>NC_140945.1:144939485-145539485 GCF_014529385.1 Adiantum capillus-veneris
GGATACATCATGCTGATATGCGCAACTATCCTCGTGGTTTCAGAGACACGGGTTCAGTATGGAAAGATTACCCCCCTTCCAATACTCTCTTGCAGCTACATCAATGGCAATTACACGAACGGAGATTAATAAAATCATCCGTCAGGATCTTATACAGTTGGATACTAAGAGGACATGGGTAGACCCTACACAAGAATTGGGCACGAAGATGGCCGACTACAAAGAAAACTTCCTACAACTATCTGAAGATGGATTTGTGATTCGCCCGAGCTATATGGATACCCACCTATCTCATGGTTTGAGATGTGCTATTGGTCAGATTCGTACATCCTCACACCAGCTGGAAATTGCATTTGGCAGATTTAGGGGAATCCCACCTGAGAGCAAAATTTGCAAGTTATGCGGAATGGAGTCGGAGACAGAATTACACTACATATGCCATTGCACCGTATACTATGAGATACGTGGGCGTTTCCATTGCCTATTTAAAAAAGGCTTTGGACCTCTAGATAGAGTCATGCAATACCAAGATCAAAGATGCTTAGGCTTGTACCTATTGGAACTACATCGGCACAGGGATAATCTAATGAGAAGACAAAGAGCACTACAGCCTCAGAGGCAGATCACAGATTTCTTCAGATCGAGAGTAGTAGAAGTGGAAGGAGAAGCAAGAGGCCAGCAGCCAGCACAAAGGAGTACCCACATTAATACCAAAGGCACCCTCATTGACAGGGCGATTGAGATTAGGAAATCGAGACGACCACGACCAAGATGCAGAAGCACACTTCACCAGAGGAGACTACAACAAAGGATTAGAAGCATTCTAGCTAGACACCCAGAATGCTCCTAAGAAGTTTATTTCATACTTAGTATTTAGTTTTTCACATTTATTTTCACACTTTCACACTTTTCACACTTAGTACTTTGGTACTAAGGTACCCAGACAATGTAACAGATTCACCACTTTTGTATCAGTTTGGTCTCATAGGTCATTCTGGCCTTTTGCAGACGTTAATATAACATTTCATTTCATTTCATTTCTCTCTCTCTTTCCTACACACACACACACACACACACACACACACACACACACACACACACACACACACACACACACACACACACACACACACACACACACACACACACACACACACACACACACACACACACACACACACACACACACACACACACACACACACACACACACACGATGTAGAGACAGAGAGAGAGAGGGGTTGGGGGGGGGGGGGGGGGGGGGGGGGGGGGGGGGGGGAGAGAGTTTCATAATACCTGCGCAACAGGTGTCGGCCGAGAAATCTTAGCGCATCGTAGGCGAAAATGACCCGCCTACGTGTGGATTTTCCTTTTTTTCCCCCCAATTTTTTGCGTTGAAATATGAGTCGATATACTCATGGTAATATCCGTCAATATACGCGTGGTAACTTATACCTTGCCACATGTATTTCCATGCTCATAGCGACTTATATTCCGACACATATATTGACGGGTTGCAAGTATGTCGATAAACGTGTAGAAATGTACGGCCGTCGATATATACTGCGTCCCTAAAGGCAGGTTCCCACCCTGGAAGAGAGTGAGAGAGAGTGTGTGAGTGAGGGGGGGAATAGGATAGGGAAAGAGTGGCTATGTAGAGAGAGAGAGAGAGAGAGAGAGAGAGAGAGAGAGAGAGAGAGAGAGAGAGAGAGAGAGAGAGAGAGAGAGAGAGAGAGAGAGAGATTGTCCCTAAAGGCAGGTTCCCACCCTGGAAGAGAGTGAGAGAGAGTGTGTGAGTGAGCGGGGGAATAGGATAGGGAAAGAGTGGCTATGTAGAGGGGAGTGAATTGAGAGAGAGAGAGATAGATAGATAGATAGATAGATAGATAGAGAGAGAGAGAGAGAGAGAGAGAGAGAGAGAGAGAGAGAGAGAGAGAGAGGGAGAGAGATTCTCCTATTTTTGCCTGCGGGGCCGCTCTCTCAAAGGGAGAGAGTGAGTGCTAATGGGGGGGAAGATAGAGGGGGGAGGGGGGGGTGGGGGTCGCCAGGGTTGGGAAGAAAATAGGGCGGGGGGAGGGTATAGGGAGGAGAGTGAGGCCGAAGGGGTGTGGGCGAGAGGGGAGATGGGGGTATAATATGGCGGCCCGCTAGGGCTGGGATGTGGACAAGCAAAGAGAGAGAGAGAGAGAGAGAGAGAGAGAGAGAGAGAGAAAGAGAGAGAGAGAGAGAGAGAGAGAGAGAGAGAGAGAGAGAGAGAATATTTCAAAGAGCGAGAGAGGGAATATACAAAATGCATGGCGGCCCGCCAGAGGGTGTGATAGAGGTATCTTGTCTCATGCGCCCACTGGGCCAGGTGATGCAGCGGCCGAGTAAGTGAGAGAGAGAATTGGCGGAGTCGAGCAGTAGAAGAGAGAGAGGCTCTGTCTTCTGGCGATAATGGAGAGGTGTGGCCAAACTGGTGGCACCCCGCTAGTGGTTAAGCCTAGAGGGGTGGTAAATGGTGACGGGAGCAAAGCGAACCCCGAACCCCGACGGCCTCTAAAACACCGGGGACCGAATGGCGTGCCTCGAGCATGTCATGGTAAAGCAAACAGGGGGCACCACCTAGCTTCAGCTGCTAGGATGCAAACAACACACCACCATAACAAAGTTTTCATCCAAGAGAGATGGATGCTTGGGAGTAATGATGAAGAGGAAAGGGAATGAGATCAAGTGAGAGAGAGAGAGGGTGAGGGAGGGGGTATAGCGGCTTAGTACTTAGGCACCACAAAAGGATGGCGAATCCGCACACCCTTCACACATACACAAGCTCACTCCAAACACAAGACTAGGTGGCGATTCCGCACACCTCACATGGGCAAAACATTGCAAGAAAACATACTCACAAAAAATCAAGCTTTATTTAGAGAATAAAGCGATGAAATGGGGAGCATAGGGTAGGGGAATGAGAAGGGAGAGCGTGGTAGAGCACATGGCGGATAGGTGGGAGTTGATGGCGAAGACTCACACGAGGGTTATGGCCATCATACTTCATTTAGTTTCCCTTCATCTTCCATAGCCCAAGGGTGTAGAGGTCATGCTCAAGACGAGCATGGTGATTGCGGTGATGGTGATGGTGTGTGTGTGTGTGTGTGTGTGTGCACTAGGCACACACAGTGCATAGTGTACTCTTTGGTGATGGTGTGTGTGTATTTAGTGTGATGGTGACCCCTCTTTATATAGGGGAGGATGGGGGAGGAATTCTAGAATTTAGAAATGAAGAAATCATTATCTACATAGGCCATGTGACTGTGGGCCCCACTAGTCTGGCTGTGTGTATATGTGCCAAAACAGCAGTCTCATGAGAGAGAGACTAAGAGAGAGAGATGGGCTGATGAAAAAAAGTGAGAGGTGACATGGAGAATAAAGTAATTACAAGAGGGGAGAGAGGGGAGTGTGTTCAGAGGTGAATCTGTGTGTAGATGTGTGTGAACACAAGAAAAATCAGGTAACCACCGGGTGGGGATGGGTCTGTGGGCACCTTTTTTCAGTGAAACTGAGTGTGTGTGAGTGTGGGGGAGGTTATTTAGCTACAAGACAAGAGACATGGTGCCCTTTAGAGAGAGAGGGGGGTATTTGGATCATGGGATATGATAGGAGAGAGAAAGGGGGGGTGGGGTATACTATTTTGGAAGATATGATAAGTTGCATGTGAGTTAGGGTGAATTATTGGTGAGTTAGAATGCATTATTGGTGAGAGGTGGGGTAGCTTGAGGGGAGAGAGAAAGGAGAAAGGACAAGGGGAAGAGAGAGGGGGTTGACCTTTTGAGTGGAGGAGAGGAAAAGGGACACACGGCGGGGCATCAGTGAAGAAAAAGGAGGCAAGGTGGGGATGGGCTGCCCCGCAGGCATGAGGTGGCCTATTTTACCTTTCTCATATATTTACATAATCATACTTTATTTTTTTTCTTACTTTTCCAATGCCTTTTATCACTCCCTCCTTAAGAGGAGGTTTCCATGGGGTGGGGACGAGAGAAGAGGGGTATGGGAGCTTGGCTTGTGAAAAGCCCCCATCAATGGTAAAGAACTTTTCCCTTTTTATTGCTCTTTTTTTCTTTGGTAATATGCTCTCCCCTTATTAGGGTATGGTTCTCGCAATGGCGGTTTCGAAAACCGGCCGTCATTAACAACATCATCATAAAGAGCTCAAGAAATTCCTCAGAGTTGGTGAAATATTGTAAAGGACTCTCATTCTAGTGGAACCAAGAGCAAGGTCCATCATCATGTCAATGACCCAAGAATCTCAGTTCCCACAATGGAAAGCCACACCAATAGACATCTTAGGGAGGGAGGAGCATCATAAATGACACAACACTTTCAATGCTAAAGACCAGCCTTGGCGACAAAGTTGTAGACAACCCTAAAAACCAAATTGCACATGGTCGTATCAATGGACGGGACAAGCCAAGAGGGGGGAATGGCAGTAGATTCACTAAACGGGGCACCCACCTAGCCAGACATCACATTTTTAATGAACTTATGCTTTGTTATTTTTTCGAGCTAGTGTAACTACACAGTATGTAAATCTTGATTCTAGAGTAGTAGATACGTTTTATGAGTCGTAATTCTATCATGATATCTATGAAGGGCCATGTGAGTTGGCCACTGTCTATTTAGAAATCCCTAGGCATAAAAATAACTTTAATGTGAAAGGAGGCTTATCTTTGGAGGAGAAAAGAGCTCTGTTGTACGTACGCTCAAGCAAATTTTCAATTGCAAATTATAATCAACACATCTTGTGATTGGATAATCCAATTTTGATTTCAAAACTTATATTGTGGTCCTCTTTCCATGCTCTTTCAATCAAGTGTAAGCATTGTGAGTTTTGTGTGGCTTGCGACTACGTGTCTACAAGCCTAATCTTCACATTAGAGTGCTTAAATCGCTGTTTATTGGTGTTTTGACCATAGAAGAGTGTTGTTAGACCTTAGGAAAATCTGTTTGGGCTGTTCTATTGCAGTTTTTGTGACTTGGATCATGATGAATTTTGATACATGTACCTTGTTAAGATGCGACGAGACTTGCTTGACATGTCCCCTTAGTCCTAATATAGTTTCCCTTAAAGTTTTGTGACGATCCGAATCTGTTTAGTCGACAAAATGGCATGATGACCTAGAGTTGCGAGAAAGGACATAGGTATTTTTTCTGATCAGTGAGTGATTGACTTGCTTGTGGAGTTGTTATGTTTGCTTGCTAGGCACTTCTTGAGGATTGAAAACCTCAAAGAGTCTCCGTGTCCCATCCGAGTCACTTCCCTGAGTATTGACATATTATGCTAGTGCCAGATGGATATGCGATAGATGTCCATCATGGTGACCGGCTAACATTGGGTTTATAGCTATCTAGCACTGAGATAATATGTCAATACTCAAGGAAGTGACTCAGATGGGGCACAAAGACTCTTTGAGGTTGTCAGTCCTCAAAAAATGAACCTAACAAGCAAACACATCAACTCAAGAAGCAAATCACAACTCCACAAATAAATTTTTTTGCCTATGTCCTTTTGCACCGCTCTCGGTAATCATGCCATTTCAATGAGTAAATGGACTTGGATTGTCAAAAAATTTAATGGAAGCTATATTAGGACTAGCGGGACATGTCTACCAAGTCTTGTTGCATTATGACAAGGTCCATTGACTGCGGTCCGTCATGACCCGAGTCACATAAATTGCAAGAAAGTAGCCCAAATAGGTTGCCCTAATGTCTAATAACACTTTTTAATGGTCAAAACATCAATAAATAGTGATCTAAGCACTCAAATATATGAAGATTAGGCTTGAAGATGCCTAGTTGCAAGCCACAACAAAAATGACAATGCTTACGCTTGATTAAAAGAGCATGGAAAGAGGAACACAATGCAAGGTTTAAAATCAAAATCGGATTACCCAATCACAAGATATGTTGATTACAAGATGGATTTCTTGAGCATATGTACAATAGAGGTCTTTTCTGCTCCAACGATAAGCCTCCTTTCACATTAAAGATATTGGCTGTTATACCTAGGGGTTTCTAAGCGGCCAGTGGATGGCTCACATGGGCCTTTACAAATAGCATGATAGAATTAAAACTCATAGTCAAGATCTACTACTTTGGAATCAGGATCTATACACTGTGTAGCTACAATATCTCAAAAAAATAAGAGTAAAAATTCATAAAAAATGTGGTGTCTGTCTAGGTGGGCACCTCGTTTAGTGAATCCGCCAAAAATGTATTAATTACTAGAGAGAGAGAGAGAGAGAGAGAGAGAGAGAGAGAGAGAGAGAGAGAGAGAGAGAGAGAGAGAGAGAGAGAGAGAGAGAGAGAGAGAGATGGACATTAATTAAGGTGAAAAATCATAAGTATATTAGTAATGCAAATGAGTACCAAGTTGGTTAGAGTGATAGGCTAGAGATAGGATGTAAAGCTCAATACAAAACTGATTTAAAGTATGCAACAAAGGCTTCTTTTATAAAGTTGGGAGAGAGTCTTCCAATGACGTAAGCAGTGATTCACTCATGGTGTTGTTGTTGTGTCACACACCCCAACACCTCCTGCTAGAGAGTAGGACTCACTTAGAGAGGGAGCCTCAAGAGTATCAGAGCAAGCATCTACAAAGAAAGCTATATTAAGTAGGTATGAGAAAGTTTTAATATATTCTAAAGTAGAAGACTCAATGGTGAGTAGGGATCACATGGGGAACTAAACAATAGTGGAGCAAGCTCTAGTATCAATATCAGAAGACTGTGACAAACTCTAATTTATATGTTGGTTTCCTTTCGTTGATTTCAATTTAATTTTTGGGACTCCTTTCTTGAAATCACAAATACTTGGACATTGCATGGCCATTGTGAAATGGCTGTTGGCCAAGATTTCCACCCGTAGCAGTCAAGGCCAAGTAGCCACAAGATGGTTCGACCGATTGGCACTAAAATCTAACTAGTAAAAGGGTGGCTAGGCCCAATTCAAGTCATTTAGGCCCCTCAATGAGATTCATAAGTTGGTGGGTACTAGGAATTTAAACCAAAACAAAAAAAGTGGACATGTATCAACTTTAGAAGCTCTTATAGACACCTTAGCAAGCAAGGGACACCCAAATTTATTTGGAGCAAGAGAGGGTTGACTTTGGTTAGTGTCAGCTACACTATGTGTGTTAGTAGTGGGTGCAGGTGGTAACACTTTTAATGAAAAGCTTTCCTTCTTCTCTCTCTTATGTAGCACGATGATAATGCTCTCGTGCATCTCTCTCTCCTTTTCAATATAGAATCATGATGCTCAACTCAAGGGATTTTCATATGTATGTATAGTTGTGGGGAAGTCTATGATTGATTACAAAGGCAAGAGCCTCTTCAAACAGGGACTTGATTAGCTAACTGCTAATCTAAAGTAGGTACATGTTGATTTAGAGAAATTTTTTGCAAGAAACCTTGTCTAGATCAAAGGGAAAGTTACTATATAGGTGTAGGAACTCAAGGGGTACGTGCAGGTGCATTTGACACGCAAAACATAGCTCAAAACAAAGAATTACAGCTTGCTATAGTTTTATAAAGTTTAGGAATTTTGACCCTTTTTTTATGCCTGAAAGTCTCAGGAGCTTCAAGGAAGCTAAGGACTGTCAAATAGGTGTTCTGGTGCATTTTAGATGCTAAAAATAGAGAATCCAGCGTGCTGTATTTTCTCATGAGATTTGTAAAATTTCATTTAATACATGGGAATTTTGCCTGTGAAGCCTTTTACTTTTGTTATGCTACCAAAATTGGACTTGAGTAGGGAATTGTGAGTCCAATAAAAGCAGGACAGCTTGTAGAAGATTACTGGCTTTTCTCCAAGTTCAATTGGAATTAAAAAATACCAAAAGGGTTCCAACCTCTGGGGCTAGTAGGGTGTCATTGTCTACTTGGGAGCACTCTAGCTATTAAGGTGTGAATTGCTGTGAAGTGGTGAATTCTAGTCATAGGTTTGTTTGTGAAGTTGCTATGCTAGTAGGGTCACCCCCGTTGATTTTAATTATTGTACAAATAATCAAGTACTTCATAAAAAAATTGATTGAAAAGCTTTGGTATCCTTTGAGGGATGCGATCGTGATGCGGGAATAAGAAAGGTAAAGGAAGGAAGGGAAGACCAAAGAAATTGATAGTTGGAAGGCCTTTTTATGTTAACTATATATCTATAGGGGGGCCCGGGGCATTCAATAAGTAAAATTTTCTTATATCACATGCATTCACCAAAATGGATTTGAATTACCCCTTATACCCCTCTTGTACAAATGAATTTGTAGATTTACAGAAAATTAAAACACCTTCCGTTGAACACACATTATCGTGCCGTGGCACGTGCATAGTGTAAACTGACGCTAAGCCCTACAATATTATGGATTTTATGGGTATGCCTTAAGTGTGCATAAGTATATGCATTTTCTATTTAGCATGCAAAAATCTAGTCAAAGTGTGATGTGTCACTCTTGTTGGGAATGGGCTTCATCCTATGATCCCGGGCTTCTTTGTGAACCTCTTCTTGGAGCCATGATGAAATGAGCCTATAAAACATACCTCCTATGTACTAGGCATATTAGGTGGCATATGACATGTGTAGCTTATCCAAAAGTGGCCTTAGTCATAGTATACCCCATGAGGTGTCATTCTACACATAGTAGATGCACTTTGGAGTGATTATGGACCTAAAAAAATCCCTTAGAAAAGTGGTTACGAGTTTGTTTGATGTCATCCATGATGTATGCCAAGCTCTCTCTCAATTTTTTATGAAGATACTTTATGCACATGTTCCCACCATAGCTCAACAACTCTTGGAGGCTTAACCCTTGACATGTGGCGGCAAGGAGAAGATAGATCTAGAAGAACCTCTAGATATTTCTTGAAGAGAAAGATCTAGAAACTTTGAAGATAAATTCAAGATATTTTGAAAAGATAGACACTTGTCACACAAATCCCTTGGATATTTCTAAGCAAATATCTTCTTCCAGGGGAAACTTAACCTATAAATAGAGCCTCTTTCCCCTCACTTGGACATCAAGCAAACCATCAAGCAATCAAGCGCTCAAGCAATCCCCATAATCAAGCCACTCTATCAAGCCATCACCCAACCTCCTAGCCATCTCCTTGAGTGAAACTTTCTCTCAATTTCAGCCCAACACATCTTGAGCTTGCTACTTCATGCCGCAAGCCTTCTATCTCTTCACTTGTAATACTCATACACTCTATGTAACCTTCTTTCATCAATAAATACGCATTGTTGGTGGCTCGCAAACGGTGTTGGGTACTATTACTCATCTCCTACTTCATCAAGTTGGCTACAAGACCACAAAGTCTTGAGGTGTGCTTCACTTCTTTGGCTTGAGCTTGTGTGGGTCTTTGTGTGTTGGTTGTCTCTCTTATCTCTTTCCTCCATTGTTTGAATGCTTTCTAAACTTTCTTAGATGAATAATCCCAATGGTGTAACCTTTCAACCCTTTCACTTTGTGCAAAATATAAGGATTAACGTTTGTATTAGCCATAAAATCCACTTGCAACAGAGAATTGTGTTACTCTTTGGGCTGGAAAGACTACGAGAAATTCTTCTTTCTCCACGTCCTCTTATTTTGCCACTACTAGACTACTCTAATTCGTTCGATGTGCACATATTTATTCTCCTCTAGGGGGTGAGTCTTGCTCTTCTAGTATTACTATGAACCAAGAAGACTTGTACACACGGCTCACTCCTATCACTAGGAAAAATATCTACATCTTTACAAGCACTAAGTTACAGTTTCAAAGAACCATTCGCAGTCTATTTGGAGCACAATGACTTGCTGCTATAAATGCATCAGTGAACCCTTTCATCTTACCTTTGATTAGATACGATCAAAGCCTTGATGTTTTCATAATTGTTTTGTTTTGAGGGTTTTACGTGTGCGTATGTGTGTGTTTGCGTGTAAGATTCCAATGGCTACACACAATGTATTTGCTACAAACACTTAGCTTGCTTAAGTGAAAGCCTTCACAATCTCCCCACAAACCCTCACAGCTAGAGGCATGGTGCCTTCCTAGCAAACCGTCAACTCTTTGACACACTTTTTGGTCAACCCGACGCGAAGGTTGTCAGGGTGAGTTAGTGGGGATCTGCAAGCTACTTCAACCATGGGTGATCATCATCCGCAGCAGCAGAAAGGTATGCCTTTTGATCTTGCTACAATGCAAATGTTTCAAGGATTTTCCTTGTTTATGCAACAACAACATGCTACAGAAAGACGAGAAGTGTCAGTAACCAAAGCTATTCAAGCAGTGGTGCACAAAATGGATCAATTTAATGGGAAAGATGTGACAAAGCATCTTCGTGGCTATGTAAAGGAGATGGAGTTGCATTGTGTGCCAGAAGATGAGATGCTCCAAAGATTTGATCTTTATGTGACTCCCGAGATTATAGAGCATGTGAGAGGAATTGGGAATGAGCATGGAAGAAATTGGGAGGAGCTCAAGATAGCGACGAAGGAGTATTTCATGGAGGACTCTAAGAGAGTAACAAAGAGAAAATTCCTAGAGTTGGTAGCCAAGAAGAAGGAGGGGCTCTCTCCAACAGAGATACTCAGGGAGTTTGAGCAATGATATGCTCAACTCACAAGGACAGAGAAGGCCACACTTGACTCAGAAAAGACAGAGCTCTTCTTACAAGCAACAGGAAAGGGCTACTTCTTGAGGACAAAGATGCTGAGCAGGGACTGAAGACAGATTGGAATGAAGTTGAAGCTACTGTTTCATTACTTGCCAAGCGCCAAAGGAGATGGGATAAGATGGTTGTTGGTATTGCACCATCTACCTCCACAGCTTCTAAAAATATGGTAAAGCCTTCTTCCTTTATACTTCCAAAATTTGATGACGCTGTAATAGATGAGCTTGTGAAAGGTATGAGGGATTTAAAAGTAAAACTCACAAAGCTTGAAGAGAAGGGGAAACCATTGGCACCATCTTCAAGGCAAAAACAACAACCTAAAGAAGTTTTTGTTCATAGATGCATATGGTGTGACAACACAGAGCATGCTAGGAGAGAATGTGACAGCTTTAGTGAATCTTTGAGAAAAGATCTTGTCTTCTTCAAGGATGGGAAGATTCACTTAAGGGAGACATGTTTACCCTTAAGGACTAACTTTGGAAAAGGAGGAATGTAGAGTCTGGTAGATGATATGGCCACTACCCATGCCATCTCTGCATCCGAGGCATCTACTTATACAGTCAAGATTGAACCATTGAGGAGTTTTGAAGAAAATGGTAAGCTATGGCCAACAAGTGCTATGGAGGTAGCAAGGAGAGGGAAGCTTACAAGAGAAGTCCTACATGAAGCAGGTGACTGTATCCGTCTAGATGGAATGACATTATGGACTCCTTGTCAGTGAATGCCTGTATTGCAAAATGTCAAAACAACGAAGTGTTTGTGGAAGAAAAGCACAGGTGAGAGAGTGGTGACGAAGGACCATAAAAAAGAATTACTAGAAGAAGCGACACAATATCTCCTCGAGCACCTCTGACACAAAAAGCACCCCCACCTGAAGAGCTATGGAACAAAGTACAACTAGGGAGGAAAAAGGAGTCATCAAAAGGTAAGCTTGATACTCAAACTCATAAGTTACAGTCTGATATTGAGGCTACTATAGACTTAAAGAAAGTTCTAGAAGAAAGAATTTTGAATAGCAAAATAGAGTTTACCTTGGGGGAGGTTCTTGGCGTAGCCAAGCACAAGTTTCACAAGGAGATCATTGATATCATCAAGAGGAAGAGACAAAATCTTGTTGACACCATTCGCCCGCAATCTGAAGGGAAAGCTTAAAGACACAGGTAATACAGGTGGAAGACAGAGAGCATGATGAGGATGTCGTAGGGGGTGCTACCATTCTTTTGGAAGAACAAAGCAAGTACAATTTTCAAATGGAGATGAGGAGTACAAAGCCATTCCAAGAAGTCACTTTTCCAAGAATCATTGGGCAAGAGATACGATAGAGACAATGGTCAAGGTGGGTGATCTTGAAGAGCCATTTGTTGCTTTGACTGACCATGGCTCAGAAATAGACATAATGTTAAAGAGCTTATTCAACAAGTGAAAATTACCAATGGGCACATATCATGGCTGGATGGTTAAGGTAGCAAATAATTCATCAGGTGAGTTATATGCAGATTGTCCTAGTGTGAAAGTGACTATTGGAGATGTAAAGGAAGAGCAAAATTTCTTTGTACATGACACATCTTCTTATGATCTCATCCTTGGAAAGCCCTACATTGTAGGGGTTAGAATGGAAACGGAGGTAATGGATGATGGTTTTGCTTATGCTAGGATAAGAAGTAAAGATGGAAAACGTGTTGTTCAATTTCTCACTATCTGTGTGAATCATGAAAGAAATCGTCACAGTCTCCGAGAGCACCCATTGCCCAGATTGAGTAAAATGTTAGATGATCATCGAGAGAGAATGGGTTTTGTCCAGGTACCATTGTAGAGTGGGATTATGATGGTACAAAAAGCAAAAGGTTCTCACATAAGGAGGTTTTCTGTATAGATTTTGCAGGTCTAACAGAATATGGATATGTCTCTTTTCTAAAATGTGAGAACTTGAGTCGAGGTTCCCGCAAACATGTACATAGTCTACAAAAGGAGTGGAAAGAACATGGTCTGCTAGGAAACAATGAGAACATATCAGGTGTGTTTGAGGAGTTTTCTTTTGTGGACACATTACAGGATCTGCATTCTATAGTAGTTTATCCTTCGCATAACCAAAATGAGATAGTGAAAGTGTTCTCACTTGAAATGTACAATGTGGTTGAGGCATTTCAAAAGGAACAAGAGGATAGGAAGCAAAAACATGAAGTAAAGGTGGACACCAAGTACAAGACTGTGGCAAACAAGGTAAAACCAGTTTCACTTCTTTTGCCAAAAGACTGCAAGGAAAAGCTAGAACAGGCTTCTTTACAACCTAGTCTCAGAGACCCAAAAGGGATTGGGCACAGGTTTACAAAGGAGTCTCTAAAGCAATTGAAGATTTGGAATGAGGATTCCTTGACACAGGTTGAAAGGGATGTTTTGAAGAGATGATCTCTAAACATGGAAAAGCATTTGCATTTGAGCCACATGAGATAGGATGTGTAGATCCTACCATTGTTGCTCCTATGGTGATCTTTACCATCCCTCATATACCTTGGAACTTACGATCGATACCAGTTCCAAAGGCTCACTTACCAAATTTAATTGAGCTGCTAAATAAGAAGATCAAGATGGGTATTTTGGAGCCTTCATGTGCTCCATACTTAAACAGGTGGTTCACAATACCAAAGAAGAATGGAGCTTTGCGCTTCATCCAAGATATTCAGCCGGTCAACAAAGTCACAATCAGGAATATGGGTACAGGGCCAATTGTGGATGAGTTTGCAGAAGCATTTGCAGGAAGGAAAATATATTTTATGGGAGATTTGTACTCAAGGTATGATTAGTTCCAACTAGCAATGGAAAGCAGGGATCTGACTACCATGAGGATTGTCATAATAATCAATAATTAATTCTCCTAAATGATTTTCTCATATTAAACTGATCGTTTAATGTGGGGAAGTGCCAGGGGAGAAAAAGCTAGAATATTGGTTAAGCTAGCAGACCGGCCACAGTAGGGATCCAAAGGAGGGAAAATAGGGATCCAAAGGGGGGGCCATCTGCAAAAGAGCCATGTGCAACAATGGGTTAAAAAGACCCTAAGGTTCAGCCCTTTAAGACTTCCAAAATGCTAAGGTTCAAAAATTCAAAGGTTGTGTCCAAAGGTCAACCCTAGGGGGTGAAAGCATGTTAACCTGTCGTGCTTTTTGTGCTAGTTAGAAGTTTCAAGTTAGCACATCTTTGAAAAGTTGGGCGTCCGGTAAATTTTTTTACAAATAATATCAAAATTTTTCGAAGGTTGTACATTTGGATTCCTTGTTTCAAGTGCTTTCTATTGATATATCATATGTCATAGATCTTGGAGATGTAGCTCAAGTTATTCTACTAGTTAGCATATGTCAAAATTGTGCTAGTTAGCATTGTCCGGGACATGAAAAAGAATGACAGGTAAACATGATTTCACCCTAGGGGAAATTGGATGCTTTGTGTGTAACTAAACAGTCTTTGCATATCCCTACATGGGAGGGGGCGAGCCCTTCTTCTAGGGGATGAGAGAGAAAGTCACACACACACACACACAGGATCCCTTTACACAAAGGGAATTAGGGAAACATGTCAGCTCCCTAGCCCAGATGCCGTCAAGGTGTGCCCAATTCCTATTGGATGGCCTTGGAGGTGGACCAATGAGAATTAGGCTAGAGTAAATCTAGTTTAATTAATTTAAAAACACTTAATAAAAGAACCAATGAGAATTAAGTCTCCTAAAAGACTATTGGACAGTCTCCCAAGGGGTCCAATGAGCATTCAGGAGCCCAATGGCTTTCCTGATTCCTATTGGCCAGGAGGCAAAGGGGTCCAATGAGAGTTTAGTTTAATTATTAAATTACCTAAAGCTCTCACAAAAGGGGAATGGGGGACACATGTCTGAAGGCTATCACTTATGCTGCTTAATAGCCATTGGCTTGGACTTGGGGAGGTCCAATGGGGAGCCTGCAAGAGCAAATAGCAAGAGGGCTGGCCCAAGAGAGAGAGAGAGGGGGCTGATTTTTGCAAGGCATTATCACACACACACTCACACAATCTCATGTGTGAAGAAAGAGAAGACTATCTCTTCCCAAGCTTTAATGGAGAGCTCATCACCTACTCCAAGCTTGTGAGATAGAAGCCTACATCGACACAGTCTTGTCTTGTAGATGCAAATCCAACCAAGATCCAAGCTTCAATGCATGCTCATCTCCTCTACCAAGCTAATTACTAAGCTAAAGCTATGCTAATATGAGTGATTATGTGAGGAGATGTACATCTTTCTCGTAAGATACTCCTTCTTCCTCTCAATCTACTCTCATACCCTGCTAGCTCTCACCATCTTTGAAGGTGTGTGAGGTCTTGGGTCTAAGAACGGGGATAATTAAAGTTGTGTTTACTAAGTGTTTTGCTTAGTGCATGAAGCTTTCATCTTCATTGCACTAGCTAGTCTTGAAGGAACACAAAGAATTGTATTGTACAATGTCTCTCTTGATGGGAGAAACCATAATACAAAGCCTTTTGGAGGGGGGACCGGCTCCATGCAAATCCGGTCCTCAACTGTTGTCAATAGCTTAATTTCTCTCTCTTTTGAAAGTAGTGTTGATGCTATCTAACTAGGTGTTATGCTTTTTGTTGCTCTCTCCACCCAAGCACTCTTGTAATTCTCATTAGGAATCTATTCTAATGAAATGCCCACTATGTTCATGCTACATTTTGCTACACATAAGTTTTTAGACCATTAAATGTTACATTGGTATCAGAGCACTAGGTTTCTCTTTTCTTGCTCAAGAAGGGAGGTCCTCAAGCCAGCTATAAATGGTTGGTATTATTAATTGCCTGTGAGTAAGTAGAATAGGGATTTTTCAGCCTTGCAGTGTGCCTGCCTTTGCGTAGTTAACGGGGCATCACCGTCGAGAGCTATGGTCTTAATAGTGGAGTCCTACGGGGCTTGCCTATGGATTAACCACTATTGAGCTATTAGAAGCTTGACAGGAGCCGGTGCTGTTTCGGTGTCGAAAGACCCTCTCTTCTATTCCTTGCAATTAATGGTATTCGAGCCGCGGGTACAATAGCTTGAGTGCTTTTTCTAAAGGGGTAAAGAGGAGTAGCAACTAGGGCTTGAAGTGCCAAAGTACACCTAAAAGTTGTTAGAATGGCTGACAATATTAAAGAGAGTGAAATTAATGTTGATAACTTTGATTTTGCTCATGAGCAAGCTACTAATGATGCTTCAATGCTTGTTAATTATCTTGTTTCTAGGCTTCAACAATCCATGGGCAATCCGTCTCTCCAAAGTGAAGTGCAACGGCAGCTCCGTGCTCACGGGATTCTCCAAGCTCATCACCATGACGAGAGAACACCTAGGAAGCCTCCTTGTGAGACTACCAAAAGAGGTCTCTCTCCGATTCGGGAAGAAGAAGAGAATCCATATGAAGGGCTCAAGAATTTACTTCTTGATGATGCATCTCCTTCCCAAAGGAGAACTCAAGAGCCTCCACAGAAGGAACGAGAAAGAAGCGAGTCTCCCGCCACCTCGGCGGAGATGGCTCCACGAAGACGGCGGGCTAAACGCTCTCCATCACCACCAAAGCGGAGAAGACCATCACACTCTTCTCCACGCCATAATTCAAAGAGGGATGATAAAAAGCAAGAGAAGAAAAAGGTGAGAAAGAGGACACCCTCTTCTCCATCTTCTTTATCCTCTTCCTCTTATGAAAGCTATGGTGAAGACGACAAAGATCAAGACAAGAAAAAGGCGAGAAAGAGGTCACCCTCTTCTCCACCTTCTTCAAATTCTTCATCTTCTGAAGAAAGTGATGGTGGAACTTTTGAACCATCAAAAAGAAGAGGCCATAGGAAATCCTATGCCGCATGGAAGAGGTCGTCCAAGCTGAAGAAATTCAAAGAGGGAGGGAAGAGCATCTCTTTCCTTACCTATGATGGCACCTTCGGTGCTACAGACAAAGTTTTGGCCTTTATCCAGCAATTTGATGCGGCGTTTGGAGATGAGGGCTTCACGGAGTCCTCTAAGCTATGCCATGTAGCTATGCACTTTCAAAAGTCCGCCAGGCAATGGTGGTCTAGCCTATGAGCCAACAGTGAAGCTCCACGAACATGGAAAGCTTTAAGAGCTTCCATTATGAAGCAGTTTTTGGCCACCGATGCCAAAGACAAAGTACTCACCGAATGGCGAAGCTTAAAGCTCTCTCCCAATGAATCCATCCACAAATATGTAGACAAGTTTTGGGACCTACAACCAAATCCACTGTCTTTAAAAAGTTGGATTTTGGAGAGCAAAAGCAACAATTTTGTGCGGGCTTAACCGAAGAAATGGCGGAGTATGTCAACTCCCAAAGGCCACATACCATATCGGCGGTAATACACCATACTATGGTGGCCTCACGAATCAATTTCCAAATGGGGGCTAAAAGAAATAATAAGCCCCCGGAAAACAAGGGTTCCAATGAGCCTAAGGGGAAGGACAATGCCTAAGGACAAGGGCAACTCCAACAAAGCTAAAGAGAAGGGAGTTTACAAAGGTAAGAACAAACTCTCTCCTGAAGAGCTTGAGCGTTATCGCAAGGATAACCGGTGTTTCAAGTGCGGCGAACAAGGGCATGCGTACTGCGCTTGTCCCCAAAAGAAAAACCGTCAAGATCCTCCTAGAGCTTCCTTGGTTGAAATCCAAGAGGAGGAGACTCACCAAACTCATCACAAAGGATCTCCTCTATGCCATGCTTGGGGAAAGGTAGGAGAACATGATGCTTTTATTCTCTTTGACCCTGGTTCTACTCACAATTTTATATCTATAGAGTTGGCCACCAAGCTAGGCATACAATCCTACGAGATGGGAGATGTCCTACCCACAGCCTTAGTGCCTTCAAGGGGCAAGAAGCTTCAGTCACTCCCCTAATCGGGAAATTGAGGCTTCATGTCCAAGGCTATGTGGACAAAGAGGACTTCTTTATCTCTCCTCTCAAGCATGAGGATGTAATCCTAGGGGCACCATGGTTTGACCGCCTGGCTGCCGATGTTAAATTTCCTGAAAGGAGAATCTCCTTTAAGTTCAGGGAAAAAGACATGTATATAGATGCTAAGGAAATGGGTAACACTATCCCCATTGTACATACACCAGCTTTCAACAAGTCAATAAAGAGCTCTATTTCCGTGTACATGATTTTTGTTAAAGATTCTCAAAATGAACCTAATGCTTTAGCAAAAGAAAATAAAAGCAACCAAAAGGAATTAGAGTTATTCAATTTTCTCAAGGGGTTTCAAGATGTTTTTATTGATGACATCCCTTGTGAGACACCTCCTAAACGAGGTAATGATGACCATGCAATTGAACTTCTTCCAGGAAGTTCACCCCCTAACAAACCTCCTTATAGAGTTTCTCAAGCTCAACAAGAGGAGATTATGCGGCAAGTGCATGAGTTAGTTGCGAAGGGCATGGTTAGGACTAGCTCATCTCCATTTTTCTCACCAGTGCTATTAGTGCAAAAGAAAGACGACACATATCGTATGTGTGCCGACTATAGAGCACTAAATAGGATCACTATCAAGAATAGGTTTCCCGTTCCACGGGTAGAAGACCTATTTGATAAGCTACAAGGATCGACCTGCTTCAGTAGGATTGACCTAAAAAGTGGCTATCATCTGATAAGGATAGTTGATCAAGATATTGTAAAGACTGCATTTCTCACCACATTTGGTCTTTACGAATACATTGTCATGCCTTTTGGCTTGACCAATGCACCAGCCACATTCAACCGCTTGATGGAGAAGCTGTTCTGGCCTCATCGAACCTTCATTGGAGTGTTCTTTGATGATATTATCATCTACTCTAATTCATTAGACGAACACAAGAAACACCTCCAGGTAATATTTCAAGTTTTGAGAGAGAATAAACTTTATGTTAATCAAAAGAAAAGTGAATTTTTCTTGCAAGAGATTCAATATTTAGGTCACATTATCTCTCAAGATGGCATCCAAATGGATCCATCAAAGTTAGAGGTAATAAAAGGATGGCCAAAACCAAGGAATCTTCATGAACTAAGAAGCTTTATAGGTATGTGTGCATACTATAGACGCTTCATAGAAAAGTTCTCACAAATTGCGGGACCATTACATGACATAACAAAGAAAAGCGTTAGGTACACATGGTCTGCTAAGGAGAACAATGCTTTCGAAAAGCTTATCTCTCAACCTGTGCTTACACTACCGGATCTCTCAAAACCATTTGAGGTCCAATGTGATGCTTGTGGTGATTGCCTTGGAGCTGTTTTACTCCAAGAAGGGCATGCCATAGGCTATGAGAGTCGAAAGCTCGACCCTGTTGAGCAAGCTCTAGGCATATATGAAAAGGAACTCCTTGCAGTTCTACATGCCTCAGACTCATGGAAGCACTATTTATTCGGGACTCCTTTCATTTTGCGAACGGATCACCAAAGTCTTAAGTACTTCATGACGCAGACCAAGCTCTCCGACAAACAAATGAGGTGGGCAAATTTCCTTTCGCAATTTCATTTTCATATTGCTCACATTGCTGGCAAGCATAATCAAGTAACTGATGCACTCTCAAGATGGCCGAGAGTGAATGCGGTTTCCATAGCAACTCACAATGATCTATCTTCAATGATAGATGAGTACGCTATTGATCCTGATTTTAGAGATGTGATTTCAGCCCTTGCATTAGGGAAGAAAGAAGAACCATTTACTTTACAAGATGGTTATCTTCTCTATGGCAATAGACTATGCGTTACTAACTTACTACGTGAGAAAGTAATGTATGAATATCATGCTCCACCGTATGCGGGGCATAAAGGGATTCAGCCTACCTTAAAGGGAATTGAAACATATTTCTATTGGCCTACCATGAAAGTGAACATACAAGAGTATGTTTCTAAATGTGTGGTTTGCCAAAAGACAAAATTTGATAAAGGGAAGCAACTTGGATTGCTTCAACCCTTGCCAATTCCTAATTCACCATGGGAGAGCATATCCATGGATTTTATCTTTGGATTGCCTAAGTCTATCCATGGGAATACGGAAATATGGATGATAGTAGACAGGTTCAGTAAACAAGCTCATTTTATACCTGTCAAAAAGACTATCAAAGCCCATCAAATGGCAACCCTCTTCATTTCACAAATTTTCAAGTACCATGGCTTGCCAATGTTTATAGTGTCGGATAGAGATCCTAGAATGACCAGTAATTTCTGGAAGGGTCTCTTTGAGAATTTAGGAACAAGGCTAAACTTCTCTTCGGCCTATCATCCACAAACGGATGGCCAAAGTGAAATAGCTAACCTAACAATTCTCGATCTACTAAAAGCCTATGTAATGGAAGTAGATCAAAGATCCCAATGGGAGAAGTACTTACCTTAGTGGAGTATGCTTACAATAACATTGTACATACTTCCACGAGAAAAGCACCTTTTGAGGTAATTGAGGGAAGATCAAAAAGTCCCTTGCTACTTAAGGTACATGGGAAGATCTTCGCTGGCAGATGAGTATAGCCGATACCTACAAGAATCTTTTCAAAAGATTAAGGATGCTATCTATATCTCACAGCAAAGGCAAAAGGCTGCTGCTGACAAGCACAGAAGATCCCAAGCCTTTAAAGAAAACGATTGGGTCTTGTTAAAGTTTCATAAGGCTCGATTAAGGCACACGACGGGCAAGAATCCTACGGGCCACCAAAAGTACTATGCTAAACTAGCAAAAAGGTACTATGGTCCCTTCCAGATTCTTAGGCCAATCAATGAGATGGCCTATCAACGCAAGTTGCCCAATCATTGGCTCATACACAATGCTTTCCATGTGAGCCTATTAAAGCCTTACAAAGGAGCGCCACCTCAAGAACCAACTATTGAAGACCCACCGGAGATCGAGGACCAAGAGGAGGTGCTGCAACCAGAGTCCATTCTCTGACATGAAGACAAGGTATTAAGAGGTGGTAAGACTATCCGACGATATCTTATTAAGTTTAAGAATTATCCTTTTGAAGATGCTAGATGGATGCAAGGCATACAATTAAAGGATAACCTAAACCTTGTCAATGCTTACAATGTTTCCCAAGAGTAAGAAAATGTACAAAATGTTAAAAATGAACAAAGTTTTTTTTGTCTTATAAGTCTCTCTTTTTCTTTATTGTGCACAAAAATGAAATAGTATGCATGCTTACATCAAGTTTGCGGAGACGACGTCTCCCAAACACCAAGTAGAGCTTGTCACTCTACTATGGAAGACTGATAGGACTAATGTGCAGACATGCTTGCGGCAGCCTCAGGCTCTCAAGAGCCAAATGGATTAGTCATCCATTGTGGAATGATGTCGTAGGGTAACATAGGGATCCTCTACCCGCTAAGAAAAGGACTCATGAATATGCTTTATCTTCTCTACACCATAGTCGAGGAAAACTATGATTTTAAGAGAGAGGTAATGTCATAATAATCAATATCTAATTCTCCTAAATGATTTTCTCATATTAAACTAATCATTTAATGTGGGGAAGTGCCAGGGGAGAAAAAGCTAGAATATTGGTTAAGCTAGCAGACCGGCCACAATAGGGATCCAAAGGAGGGAAAATAGGGATCCAAAGGGGGAGCCATCTGCCAAAAAGCCAAGTGCAACAATGGGTTATAAAGACCCTAAGGTTCAGCCCATTAAGACTTCCAAAATGCTAAGGTTCCAAAATTCAAAGGTTGTGTCCAAAGGTCAACCCTAGGGGAAATTGGATGCTTTGTGTGTAACTAAAAAGTCTTTGCATATCCCTACATGGGAGGGGGCGATCCCTTCTTCTAGGGGATGAGAGAGAAAGTCACACACACACACACACACACACACACACACACAGAAGCTCCCTTTACACAAAGGGAATTAGGGACACATGTCAGCTCCCTAGCCCAGATGCCCTCAAGGTGTGCCCAATTCCTATTGGATGGCCTTGGAGGTGGACCAATGAGAATTAGGCTAGAGTAAATCTAGTTTAATTAATTTAAAAACACTTAATAAAAGAACCAATGAGAATTAAGTCTCCTAAAAGACTATTGGACAGTCTCCCAAGGGGTCCAATGAGCATTCAGGAGCCCAATGGCTTGCGTGATTCCTATTGGCCAGGAGGCAAAGGGGTCCAATGAGAGTTTAGTTTAATTATTAAATTACCTAAAGCTCTCACAAAAGGGGAAAGGGGGACACATGTCAGAAGGCTATCACTTATGCTGCTTAATAGCCATTGGCTTGACTTGGGGAGGTCCAATGGGGAGCCTGCAAGAGCAAATAGCAAGAGGGCTGGCCCAAGAGAGAGAGGGGGCTGATTTTTGCAAGGCATTATCACACACACACTCACACAATCTCATGTGTGAAGAAAGAGAAGACTATCTCTTCCCAAGCTTTTATGGAGAGCTCATCACCTACTCCAAGCTTGTGAGATAGAAGCCTACATCGACACACTCTTGGCTTGTAGATGCAAATCCAACCAAGATCCAAGCTTCAATGCATGCTCATCTCCTCTACCAAGCTAATTACTAAGCTAAAGCTATGCTAATATCAATGATTATGTGAGGAGATGTACATCTTTCTCGTAAGATACTCCTTCTTCCTCTCAATCTACTCTCATACCCTACTAGCTCTCACTACTTAATTGACAACTTGGAAAAAGAGAGCTAACATTCGAGCGTAACATACAACCATGATGACGGATTAGTTTCAATAAGCAAATCCCCTTGTACGACAGATTAGACTTACTTCAAGACATAGAGAATCCCGATAGCACCATACTTGTTCTATGGGAATAGGCCCTAAGGTTAATTACTTGACCTAGATAATTATGAAATTCAGATTTTTACTTAATCAGTCCTACTAGAGATGAAATAGAGGTGCTTAATCACTTCTTAATGCAAGTAGAGAATTGCAGATTTACTGTATGCATAGATGAGAGGATTTCTCCCTTCCTAATGATTAATGATGGATTAAGTTTCCCTAATTAAAACATAATCCATGAGAAATTGATTCTAATTTCATTATTTACACATTATGGAGTAATAGAATGCAATGGACCATTCCCACCTCAAAGCTGACTTCATTTTTAATCACAACGGTGACTAGTGGATGATTCCTTAAACATGCATTAAACTATGATTAAGAGTGACTAATTGCTTGCATGATTACTAATTAGATTAAGATTTATGCAATAGATCATGGATACAGAAAATTAGAGAGTATCTAATGAGTATTTTGACTATGATTATGCATACTAGATGCGGAATTAAGATGATATTAGAGAGGGAATTACAACAAGCATGAATTAAATAAAAAATTACCAAGGTTATGGCTGAATTCCTCTCAAAATTCTGATGCAAGGGTCTCCTTGAGACGAGAAATGAGCAACACCTTCCCTCCTAGCTCCTCTTCCAAAGACTATGTGTGCCGGCAGCACCTCCTCAAGGTGTGTGTGTGTGTGTGTAGGAGTGTGTGTGTATTTAGTGTGTGAACATATATGTGTTCTTGTGTGTGTGTGAGCATGCTCTTATATAGGCTCACAAGCTAAAAATTTTGAATTTGCCTGCTATATGCATCTGGAGGAGTACTCACTTCATGGATGGTAACTCTATTGAATACTTACCAAGTGTCCCAACCTGCTCAAGAGCTCACTTAGTCTCTCTCTCTCTCTCCTGCATGGAAAGTAGCCTATGATCCCTGTGAGTGTGTGAGGGCGCCCTCTTACTGCCAAACTCAGTCTGCAGTGGCCTGGAGCCAGTTCCCACACAGCCCCCGAGTCATGGTGCCTACCCGCACAACTTTAGGAAAATTTAATTTTAACCTAAGACGGGCAATACGAATCAAAATTTAATGCCGGAACTTGCTATACTAAGATCTAACTTAGGTGTATTAACCTGGGTACCTGCCATATTTAGAGCCCCTGGCGTCCAAAAATGCATTTTTTTCAAATTTGGGATACGTGTGCATTTTTTTGAGTCGGTCAAAACGGACGGGTCGGGTGACCAAAAACTTAATATTTTTGGAAAATTTTCACAAAAATTATTTTAATTCACTTTTAGAAGCTTTATGAAATTCTAAACATCATGGCATGATTTTGGAAAACTTCTAAAATTAGTAACTTTTTCATTATGATTGTTTCATGGTACAATGGTGTTCTTTTAGCTCAGGGTCGGAGACCTTACATCCTCCCTGACGTGAAAAATTTGAGATGTCCTCATCTCAAGAATACATCTGGATAAACTCGATGCTAACTACTTAGGTACATATATCCTTTGTCTAAAGTAAAGACATCCTTTTTTAATAGAATAGTCTTTAGCATTATGCGTCTTATTTTGCTGAACTTTGATGAGATCCTGGTGCTTGAATTATTGCTCACTAGGATTAGAAGTTGCAGCATACAAAGCTGCTCTCTCATCAGCTTCGTCAGCCACAGTTGGTTGTCTCACTACAGCATTAGCGAAAGCTCCGCTTCCTTGTCCTATGTTTCCTCTTCCTTGGCCTCCTCTTCCGTTTGGTTGACCTCGCCCGTTGACGTTCAGAGGTACATTATTAGCACCGGATGTTTGGGAAATCCTTTTTGGACATCGTCTTTTGTAATGTCCATACTCTTGGCACTCAAAGCATCTTATATTGGGAAACTCGATAGCTGCAGTAGTAGCTACTACCGGACGATGGTCGTATACAGGGTTGATTGGTCTATTACTCCAGTTGTCTCGCGTGGCCCTCTTTGACAAATAGTATTGACTATCTTGGGTAGTCCTCTGAATCTCTTTAGCTAATGGTTTGGCCCTTAACGAGGCATCTTGCAGAGTTGCTGGCTTGAGAGCTTCTATTCAGTTGCTCAAGGGGTCGATGAGTCCTTGGCAGAACCGTGCTACTTGCTATTCCAATGTCATCCTAGGACCATATCTCCGAAGTGTGACGAACTTCGAGTAGTATTCTTTGATAGAAGAAGTCAGCTATCAAAGTGAGAAAAACTCATTCATCTTCAAGGCTTTGTGAGTGGGTGGTAAGTATCGCTCCCTCACAACAACCTTGATGTCTTCCCATGACTAGGAAGATCCCTTGATATCCAAGTCCCTGCAATGTTCTTCCACCATATCTTGGCATCGCCAGACAAGCGAAACATCGCAAGCATGGTTTGATTCACGGGTTGGGTTCGTGCAGCTTCGAAATAGTTGTCCATAGCCTCCATCCATACTTTCGCATCTCTTTCCACATTTTCCCCCTCGCCCTTAAAGAGTGGAGGTTGAGCTTGCTTAAGAAGGAGCTTCTTTTCCTGCGCCGTCGAGTAGAGAGCAGCAGGCGGTGCCTACATGGGTCACACGAGATTCTTGATATGATTACTTGGATTTCAAATAGACACAAGAATTAAATAAAATCCAAGATTCCACTTTATCAAGAGACTGAGACTCAGAGACAAAAACACTTTATTGATGAAGATTTATTACAATCGAAACCCCTCAAGGTTTACGATAACTCATGATCAATTTATTACATGGCTTTTGGAATGCATATAAGATACGCCTAGAAGGTTTTGTTGTCAAGTTCACATGATACTCTACTTCATTCATGAAGTAGTTCCTATACTCATCTTTGAGTGGATAGTAAACTATGGTGTCGAGTTGGGATAATTCTTTTGGTACTCCAAAAGTTCTAACTCTGTGTTGCTGGGATTACATTAGTGACCTTCTCCAAAATCTACTCGTTGAGGGTTTGATTGGTGCGGTCAGAGATAGTCATGTCCGTATGTGCAGGCAGCAAGTATAATATCTGCACCACCCTCAATTCTTCTCCCCAATGTATTTTCTTCAAATCGACAGCCAGGCATCCTAGCTTCCGAGCGTTGATGTAGGAAACTCTTCATTCATGTGTCCAATCGAGCCTTCATCCTCTATCGATGCGAGTAGAGTGCGGTGTATGAACCTTTAGCAACATCTCCATGACATCTCGGCTAAATTGGTAAACTGGGGATCATCGAGCTTGTTCGTAAATAAGCTCAAACACTTGGAACTTTCGATATTCTAGCACGGGGTCTTCCTACAACACCAATGCAAGGACTTCGGATAATCTACCAATATACCCTTAGTTCCTTTTAAATATTCAAACAATACGACTTTATTTCCAAGTCTAACCTAAGCTTAGCTCTAATACCAGGTGTGAGGTCCCCACCCCGTTGTCTCAAACGACAGATCTGATGGTAAACCTGGTGGCCACTATATCTACAGCGGAAGAAAACAAAGTGTTTTATGGTTCATCTAGCGAGTCGCGTTCGAGCCTACTAGCACCTACTAGAGAGAGAGAGAGAGAGAGAGAGAGAGAGAGAGAGAGAGAGAGAGAGAGAGAGAGAGAGAGAGAGAGAGAGAGAGAGAGAGAGAATTAACTAGAGATAGCTACAGAGGTAGAGAGAGAGAGATAGATAGTAGATAGAGAAAGAGAGAGAGAAAGTGTTAGGCTGGCTGACCAATTGTGTGAAAAGGAAAGAAACTCTCTATCTCTCTCTCTCTCTCTCTCTCTCTCTCTCTCTCTCTCCCTCTAGAAGAACTATGGAACTAAAAGAGGCAAAGGGGTTTTGCCCGCTACATGCATTGCCATGTACACCTGGGAGTGCACGTATGTGTCTACCCATATAGGATTTGACCAATAAAGACGAGATTTTGACCCGATGGTCCTGATCTCCGTACACCTCTAGACCGAGGTGTACGGAGATAGGGCAAGACTAGAGAATGCGAGGTAGTTTACATTGTGAGGAGTATATATATTAAAACAACATTCATAATCATTGTAGATGGAAATGTCATCAACTAACATGGAGGAAAATATTGCATGCTCGTGCACGCTCTGCAAGTATCAAATCCTGCGCAAGCGTAGGATATGTAATGAGCATGTGCACAAGTAGTGAGAGTTTGCTAGAGAAACCATACAGAATCTACGAGACGAGTCCTTTGGGACGGGCATTGATTTTCGCGACATAGCACCTATATCTGAGAGAGGGAGAAAAAGGATTATGCGTGAAGGTCCGACCAATATAGAGCCAAGGATAGAAGTAGAAAAGGGCTTACAGACAGAAGACGACTGCATGGAGGAGATGCTGGATGCCTTCTTCCAAAAAAGCAAGGAGAACGCTAATGAAGCAGCACAAGAAGCCGTTCGCCTATATCCTGAAGACATGTTAAGGAAGTTGGCACGTCAACCAATCTATGAAGGCGCCAAAATATCTGTGCTTCGTACTTGTCTGGAGTTTTTGAATCTTCAATCAGTGTACGGGTGGTCAGATGCAAGCGTCACTGCTTTGTTTAGGTACGTAATTTACAAAAGAGATTTTCCGATTTCAACGGTGACGTGCTTGGGGAGATTTTTAATTTAATGTGGCTTAAACAGGTTGTTGCGAGAGAAAATTCTCCCGGCTAGCAATGAAATGCCCCCCTCCAGGCCATACGCAAAGCAACTATTGACCTCAATTGGCTTGGACTACAACAAGATTCATGCATGTCCAAATGATTGCATTCTTTTTTGCAATGAATTCGCAGATTGTCTATCGTGTCCTAAATGCGGAGCAATGCGCTACAAACAAGATGCGGTTGGCGAGACAGTGCCAGCTAAAGTGTTGCAGCATTTCCCTATTATTCCTAGGATAAAAAGCATGTTTCGTTGTGGTTCCATTGCAAAGTTGATGCGGTGGCATTCTACGAATAGATCCACTGATGCAACATTTAGGGTGCCAGCTGATTCAAAGGCTTGGAGGCACATTGAAGATACCTGGCCACATTTTAAGAGTGAACCACGCAATTTGCGTTTGGGCATGGCAATGGATGGAGTCAATCCATTTGGCTTGAGAAGCTCGTCATGGAGCACTTGGCCTGTGTGCCTTATCAACAATTACAACCTCGCGCCGTGGCTTGCCATCAAGAAGGGTCATTTGATATTAAGGTTGATTGTACCTGGTAAGTTCAAGGCAAAAAACATGGATGTTTATCTAGCTCCACTAGTTGACGAGCTCCAGGAGTTATGGCATGGGATCGACATAGCAGATGCGGTTGAACTAGTAGGACAACATCATGCAAGGATCCATGGACTTCTTATGTGGACTATGCATGATTGGCCAGGATACGGAGAAGCTTCTTGTAATGGTTCTTGATTTACAGAATTCTCGCTATTCACAAACACTTTGCCTTGGCCTGAATCATGCTTTAATATACGTAGGGCTTACAACTTCGGGATACAATGCATGTCCAATTTGCGGGCCGTCTTTGGATGCGCGCTATTCTGCCTCTCTTCGAAAGAAAATTTATCAAGGCCACGACCATTATCTTCCAGATGGCCATCACTTGCGCGAAGGTCAGTTTGGTCGCGTCGAATGTCGTCCTATGCATGTACAAGAGTGGCGTCACCGATGGGAGCAACATGAGGGGCAACCTGTTCCAGGAATGAAACGTTTGTCCATTCTCCATATGTTGCCATACTGGGGTGATCTACTAATTAACCATTTGCTAGATCCAATGCATATATTAAATAATGTGGGAGAGCTCCTCTGGAAGACAATCATGGGAATGAAAGACAATCGAGCTTCACGAGATGTTTGCAATCAGTTGGAAAGATGCGAGAGATGTGGCCTTTCACCAATGCAATTGGCCAAACAAAGCTTCCAAGAGCGCCATGGGAATTGCTAAAAATCGAGGAGCGACAAGTTAAAAGGGTGATTTCAGAGTTCAGGACACCAACAGGATATATGCAATGTCTCAAGACAACATTCACCCGTGATGATCAACTGTCAGGACTGAAATCGCACGACTGGCATAAGTTCTTGCAATTCATTCTTCTAATTGCGATCAAGGGGTGTTTAACGGAGGAAGTGCGGACCTGCATATACAAGGTTTTAGAGCTAGTGCGGTGGATCTCTTTCAAGGAGATATGAGAGGAATCTATTACAGTCACAAGGGCTAACTCCATTGAGGCAGTTTGCATGATTGAGAAGTATCTTCCCACGAGCTGCCTAACTATACAAATGCACTTGCTTGTGCATGTAGTAGATGAGGTTGCAGTGGCAGATACAGTCCACAACCGTTGGATGTTCTTTCTAGAGCGGTTCATGAAAACACTTAAGGGTTTTTCTCGGCAAAAAGCGCGTCCAGAGGGGAGCATGGCAGAAGGATGGCTGGTGCAAGAGTCTCTTGTCTTGACGACTGAATTTCTATCCGTTTCTGACCCAGAAATGCCTCGACTATGGAGCGATGAGGAGGATGCAAGACTGGTGGGAGAGGAGCTGCAAGGGCAAGGGGTGCTGAAGAAAATGAACAACGCCATGCGAGAAAAGATCACAAAGTTCTGTATACTAAATTCAGAGCCGATGCAAAAATGGATTTAAAGGTACGAAGAAGAGAAAGAGAGACGCAATAGGGAGCGACACGATTTCAGGCGAAACCGAATGACTAGAGGCTTACCCTTGCCAGACTATCTCGCTCCTCTACCCGAATTCCCTGCAATGGCCCCGGGTAGGTCACTTAATAAAAATGTCTTGAACGCACGTGATATGGTGGTTTTACACATAGTGAACCCCCCGAGGCAATGGCATGGTTGGACAAGACAGTGAGAGTAGCTCAACAGATCGAAGAACCCATATCTCTAGAAGAGGAAGAGCTGGCTATTGGATGTGACTGGAAGTATCATACATACATGGCACTATGGTCGCATGGAAAGCATTTCAGAACACAAAAAATTGACAGCCTCACTCGTCGACGCCTAGGCCTGTAAGTTTTTTTGTGAAGACGTTGATTTAAAATTAAGCTTAAAGTTAATTTAAACAAAGGTGTTCTGATGCTTTATTTTACTTTCTTTGTGCAGACTTTAGTATGGCAGACCAGTTTCCAGATCCCGCTTCTATGAGTGCAGATGCATTTATGGGCTTCGTCACACAGATGACGCCCACTCAGATGGCAGAGGCATCTCAGTACTGGGTAGCGAGAGGCACGAGTACTATGCCTCCGGGCTTCACACCCAAGGGTCTGACGCCCATAGGGGGGACACCTATGGGGGGGATGCCTACGGGGGGGGGGGGGATGCCTACGAGTAGGACATCTACGAGGTCTCCCATCACGACCGCTTCGACACCTAGGGGTGCGGCAGAGGCGGGTACGTCCTCATCTCTGCAGCACAGGCGCACTTGCCGATCTCAGCGATCATCAGGTGGAGGTGGTGGTTGCTGTGGAGGAGGGTCCACAGATGCTTCCACCCCTCCTCGCTCACGACCCCCGTTCTATCCAGGCACAGCTATCGACACACTTCGGACACCTTGGGGGGCACACGATCCTAGTGCCTCCAAGCTCTATACTGTACGGGCAGATGGTTCTATTGACATGGATAGAGTCGGGACTGAGATGAGATAGCGGATTCGCCAGCTCATGGAGCTGCAATTTTTGACCAGCATTCTAACGCCTTGGCCTGACCAGGATCGCGCCAAAATCAGTTATATAGTGGAGACCATAATGAGAGAGTATCAGCCTGCTCTTGGTTCAAAGGATCTTCCGAGGAGGTGGATCAAGGGTGTTGCACGGGACACTATGAAACATCGACGAGATGCAGCTCAGTAGGCTTTCAGGACCGGCTCACCAAAGCCTTCGGTCATGCCACACGAGACGTGGCAGCAGATCAGAGAGAATGAGTGGACAACGGACACGCGTTTCAGACAACAGCTTCAGGCCGCGCAGATACGACAGATGACCAGGAGGACATCTCATCTTGGCAGCGGAGGCTTCGACACCTTTTTCTATGAGTTTGTGAGTTTCCAATCCAATCCTAGCTATGGCGTTTTCTTAAACGTGATGAATCATGTATTCTTATTACTTTGATCTATGTATAAACGCAGAATCTTGCAATGCATCGAGCCCCGACATGCCAGGAGGAGACAGATGGATATTGCAGAGGTATTGAATGATCTTGATGCTTCAGGAGAGCCTGTAGACTTGGAGGCCTTAGAGTCTTGCTGATCGATTGAGGTGAGATGTTAATATGTGTGAGTTGATTTAATTAAATAAGTATATGTGAGGTAATATCAATACTAATTTTGTGACTTGTCCTATGTGCAGGTTGGGATGCCTAGTCATCAGTAGATTTCATATATATGCTTTGTGAGACACAGACACGCTTCTGTGTCTCTTTTTTGTATAGACATATATGGTTATGGTTATTGTTCAGACATGGTTATGGTTATGGTTATGGTTATTGTCATTGTATAGACATGGTTATTTCTCCTATTCTTCTATAGACATGGTTATGGTTATGTTTAACTTTCTGGTTATGCTTATGGTTATTGTTTTGTTAATGGTTATGGTTATCTGCATTATGGTTTTGATCAATATGGTTATGGTTTTAATTTGGTTATGGTTTTACACAAAGTTCGTTATGGTTATGGTTTTAAGTTGGTTATGGTTTTTTGCACAAAGTTCATTTCATTTCTTTCATTGGCCTTAAATCTCATGTGAGATCCTGCATGGATAGCATGTAGGAGGCGTATACATATGGTTTTTTTTGAAAAGTTTATGTTAAAACGAAGGGAACTCTGCTGAAATTTCTGCGGGAGCACGGTTGATTTTGGTGTTGCTCGCTTTCTTGGGCAGAGGACAGGCAGTTTGGCTGTGGCTGTGTCCATCTTTTCACTAGGCACAGGCCAGGCTGCCTGTCCTCTACCCGAGAATTTTTTTTTCTGTTATGGTCGTCGCAATATGAATCGCTAGAACCGTTGAAATATGCACCGATAATAATACCTTTCGATGCGTATATCGACGCATATTGCGACGTTTTCGTAGGGATGTGTATTTCGACGGTTTTTTCGATGGGATGTGTCGATATATGCGTCAAAGGCCCCCTTTTTTGTTGTAGTGAAGCCACTCTATCAAGCCATCACCCAACCTCCTAGCCATATCCTTGAGTGAAACTTTCTCTCAATTTCAGCCCAATACATCTTGAGCTTGCTACTTCATGCTTCAAGCCTTCTATCTCCTCACTTGTAATACTCATACACTCTATGTAACCTTCTTTCATCAATAAAGACGCATTGTTGGTGGCTCGCAAACGGTGTTGGGTACTACTACTCATCTCCTACTTCATCAAGTTGGCTACAAGGACACAAAGTCTTGAGGTGTGCTTCACTTCTTTGGCTTGAGGGTCTTTGTGTGTTGGTTGTCTCTCTTATCTCTTTCCTCCATTGTTTGACTTCTCTTTAAACTTTCTTAGATGAATAATCCCAATGGTGTAATCTTTCAACCCTTTCACTTTGTGCAAAATATTAGGTATAACATTTGTATTAGCCATAAAATCCACTTCCAACAGAGAATTGTGTTACTCTTTGGGCCGGAAAGACTGCGAGAAATTCTTCTTTCTCCACGTCCTCTATTTTGCCACTACTAGACTACTCTAATTCTTTCAATGTGCACATGTTTATTCTCCTCTAGGGGTTGAGTCTTGCTTTCTTAATCTTACTATGAACCAAGAAAACTTGTATACACGTCTCACTCCTATCACTAGGCAAAACATCTACATCTTTGTAAGCACTAAGTTACAGTTTCAAAGAACCATTCGCAGTCTATTTGGAGCACAACGACTTGTTGCTATAAATGCATCAGTGAACCCTTTCATCTTACCTTTGATTAGATACGATCAAAGCCTTGATGTTTTCATCTTTGTTTTATTTTGAGGGTTTCACGTGTGCGTATGTGTGTGTATGCATGTAAGATTCCAATGGCTACACACAATGCATTTGCTACAAACACTAAGATTCTTTAAGTGAAAGCCTTCACAGTCTCCCCACAAACTCTCACAGCTAGAGGCCTGGTGCCTTCCTGGCAAGACCGCTAACTCTTTGACAACGTGCTATGTTATATATATTTTAGTGAGATCCTTGGCAAGGGGGAGGAAGTTGTAGCGAGAAATAGAGGTGGTGGCGGCGGCATTTTTTGGTGGGTGGAATTGGAGGTACGAGGTGCTAGTTGGTGTAGACTCTACAAAATTGCTTTGAGAGGATACTAGAGTAGAAAAGGCAAACGGTGTTGTACTCCATGTTGTGCATCATCATCTACATTAATGAACACGCCTGAGGGCTTGCTCTTCTAGCATTGTCCGCTTGTATGACACTATCCACAATCGAGGTTATTCACTTGCAAATTGGTACGTCTCCCGTATGTAATGTAGTGAAAAGGCATGTTGTGGGGCGACAAAGTAGGTTTTGCATGAGGTGAGAAATTTAATACCTTTCTTCTAACTGTAGCTTTATAGCCTTTTGTGTGTTTTTTGAATCTTGCTGTTAAATTTTGTTAAAAAAGATGAGCAAGTAGATATAGGTATACATGAAAAATCGAGGGAGAGACTCGGAGATAGAGAAAGAAATTTGAAATAAGACATTGGGATGGGGTCCAATCACCCTCCAATGTTTGCCACTCTATTGACGGAGTAGTATTTGCTTTTATCGCTCAAATGGGTACACATCTAAGTGTTCGATGCCATGCACACCTTCAAGTGACTCCTTGTGGTTGCAAATAACTCCTCGATAGAGGCAATGTGGCACCTTTGGAAGGCCAAAATGGGTAGATCTCTCTAAGATCAATGGTTGCACACCCAATAGGCTTGGAGGGGTTGAATGCATGAGCAGTGGTATGGCGGACTGCTTACCTACACTTGCAATGTAGATTTGAAGTTTCGTGATGTCGAAGCCATGATATCTAAACCACTCTGTGACCTGAGAGTACCATCATCTCTTGTCTCCCTCCTAATGTAGCTCTATCCATGTCTCAAAATATTTGTGTGTAAGTCTATCTAATGGAATCTTTCTCATGTGCTAGATGAAGTAGAATTTCTGAAATAAGGCCTCACACTAGCATCGGTGGTGCAACTAGCTTTTCTTTGAAGATGTCATATGTAACTGAGGGTTTTCTGTGAAGACAATGTAAAATCATAATGATCCATGGGTTCTTTATTTGTGTCCATAGAGATGATGCTAGTTGTGGTTCCCATATTGCAGTAACATACATCAAATCACGTGTCACCAAGGTATCAAGAGCCACCCTATGGTGCGGGGTTCTTGGAAGTGGGCTGGTGACATCTATATTGTTGTGACGTGGAATGCATATAATGTGAAAATGTCTTAAAAACGCAGTTGCTATGACTTGTGGATCAATGGGAACAATGTTGTCATGTACATACCTTAACAGGGAGTTATGGACCTGGATGTAGCTCTGTAATTAATTTTCTAATGTGAATTATCCCTAATATGCTTTGGGAATGGTGATGGACCTAGTGAAATGTGGTCAAGCACTCGCCTCATCTAGAAAGTTTGATGCAGGTGAAAATACCCATAAATAGCAGGTAGTATGCTTGACTGTGGAAAATGTGTTCGAACTTCATAAAAAGCCAAAAAATAAAGTTTGAAAAATGTCTTAGACTTTGATTTTTTTTTTCGAAAATTTAGGATTTTTACCGTCTCATTTCTCATTTTAAAGTGTAAAACAATATTTTTGGTTCATAAAAATGACCAAAAATTAGCCAAAAAAGCACAAATATCATTAAAAAAAGATAAAAATTGGATCAAAATCCCACATCAACAATGGTTCCATCCTTGCCCAAGCTATGGGAAAGCTTATATGAACAAAAAATTGCACCTTTACACAAAAGGTTCTTCTATTATGGTCTAGTGCAGTCTCATCCTGCTTCCCTCCTATTTTTGAGCACGTGAGGCTCCTAATTAGGGTTTAACATCCTCAAAAAGGTGCATTACAGTGTGTGTGGAAGTCCTTAAGCTTCCCTGGCTATGCGTTGATGGTGAATCAAAGGAATACTCTATGGTTTTTCTCTTGGAAAATTGCCACTCTACTTGTGCTATTGGGTCGAAGGCTACCTAGTTCAGTGAAAGAGAACTGAGTTTTGTGATCTTGTGTTCACTTGAGAGTAGGGATTCCATGGTTGGAGTTTTAGTGTTTTTCTTTGTTTTCCTTCTTCAAATAAGTGTGTTTCTCCTCCGTGAATCTGTGAACTCTCGCAACCACAGGCTTGACGCTTTCCCAATTGTCTCGCGAACTGCTTGACATGCTTTTGGTGAGTCCGATGCAAAATCAATTTTGGTGAGGGTTCAAAAGCTAAATTGAAATATTTATAAAGTTAATTCAAGCTATGGAAGACCAAGGGATGCACTTTGATGCAAACACAACGCAAATGTTTCAAGCCTTTGCCCTGTTTATGCAGCAAGGACAGGCTGCAGAAAGAAGAGAATGTTAGAAAACTTGACGTAGTTAAGTGGATAATTGAGTAGATTACTTAATGGAGAGAGATAATTTACACACATAAGAGATTATAGAGTAGAGAGAGAGAGAGAGTACACACAATATACGTGGTTCATAGTACTTCAAAACAAGAATTAGGTTACAAAGGGATTATACCCTTTTGGAGCTCCCGCCTTGCTTCACTCTCACCACCTCACACCCACCTTGTTGCATCAACTTCACACTATGAAATGTGTGTAGAAATGGCCTCCTTTTATAGGCCAAAGGGTTGCCCTCTCTCATGAGAGGCAGCCATGTGTAGACGCCCTTGTGTAGATAAGTCCAAATTGGACCCTCCAATCCGCCCATGTGTGGACGCCCTTGAGAAGACAAGTCCGCTTTTGAATTCGGCCACCGGCCACTGGCGATTGAATTTTGACCACCGGTCACTAGCCATTGACTACCGGCAACCGGCCAACCGATCGATTGTTTTTCGACCACTTTTTGACCGCCGTCGGCCATAATATTCCGACAAAATTTTTGGTTTCCGGTGAGTGATATTATTTTTGGTGAGTTATTTTTCTTCACTCATGATGGATTCTCCTCATAATGGGGGCCTTACAAATGTGCGTTTTTAACACAGAAAATTACAAGGGGTAAATCAGGCTCCATACTTAACAACCTTCCACTTGGAGACTGATCTCCAAACCAAACCTGTGACTGCTTTCCATCCTGGCTTCTTATCCTTGAATGCCAATTGAAGATGAGCAAAAGCTCAAATTTCTCCTTGTTGACCACCTTTGTAAACATGTCTGCAGGATTTTCACTTGTATGCACCTTTCCTATCTTTAGCTGCCCCTCTTCCAAAAGAGTGCGTATGAAGTGATATCTCACCTCAATGTGCTTTGCCCTTGAATGAAAGGCTGAGTTCTTCGCAAGATGGATAGCGCTTTGGCTATCACTGTACAAGACACAATTGTCTTGTTTGAATCCAAGCTCTTCTAAGAATCTGTGAAGCCACATAATTTCTTTGCTTGCCTCCGTCATTGCTACATACTTTTCTTTCGTGGTAGAAAGTGAAACCACTTTTTGCAGCTTTGAAGCCCAGCTTACTGCTGTGCCTCTAACTGTGAAGACATAGCTTGTAGTGCTCCTTCGAGTGTCTTTGTCATGTGCCATATCTGCATCAACATACCCTTCTAGAAAAATATCAGTTCCTCCAAAATACAAAGAATTTGTTGTTGTCCCTTTTAGATATCTAAGTATTCACTTCACAGCTTTCCAATGCTCTTTACCTGGGTTGTCGATGAACCTAGCCTTGTCTAGACCATAGCATACATAAGAGAACCCATCTTTGCATCATATGGAACTTTAGACATATAGGATATCTCCTCTTGTGTCTTTGAACACATATTCTTGGTTAGTTTAAAGTGACCAGCCAAAGGTGTAGAAACCATTTTTGCATTTTGCACTGCAAACCTTTCTAGTACCTTCTTGATGTAATCCTCTTGAGATAGCTTCATTGTCTTCTTTGTCCTTTCCCTTGATATCTTCATACCAAGTATCCTCTTTGCAGCACCTAAATCTTTCATTGAAAAATATTTAGACAGCTCCTCTTTTAGGTCTTTGATGTCCTGCATGTTAGTACTTGCAATCAGCATGTCATCAACATACAACATTAGGATGATGAACTTTCCATCTCCCAAATTCTTCGTGTAGACACAATGATCTGAGTTGCATCTTCTGAATCCATGATCTAACATCCATCGATCGAACTTCAAGTACCATTGTCTTGATGCTTTCTTTAAACCATACAAGCTCTTCTTCAATCTGCAAACCATTTTCTCCTTACCTTTTACTTCATACCCCTTTGGTTGAAGCATGTAAATTTTTCTCCTCTACGTCACTGTAAGGGAATACCGGATTTACATCCATTTGCTCAAGATTTATATCACGAGCATCCATAAGGCTTAAGACAAGCCTAATTGAGTTCATTTTTACAACAAGAGAAAATATTTCATTGAAGTCAATACCTTTCTTTTGAGAAAACCCTTTTACCAAAATCCTAGACCTATAACTTTTCTTCCCACCTTCTTCTTTCTTCAGTTTGTACACCCATTTGTTTTGAAGTGCCCACTTATGTTTAGGCAGCTCAACCAACTCCCATGTTTGGTTGTGATGTAGTGTATCCATCTCCACCTGCATGCTCTTTGTCCATTCTTCTTTGGATTCGTGTTGCATAGCTTCTTCGTATGATTCCGGCTCTCCAAAATCTGAGATCAAGAGATGGTTGAAGGAAGGAACAAACCTTCCTGGAGGTCTACTTGCTCTTGTAGATCTTCGGAGAATAGGTTGAGGCTCCTCATTTTATTGACGTTGTTGCACATTGTCACTGCTTGGAGCCCTTGAGTCTTCACCGTCCTCAAGCTCCATGTACTCATCGCCTGTTTATTTTGTTTGTTTTCTTTCCAAGTAATCTTTGTACATATTTTGTTCGTTAAAAATTACATCTCTACTCCTTAATATTTTACCATCTTCAGGATTCCATAGGCAATACCCATACTCATCTTCTCCATAGCCAATGAAGAAACAATTTTTGGACTTTGCATCTAGCTTTGATCTTAGGCTTCTATCTATGTGCATGGAAGCCTCACACCCAAATACTTTGAGAGATGCATAATTCACCGGTTTACTTGTCCATGCCTCTTCTGGAACTCCCCCATCCAATGCCCTTGAGGTGATCAGTTTCCACCCAAAGCTCAAGCGGTAGGCCTGCATGTAGCCGCATCATTCGTGCTCGCTCCATTATTGTCCTGTTCATCCTTTCCAAAGTCTCATTTTGCTGAGGTGTCCTTGGGGTTGTCCTTTGCCTCCAAATGCCATTGCTAGCACAAAATCTTTCAAAAGCTTGGCTACAATATTCGCCTCCATTGTCGGATCTGAGGCATTTAACCTTGGTACCTATTTCATTTACCACAAAGGCTTTCCACCTTTGAAATATGGAGAATACATCGGGCTTATTCTTCATGGCATAAACCCATGTTTTTTGAGTCACATCGTCTATGAATGTTACATAGTACAATTAGCCACCAAGTGCTGGTGTACTTGAAGGACCCCAAACATCAGAATGAACCAACTCAAGTTTTTTATTTTTTCTTTAATTTCTTGATTTTTGAAATTTTACCCTCTTTTGTTTACCATAAACACAATGTTCACATACTTCTGTAGTTGTTGCACAAGCTGAAGGTTGCGTGCTAACAATACACAAGTAAAGTGTACCCATCTTTTCTCCCTTGGAAACCACCAGAAGATCTTCCATTGTTTGCTTTCGAATGCAACGTTGTGACCTTCATCGTCCAATTTTCCTGTAGAGATCAAATTTTTACGAAGAGAAGGAACATGCCTAACATCTTTAAGCTTCCATTCATTTTTGTTAGCAGTTTTGACAGAAACTGTACCTTTGCCGATAATCTCACAAGCTTCATCATCTTCCAAGTATATATACCCAAAATTACCTTTGGTGTAATCTTGGAAATGTTGCTTGTGTGGTGTCGCATATGGAATGAAGCCCCGGAATCTACTATTCAGGAATTAGACACATTGTCTAATGACAGAATTAGAGCATCTTTCTCTACTTTACCTACCACATTGGCCTTCGATGTTGGCTTGTTGTCTTGAGACTCAGTCTCCTTCTTCTTCTTAGACTAGCAATCCTTCTTGACATGGCCCTTCTTGCCGCAGTTCCAACATTCAAGAACTGACTTTGTGCATGACTTGCTCCATCTTGAGCGATCACGACCCTTTTGGTTTTTGAACCTCTCCTTAGGCCTTCCTCTTGTTTCCACTGACAGTGCAGCACTTGATGATTCTCCTGTGCTTATCCTTTGTATTTTCTCTCTTAGGAGAACACCCACAACATCATCAAACTTAAGAGTATTTGTGCCAGAAATAGAATTACTTACAGAAATCACAAGGCTGTCCCAACTATCCGGTAGAGATGATAGTATAAGGAGAGCTCGCACTTCATCATTGAAATTGATTTTCACCGATCGAAGTTGACTTATGTTTGTGATAAAGTCATTTAGGTGTTCTGTAACAACTGAACCATTCTCTGCCATCTTTATATTGAACAAGCACTTCATAAGAAATACCTTATTCGAAGCCAATGGTTTCTCGTAGAAGTTGTCAAGTGACTTCATCAAGTCCTTCGTGGTCTTCATCTCCAAAACATTGAAGGCCACTATTGACGCCAAGCTTAACCGGATTGTTCTCAGTGCCTTTCAATCAAGGACAATCCATGCTTCATCTGCCATTGTTGCGGGCTTCTTCGCAAGACCGCCTAGTGGCAAATAGAGGCCCTTATGGTAGAGATACTCTTCAATCTAAATCTTCCAATGTTGGTAGTTTTTTCCATTTAACTTCTCAATCTTGAACTTCTCCTCCTCCGCCATAACTCCCACTCAATTCAAGGAATCCTTTCCTTGAGATACTTTAGCTACGAGTAAACCTTGCTCTGATACCAGTTGTTAGGAAATGTGACGTAGATATGTAGATAATTGAGTAGATTACTTAATGGAGAGAGATAATTTACACACAGAAGAGATTATAGAGTAGAGAGAGAGAGAGAGAGAGAGAGAGAGAGTACACGGGATATACGTGGTTCACCCAATGTGGGCTACGTCCACGGGAAAGCAACCACTCAATGGCTTTATTACTTCAAAACAAGAAACAGGTTACAAAGGGATTATACCCTTTTGGAGCTCCCACCTTGCTTCACTATCATAACCTCACACCCACCTTGTTGCATCAACTTCACACTATGAACTGTGTGTAGAAATGGCCTCCTTTTATAGGCCAAAAGGGTTTCCCTCTCCCATGACAGGCAGCCGTGTGTAACCGCCCTTGTGTAGATAAGCCCAAGACCCTCCAATCCGCCCATGTGTGGCCGCCCTTGAGAAGAAAAGTCCGCTTTTGAATTCCGCCACTGGCCACCGGCCATTGACTACCGGCCACCGGCCAACCGCCAATCGATCGGTCGTTTTTCGACCACTTTTCGAAAGCCGTCTGGCCATAATATTTCGGCAAAAAGGAATATTCCGGTAAGTGATTTTATTTTCCTTAAAATGAATCATTTAATACTAAAAATTTATCTAAATTCTTGAGTATGGAGCTGAACAGGTTGCCTGCAATTGACATGGTGACAAGTTTTGAGCTTGTACTCATTCCCGAGCTTTGAGCACATGTAAGAGAGATATGAGATGCACATGGTGAAGACTAGGGAGCTTTTAATAAATCTCCTTGCATGGATATTTCATGGAGGACTTTGAACGAGTAACAAAGAGGAATTTCTTGGAATGGGTTTCTCTCAAAAAGAAAGGACTATCTCCTATGGAGATTTTAAGGGAGTACGAGAAAAGATGTGCACAATTGTCAACAACACAACAGCATACCTTGGATGTTGAGAAGGTTGAACTATTTCTACAATCTACAAGTACAGATATCCAAGAGAAATTAGAGGTACTTTTGTAAGACAAGAATACTGAAGATGGAATGGAAGGATGTTGAAGATGCTATTTCACTTCTTGCAAAGAGGCAACGTAGATGGAATAAAATGGTCATAAACAATGTCACTCCTACTTCTATTGGTCTAGAGAATGTATCCAAGCTGCTTTTTGTGAATCAAAGGACTGATGAGGCTTCCATGCTAGATGATCTTTTGAAAGCTATACACGATATGAAACTAAAACTTGCAAGATTGGAAGATAAAAGACAACCATCGGGACAAATGTTTCAAAGTAAATATATTAGATGTATATGAAATAGTAGAATTGATCATAGCAGAAAGGATTGTGATATATGTAGAAGGCGAGGACAGCTCTAGCAGGCGGGAACTACTCCTTTAGAAGGCCGACCAGTGGGAAGCTATTTCACTAGCAGTAATTATTGTAGGTAGTTATTGTAGTAACTCCCAAGAGCTATAAATAGGACCCGCTACACTGTAACGGGGATTCTTAGCTTCTTGTATTTTTGGATTTTGGCTTTCTAAACACTCTTGGGTTATGAGCTCTTAGCTTCTAGATTCACCCCTGTACTCATTGCTTATGTAATCATCTGAGCTTAAACCCATTGTACACTTTATCCTTGAGTTATTAATCTCAATCTGCAAATACCATTTCCAATCTTTCAGTTATGTCTTTCATTTCCGGAATAGCATTCCAGTTCAGCTCTCTATTTTAGTCCAGTACTATGTTCCAGTTCTCACTAACTAAACTGACAACATAACTAGTAGCTCTAAATTCTAACATTGGAATAAGCTATCTAAAGAGACTAGCTCCCATTCCAGTTTGGTGATCACGGTGGTTAGAGCTGATCGCTCTTCGACCAGAGAACTCTTATCTCCCAGTTAACATTTCCAACTACACACATAGCGCCCAAAGTTAGTCGTGGTCATAAACCATCAACCCGGTTAGGTACTGACTCCAGCCGTGTCGACCTAAGAGAGTCTGATCCTAAGAAGGACCCAGAGAGTGAGACTGAGGCTCAGGAGGAGCACAATCATGCTGAAGAGACTAGATGGTTGAATTAGGGTTGCAGAGAAACACACACAGCTTGGAGAAGACGAAGGAAGCTCAAGGCACACAATAGAGAGTGTGTTACTTAGTGTGCAATGGAAAGATAGTTAGCCCTAGAGTGATGGGCGTATATACAATGCACGGGGGAAAAAACCTCCTAAAGAGGGGAAAAATGCCCCGGCGGTCCTAGTGTGTTCACACACATCACTACCACATGTATATGGTAACAAACCCCCCCTGGAGTGATGCGGTGAACAAGAGTTGGCACATGAGTAAAGGGAAGTGCCATGCCCTGAGGACAGGATCAGTCCACAAAGGGGAGTAAGCCCAAAGCTTTGCGGAAAGCTTCAAGCTTCTCACGAGACAATGCCTTTGTGAAAAGATCTGCAAGGTTGTCCTGTGTTGGCTAATAAGCCAAGCTGATCTCTCCTAATGAGAGCCTCTCCCTGACATAGTGGTAATGCACCTCAATGTGCTTTGTGCGAGCATGAAAAACTGGGTTCCTCGCAACTGCCAATGCGCTCTGACTGTCAGTGTAGATAGTGTTGGCAGTGTCCTGTCCAGCACCCAAATCAGCCATAAGGCGTCTGAGCCATACACACTCAACCGTAGCTGTGAAGACTGCCCTGTACTCAGTCTCACAACTCGAAGTGGCCACAGTAGGTTGCTTCTTGCTCAACCATGATATACATGAACTACCAAGCATGAAACAAAAACCACTTGTGGACACTCGCGTGTCAAAACAACCAGCCCAATCTGAGTCCGAAAAAGCATGTAAGTATGGCGGCAATGATCCCCCCTTGGGATAAAACAAGCGAAGTTGTCAAGTGACACTAAGGTAGCGGAAAATCCTCTTGAGAGCCTGCCAATGCTTAGACCCTGGGCTATGCATAAATATGCTGACCTGTGAGACTGCAAACTGAATATCTGGCCTCGTGTTGCATACATAAATGAGGCAGCCAACAACAGTTTGGTAAAGAGTGACATCAGCAGGATCGCCAGCATCATGTAGACTCAACTTCAAACCTGTTTCCATGGGAGTGGCAATAGGTTTTCAATCCTCAAGTCCAAACTTACATAGCAATGTCTCTATGTAACTTTTCTGACACAAGGCAATACCACCATCACACTGCTTAAACTGTATACCCAAGTAATGATGCAGCAGCCCCAAATCTTTCATCTTGAAAGTAGCATTCAAATCAGCCTTAAATTCAGCAATATGTCTCTCATTTGGTCCAGTGATCAGCAAATCATCAACATAAAGAACCACGATGAGAAATACATCACCCTCACGCTTTACATACAATGTGCTATCTGTTGGACTGTTACGAAAGCCTTGTTTGACCAAATGAGTGTCAGCTTTCTCATACCAAGCACGAGGAGATTGCTTCAACCCATACAAAGCCTTGTTACATTTGCACACTTTGTCCTCTTGTCCTTTTATGAAAACATCGCGAGGCTGCGTTACATAAACTTCCTCAAATATGTCACCATTCAAGAAAGTAGTAACAATGTCTGATTGATGTACATCCCAACCAAAATGAGCTGCCAATGCACATAGACATCGCACAGTAGTCATACGACAAGTGGGAGCAAAAGTTTCTTCAAAATCTATGCCTTTTTGATGTGCATAACCCTTTGCAACAAGTCGAGCCTTATGGCGATCAATCTCACCATCTGGCTTGCGTTTCAACTTGTAAACCCACTTCATACCAATGGCCTTTTTGCTAGGAGGCAAATCACATAAATTCCATGTGCCCTTTTCTATAAGTGCATCATATTCTGATTACATGGCAACCCTCCAATTTTCTGAATTCTGTGCTTCATCAAAAGACAGAGGCTCCTCAACATCATGTAAACTAGACACAGCCAAAGCATAACAATCTGATGCATAAGATGCATGGCGAGAGCCTGAACGAGTACGACTAGACAAAGGTTCATCCAATTTACTGTCACGCAAAGTGTGCACCAGCCATTTTGGCATACCTCTAGCCTGCTCATTTTCAGCCCTTTCCTCATCAAGTACATCATGTACATCTGCATCAGTAATAGGCTGATCTAAAACATTTTCAGAAACCCCCATAGGCTGTACATTTGTCTCATTGGAACTTACATTCATATTTCCACCACTGAAAAGAGGCAACAAAGTGTCATAAATGTCATGTGAGCTTACATTACTGTCTCTAGTACATGACAGCAAGGGCTGAACATAATCTTTCACAAACACTACATCCTGAGAAACCAGAATACGTTTTGTTTGAGGATGATACAACCTGTAACCTTTGCTTTCAGCACTATAACCAACAAAAATACATTTGACAGCCTTATCATCCAATTTTCTGCGCTGCACTTGTGGCACCAAAGCATATGCCAAACAACCAAAAACACGCATGTGCTCAATAGAAGGTTTTCTATCATGCCATGCTTCATATGGAGTAATAGACTGAAAAGGTTTCGTAGGACACCTGTTAAGTACATAAGTGGCACACATGATGGCCTCAAGCCAAAAAGAATGAGGTAAAGCTTGACTTTTGACCATACATCGTGCCATTTCCGTCAGTGACCTGTTTTTCCTCTCAGCAACACCATTTTGCTGAGGCGTATAAGGCATTGTACATTGGTGTTTTATCCCACGACTAGCCAGAAATGCATTAAATTCATGAGACATATAATCCCCCCCTCGATCGGAACGGAGGGTGCCCATAGTACATTTCGAGACATTTTTAGCCATAGCCAGAAATTGTTTGAAGCACATAAAAACTTCGGACTTCGCTTTGAGCGGAGATACCCATGCATACCTGGAGTAATCATCAATGAAAGTCACGAAGTACAGGTAATTTCCCAAGGACGGAGTTTGCATGGGCCCACAAACATCACTATGCACAAGCTGCAACCTGCATGTGGCCCGAACTTGTGAGGTCCCCACCCCGTCGTATCATACAACGGATCTGATGGTAAACCTGATGGCCACTAGATCTATAGCGGAAGCAAACAAAATGGTTCAGGGTTCGACTAGCGGACGATCTCTCATCACAAAGTGAGTCGAGTTCGAGCCTACTAGCAAAGAGATCTAGCTCCACCTCGCAGGGGAAGCGTACTTAACTATTTAGCGATCCTATGACCCACCTTCCAAGAGGAGAGAAACCTCGAGTGCCTTTTTCCCCATGTTTCAGAGGCACGTACTCTCGAGAATTCCCCGCTCTAGGGGCAATGAGCGTTACTAATATCGAGTAAGCACTATGGGGACAGAGACTTCCCGACCAATCGGGACCACCCATCTCGTAGGCATTGGCAACCTGAGCCAAGCCCCCACTTTCCACCCCCACACTCACACTTCCTCGTGTGACCTAATTACTACCACAAAGGTTGTTCAACATAAATATTCCTTGTTTAATTCCGAATCACATGGTTCGTTAAAACAGCCCTTCAACCAGTATTGCAAACAACACCAAGACAGAACTCTAGTAAAAATTCTACTCAAACTTATTCATAAAAATTCCAATGTTCTGGAGGTACAACATCCCCCCTCCAGCGAGAGTTCACTCCTCCCGTTGTCGCCTAGCTGCCCATACAACTAGGTATGTCCACCGCATAGAAAGCACGACATGGACATTCCCACCGCTTAACCAGCAGACGTGGGTATCCACCGCTTAACCAGCAGTTGTGGATTCAAGAGCCCTTAACCAGGAACTCTGCCCCTGTGATCAGGAGGGGGTTCATGACTAATTCAACATTGGAAATAGAATGAACATGCCGAGCTAAATTTTCCCTAGCAGACATTCTTTCCTATTGCAAACAGCATTCCCATCAATCATTTCCTTCCTACTTTAGAACTTAACGTACAATGATTTCAATGCCGAAGTTTCCGTCGGATTTCTCCAACACGTTCGGGGATATGAACATTCCTAACTAGCGTATGCAATGTTAACTTAAACAACTTGAAAAAAAATATGATCTACCTCTTCCATTTCTTCATCGAAGGCTCGTGAGATGGCCGGTATTTGTTCCTCCATGGGAGCCTTTCCTTTTCCGTTGACATTGCTCGTTCCTGCTTCGCGATCATGGGCACCCCTGAAGCGCGTCCTCTTAACCGGGGCCATTTCTCACTACTTTAAATGATTAGCTTGGAGAAAGAGCTAAGGTTCACAAGCATCATAACAGTCCAATGGGTAGATTAGTGACATCAATTAATCCCTCCTATATGAGAGTCTAGATTTCTTTCATAAGCAATCATTAAGGATGGCACATAATCCTATGGGAACCGGCTCTAAGATAATTATTCGGCTTGCATGATCAAGAATAATTAGGATTTCATTATTGGAATTACCAGAGAATTGGATTAAGTATGATTAAACTATTTCCTAGCAATTAGATGATGCAGATTTACCCTATGCATATGTGTGAGGAAAAACCAATTCTTAGAGACTTAATGACGGATTAATTGCTCCTTAATTACGTCTTAATGCATAAGAGAAAAATGAATTCAATTAAGCTGCAATGTTAATGAGTGATTACAATAGTGATTCTCTTCAATCTGCACAAATACTAGCTTACCGATTAATTACTATGCTATCTAGAGAGAGAAGATTCTGATAATTATGCTCTAATCATTAATCGAGAGTGAAGAATGACTGATAATTCAGCTATGGGATAATGATTACATAATGGAGTACGAATAAGGAGAATTTAGAGAGTAGTCATAGAGATTTTCGACTAGGAATAGGCATAATAGACAAGGAATTTAGATGGTAGAGAAAGAGATTTTCAGATGGCATTAGATAAACTGTCGTTACTGTGATTAAGAGCTGTAATCTTCTCGATTTTCTGAACTAATCGAGCCTCATGAGATGAAAATTCGGCAGCACCTCCCTCCTATCTTCTTCTTCAATAGTTGTGTGATTCGGCAGCACCTTCCCAATGTATGTGGGTGTGTGTGTATGCACTGTGTGTGTGTGTGTGATCATAAGTGTGTGTGTGTGTATGCAGGTCTTTAAATAGGCTCCTACAGGCTGAAAATCGATCTGGGTTGCTAAATGCATCTGGGAGCTTCTCGAGTTAAGCATGGCAAGTCCAGTTCTCTGCCCACCAAGTGTCAGGTTGGCTTGGTTAATTGGTTCTGAGACTGAGTTGCAGGCTTGGCAGCTTTCCCAAGACTCCCACAAAGCAAGAGGGCGCCCCCTAGCTGCTAAAGATGATCTGGAGTGGCCTGGGACCTGTTCCTACACAGTCCCGGGCCCTCGGTGCCTCCCCGGACAATTTTATGAAAAATTGGTTTTAGGCTAAAACGGGCCATACGAGTCGGATTTTGATGCCGTAAATTGCTATATTGAGCTCTAACTAAGACGTACAGGTATGAGTACCTTCCATATATAGCAGCCCCCGGGGTCCGAAAATGCATTTTTTTCAAATTCGGGGTACTGGTGCAGATTTTCGAGACGGTCGAGACTGGACGGGTCGGGTGACCAAAAACTTACTTTATTTGGAAAATTTTCACAAAAATTATTTTAATTCACATTTTGAAGCTTTATAAAATTTTAAACATCATGGCACTGACAGAATTCGGAAAACTGTTAAAAATAGTAACTTTTTTTATTATGATCATTTCATGGTACAAGGGTGCTCTTTTTGGTTGGGCTCAGAGTCCTTACAACCTCCCCAACGTGAAAAATTTGAGATGTCCTCATCTCAAGAATACATCTGGATAAACTCTATGCTAACTACTTAGGTACATACATCCTTTGTCTAAAGTAAAGATATCCTTTGATAATAGAGTAGTCTTTAGCTTTATGCGTCTTATTCTGCTGAACTTTGATGAGATTCTGGTGCTTGATTTATTGCTCTCTAGGATTAGCAGTTGAATCATACATTGCTGCTCTCTCATCAGCTTCATCACCCACAGTTGGTTGTCTCACTGCGGCATTAGCGAAAGCTCTACTTCCTTGTCCTATGTTTCCTCTTCCTCGGCCTCTTCTTCCGTTTGGTTGACGTCGCCCGTTGATGTTCAGAGGTACATTATTAGCATCGGATGTTTGGGAAATCCTTTTTGGACATCGACTTTTGTAATGTCCATACTCCTGGCACTCAAAGCATATTATATTGGGAAACTCGGTAGCTGCCGTAGTAGCTACTACCGGACGATGGTCGTATGCAGGGTTGATTGGCCTGTTACTCCAGTTGTCTGTCCTGGCCCTCTTTGACAAATAGTATTCACTATCTTGGGTAGTCCTCTGAATCTCTTTAGCTAACGGTTTGGCCCTTAGCAAGGCATCTTGCAAAGTTACTGGCCTAAGAGCTTCTAGTCGGTTGTTCAGGGGGTCGATGAGTCCTTGGCAGAACCGTGCTACCTGTTGTTCCAATGTCATCTTAGGAGCATATCTCCGAAGAGTGACAAACTTTGAATAATATTCTTCGACAGATGAAGTCAACTGCCGAAGGGAAAAGAACTCGTTCATCTTCAAGGTTTTATAGGCGGGTGGTAAGTAACGCTCCATCATAGCAGCCTTGATGTCTTCCCATGACTGGGAAGATCCCTTGATATCCAAGTCCCTGCAATGTTGTTTCCACCAGATCTTGGCATCGCCAGATAAGCGGAACATCGCAAGCATAGTTTGGTTCACGGGTTGGGTTCCCGCAGCTTCGAAATAGTCGTCCATTGCTTCCATCCATACTTCCGCATCTCCTTCCACATTTTCCCCTTCGCCTTTAAAGGTTGGAGGCTGAGCTTGTTTAAGGAGGAGCTTCTTCTCTTGCGCTGCTGAGTAGAGAGCGGCAGGCGGTGCCTATCCAATGGTATAAAACTCATTACTATAGCACTCTTCTCAAATGAACCTAAGCTTTTCCATACTCAAGAAGAAATTTAACTTCTGGGCTTAACCAGCCTACTTAATCTGTACATCTATCACAAAGGATTTTAACCATTCCACCATTTAGATTCCATTGAATACATCCAAAATTGTCCGATAAATAATGGTAAAAACTTTACTCGAGAGCTTTGATCCATACTTACAACTTTATGTGGGCATCCACAGGCTACCTGCCCGCAGTACTAGTCGCACCAACGACTTCTCAAAAAACATCATGTGGAACCCACTGAATCCCAACAAGCTCAACAAGTAAAACTCTTTAACATCACTCAGGAGACAATCCACTAGACAAATCCAATGTCATTATTCTGGGAAACATCATGCTCAAGCTTTGAGTACGAACTATCCTACAATCCCTTAGTTTTCAAACAACATCATTTTCCCAGTTCGTAAACCTATAGCTCTGATACCAGGTGTGAGGTCCCCACCCCGTCGTATCATACAACGGATCTGATGGTAAACGTGATGGCCACTAGATCTATAGCGGAAGCAAACAAAATGGTTCAGGGTTCGACTAGCGGACGATCTCTCATCACAAAGTGAGTCGAGTTCGAGCCTACTAGCAAAGAGATCTAGCTCCACCTCGCAGGGGAAGCGTACTTAACTATCTAGCGATCCTATGACCCACCTTCCAAGAGGAGAGAAGCCTCGAGTGACTTTTTCCCCATGTTTCAGAGGCACGTACTCTCGAGAATTCCCCGCTCTAGGGGCAATGAGCGTTACTAATATCGAGTAAGCACTATGGGGACAGAGACTTCCCGACCAATCGGGACCACCCATCTCGTAGGCATTGGCAACCTGAGCCAAGCCCCCACTTTCCACCCCCACACTCACACTTCCTCGTGTGACCTAATTACTACCACAAAGGTTGTTCAACATAAATATTCCTTGTTTAATTCCGAATCACATGGTTCGTTAAAACAGCCCTTCAACCAGTATTGCAAACAACACCAAGACAGAACTCTAGTAAAAATTCTACTCAAACTTATTCATAAAAATTCCAATGTTCTGGAGGTACAACATCCCCCCTCCAGCGAGAGTTCACTCCTCCCGTTGTCGCCTAGCTGCCCATACAACTAGGTATGTCCACCGCATAGAAAGCACGACATGGAAATTCCCACCGCTTAACCAGCAGACGTGGGTATCCACCGCTTAACCAGCAGTTGTGGATTCAAGAGCCCTTAACCAGGAACTCTGCCCCTGTGATCAGGAGGGGGTTCATGACTAATTCAACATTGGAAATAGAATGAACATGCCGAGCTAAATTTTCCCTAGCAGACATTCTTTCCTATTGCAAACAGCATTCCCATCAATCATTTCCTTCCTACTTTAGAACTTAACGTACAATGATTTCAATGCCGAAGTTTCCGTCGGATTTCCCCAACACGTTCGGGGATATGAACATTCCTAACTAGCGTATGCAATGTTAACTTAAACAACTTGAAAAAAAATATGATCTACCTCTTCCATTTCTTCATCGAAGGCTCGTGAGATGGCCAGTATTTGTTCCTCCATGGGAGCCTTTCCTTTTCCGTTGACATTGCTCGTTCCTGCTTCGCGATCATGGGCACCCCTGAAGCGCGTCCTCTTAACCGGGGCCATTTCTCACTACTTTAAATGATTAGCTTGGAGAAAGAGCTAAGGTTCAGAAGCATCATAACAGTCCAATGGGTAGATTAGTGACATCAATTAATCCCTCCTATATGAGAGTCTAGATTTCTTTCATAAGCAATCATTAAGGATGGCACATAATCCTATGGGAACCGGCTCTAAGATAATTATTCGGCTTGCATGATCAAGAATAATTAGGATTTCATTATTGGAATTACCAGAGAATTGGATTAAGTATGATTAAACTATTTCCTAGCAATTAGATGATGCAGATTTACCCTATGCATATGTGTGAGGAAAAACCAATTCTTAGAGACTTAATGACGGATTAATTTCTCCTTAATTACGTCTTAATGCATAAGAGAAAAATGAATTCAATTAAGCTGCAATGTTAATGAGTGATTACAATAGTGATTCTCTTCAATCTGCACAAATACTAGCTTACCGATTAATTACTATGCTATCTAGAGAGAGAAGATTCTGATAATTATGCTCTAATCATTAATCGAGAGTGAAGAATGACTGATAATTCAGCTATGGGATAATGATTACATAATGGAGTACGAATAAGGAGAATTTAGAGAGTAGTCATAGAGATTTTCGACTAGGAATAGGCATAATAGACAAGGAATTTAGATGGTAGAGAAAGAGATTTTCAGATGGCATTAATTAAACTGTCGTTACCGTGATTAAGAGCTGTAATCTTCTCGATTTTCTGAACTAATCGAGCCTCTTGAGATGAAAATTCGGCAGCACCTCCCTCCTATCTTCTTCTTCAATAGTTGTGTGATTCGGCAGCACCTTCCCAATGTATGTGGGTGTGTGTGTATGCACTGTGTGTGTGTGTGTGATCATAAGTGTGTGTGTGTGTATGCAGGTCTTTAAATAGGCTCCTACAGGCTGAAAATCGATCTGGGTTGCTAAATGCATCTGGGAGCTTCTCGAGTTAAGCATGGCAAGTCCAGTTCTCTGCCCACCAAGTGTCAGGTTGGCTTGGTTAATTGGTTCTGAGACTGAGTTGCAGGCTTGGCAGCTTTCCCAAGACTCCCACAAAGCAAGAGGGCACCCCCTAGCTGCTAAAGATGATCTGGAGTGGCCTGGGACCTGTTCCTACACAGTCCCGGGCCCTCGGTGCCTCCCCGGACAATTTTATGAAAAATTGGTTTTAGGCTAAAACGGGCCATACGAGTCGGATTTTGATGCCGTAAATTGCTATATTGAGCTCTAACTAAGACGTACGGGTATGAGTACCTGCCATATATAGCAGCCCCCGGGGTCCGAAAATGCATTTTTTTCAAATTCGGGGTACTAGTGCAGATTTTCGAGACGGTCGAGACTGGACGGGTCGGGTGACCAAAAACTTACTATATTTGGAAAATTTTCACAAAAATTATTTTAATTCACATTTTGAAGCTTTATAAAATTTTAAACATCATGGCACTGACAGAATTCGGAAAACTGTTAAAAATAGTAACTTTTTTTATTATGATCATTTCATGGTACAAGGGTGCTCTTTTTGGTTGGGCTCAGAGTCCTTACAACCTCCCCAACGTGAAAAATTTGAGATGTCCTCATCTCAAGAATACATCTGGATAAACTCTATGCTAACTACTTAGGTACATACATCCTTTGTCTAAAGTAAAGATATCCTTTGATAATAGAGTAGTCTTTAGCTTTATGCGTCTTATTCTGCTGAACTTTGATGAGATTCTGGTGCTTGATTTATTGCTCTCTAGGATTAGCAGTTGAATCATACATTGCTGCTCTCTCATCAGCTTCATCACCCACAGTTGGTTGTCTCACTGCGGCATTAGCGAAAGCTCTACTTCCTTGTCCTATGTTTCCTCTTCCTCGGCCTCTTCTTCCGTTTGGTTGACGTCGCCCGTTGATGTTCAGAGGTACATTATTAGCATCGGATGTTTGGGAAATCCTTTTTGGACATCGACTTTTGTAATGTCCATACTCCTGGCACTCAAAGCATATTATATTGGGAAACTCGGTAGCTGCCGTAGTAGCTACTACCGGACGATGGTCGTATGCAGGGTTGATTGGCCTGTTACTCCAGTTGTCTGTCCTGGCCCTCTTTGACAAATAGTATTCACTATCTTGGGTAGTCCTCTGAATCTCTTTAGCTAACGGTTTGGCCCTTAGCAAGGCATCTTGCAAAGTTACTGGCCTAAGAGCTTCTAGTCGGTTGTTCAGGGGGTCGATGAGTCCTTGGCAGAACCGTGCTACCTATTGTTCCAATGTCATCTTAGGAGCATATCTCCGAAGAGTGACAAACTTTGAATAATATTCTTCGACAGATGAAGTCAACTGCCGAAGGGAAAAGAACTCGTTCATCTTCAAGGTTTTATAGGCGGGTGGTAAGTAACGCTCCATCATAGCAGCCTTGATGTCTTCCCATGACTGGGAAGATCCCTTGATATCCAAGTCCCTGCAATGTTGTTTCCACCAGATCTTGGCATCGCCAGATAAGCGGAACATCGCAAGCATGGTTTGGTTCACGGGTTGGGTTCCCGCAGCTTCGAAATAGTCGTCCATTGCTTCCATCCATACTTCCGCATCTCCTTCCACATTTTCCCCTTCGCCTTTAAAGGTTGGAGGCTGAGCTTGTTTAAGGAGGAGCTTCTTCTCTTGCGCTGCTGAGTAGAGAGCGGCAGGCGGTGCCTATCCAATGGTATAAAACTCATTACTATAGCACTCTTCTCAAATGAACCTAAGCTTTTCCATACTCAAGAAGAAATTTAACTTCTGGGCTTAACCAGCCTACTTAATCTGTACATCTATCACAAAGGATTTTAACCATTCCACCATTTAGATTCCATTGAATACATCCAAAATTGTCCGATAAATAATGGTAAAAACTTTACTCGAGAGCTTTGATCCATACTTACAACTTTATGTGGGCATCCACAGGCTACCTGCCCGCAGTACTAGTCGCACCAACGACTTCTCAAAAAACATCATGTGGAACCCACTGAATCCCAACAAGCTCAACAAGTAAAACTCTTTAACATCACTCAGGAGACAATCCACTAGACAAATCCAATGTCATTATTCTGGGAAACATCATGCTCAAGCTTTGAGTACGAACTATCCTACAATCCCTTAGTTTTCAAACAACATCATTTTCCCAGTTCGTAAACCTATAGCTCTGATACCAGGTGTGAGGTCCCCACCCCGTCGTATCATACAACGGATCTGATGGTAAACGTGATGGCCACTAGATCTATAGCGGAAGCAAACAAAATGGTTCAGGGTTCGACTAGCGGACGATCTCTCATCACAAAGTGAGTCGAGTTCGAGCCTACTAGCAAAGAGATCTAGCTCCACCTCGCAGGGGAAGCGTACTTAACTATCTAGCGATCCTATGACCCACCTTCCAAGAGGAGAGAAGCCTCGAGTGACTTTTTCCCCATGTTTCAGAGGCACGTACTCTCGAGAATTCCCCGCTCTAGGGGCAATGAGCGTTACTAATATCGAGTAAGCACTATGGAGACAGAGACTTCCCGACCAATCGGGACCACCCATCTCGTAGGCATTGGCAACCTGAGCCAAGCCCCCACTTTCCACCCCCACACTCACACTTCCTCGTGTGACCTAATTACTACCACAAAGGTTGTTCAACATAAATATTCCTTGTTTAATTCCGAATCACATGGTTCGTTAAAACAGCCCTTCAACCAGTATTGCAAACAACACCAAGACAGAACTCTAGTAAAAATTCTACTCAAACTTATTCATAAAAATTCCAATGTTCTGGAGGTACAACATCCCCCCTCCAGCGAGAGTTCACTCCTCCCGTTGTCGCCTAGCTGCCCATACAACTAGGTATGTCCACCGCATAGAAAGCACGACATGGACATTCCCACCGCTTAACCAGCAGACATGGGTATCCACCGCTTAACCAGCAGTTGTGGATTCAAGAGCCCTTAACCAGGAACTCTGCCCCTGTGATCAGGAGGGGGTTCATGACTAATTCAACATTGGAAATAGAATGAACATGCCGAGCTAAATTTTCCCTAGCAGACATTCTTTCCTATTGCAAACAGCATTCCCATCAATCATTTCCTTTCTACTTTAGAACTTAACGTACAATAATTTCAATGCCGAAGTTTCCGTCGGATTTCTCCAATTTCTCCAACACGTTCGGGGATATGAACATTCCTAACTAGCGTATGCAATGTTAACTTAAACAACTTGAAAAAAAATATGATCTACCTCTTCCATTTCTTCATCGAAGGCTCGTGAGATGGCCGGTATTTGTTCCTCCATGGGAGCCTTTCCTTTTCCGTTGACATTGCTCGTTCCTGCTTCGCGATCATGGGCACCCCCGAAGCGCGTCCTCTTAACCGGGGCCATTTCTCACTACTTTAAATGATTAGCTTGGAGAAAGAGCTAAGGTTCACAAGCATCATAACAGTCCAATGGGTAGATTAGTGACATCAATTAATCCCTCCTATATGAGAGTCTAGATTTCTTTCATAAGCAATCATTAAGGATGGCACATAATCCTATGGGAACCGGCTCTAAGATAATTATTCGGCTTGCATGATCAAGAATAATTAGGATTTCATTATTGGAATTACCAGAGAATTGGATTAAGTATGATTAAACTATTTCCTAGCAATTAGATGATGCAGATTTACCCTATGCATATGTGTGAGGAAAAACCAATTCTTAGAGACTTAATGACGGATTAATTTCTCCTTAATTACGTCTTAATGCATAAGAGAAAAATGAATTCAATTAAGCTGCAATGTTAATGAGTGATTCTCTTCAATCTGCACAAATACTAGCTTACCGATTAATTACTATGCTATCTAGAGAGAGAAGATTCTGATAATTATGCTCTAATCATTAATCGAGAGTGAAGAATGGCTGATAATTCAGCTATGGGATAATGATTACATAATGGAGTACGAATAAGGAGAATTTAGAGAGTAGTCATAGAGATTTTCGACTAGGAATAGGCATAATAGACAAGGAATTTAGATGGTAGAGAAAGAGATTTTCAGATGGTATTAATTAAACTGTCGTTATCGTGATTAAGAGCTGTAATCTTCTCGATTTTCTGAACTAATCGAGCCTCTTGAGATGAAAATTCGGCAGCACCTCCCTCCTATCTTCTTCTTCAATAGTTGTGTGATTCGGCAGCACCTTCCCAATGTATGTGGGTGTGTGTGTATGCACTGTGTGTGTGTGTGTGATCATAAGTGTGTGTGTGTGTATGCAGGTCTTTAAATAGGCTCCTAAAGGCTGAAAATCGATCTGGGTTGCTAAATGCATCTGGGAGCTTCTCCAGTTAAGCATGGCAAGTCCAGTTCTCTGCCCACCAAGTGTCAGGTTGGCTTGGTTAACTGGTTCGGAGACTGAGTTGCAGGCTTGGCAGCTTTCCCAAGACTCCCACAAAGCAAGAGGACGCCCCCTAGCTGCTAAAGATGATCTGGAGTGGCCTGGGACCTGTTCCCACACAGTCCCGGGCCCCCGGTGCCTCCCCGGACAATTTTATGAAAATTGGTTTTAGGCTAAAACGGGCCATACGAGTCGGATTTTGATGCCGTAAATTGCTATATTGAGCTCTAACTAAGACGTACGGGTCTGAGTACCTGCCATATATAGCAGCCCCCGGGGTTCGAAAATGCATTTTTTTCAAATTCGGGGTACTGGTGTAGATTTTCGAGACGGTCGAGACTGGACGGGTCGAGTGACCAAAAACTTACTATATTTGGAAAATTTTCACAAAAATTATTTTAATTCACATTTTGAAGCTTTATAACATTTTAAACATCATGGCACTGACAGAATTCGGAAAACTGCTAAAAATAGTAACTTTTTTTATTATGATCATTTCATGGTACAAGGGTGCTCTTTTTGGTTGGTCTCAGAGTCCTTACAGAACTGAACCGTCCTTTGGAAATTTAGAACGCTGCATCTTACCCAAAATACAGCCTTCACAAACATGTTTGACAGGTGCTTCAAGAGGCGGCAAAGAAGCAACCATATCAGATTTCTGCAAACGCAGCAAACTGGCAAAATTCAGATGACCAAAACGTGCATGCCAAAGTTTTGCATCTGAAATAGCCCTTGAATCTGCAACAACATTTGCAAAATTTTGTCCACACTTGTCATACAAAGTGAGCTTATACAGCCCACGGCACAAAAGCCGAGATGCAACAATTTCATCACTAAAACTGAGATCATGAATTGTACATCTGTCATCCACAAATTTGACTACAAGTCCAAGTCTAGCAAGTGCGGATACAGACAAGAGATTCTTCTTGATCCCAGGTACATAAAGTGCATCAACAAGTGTGAAGGAACTGCCATTAGTAGTAGTGAGCACAACCTTTCCAACTCCCTGAAATGGATAAGAGGCGTTGTTGGCACAAGTGACTGAATTCCTATGAGGGACAGACTCGAGAGAGGTAAACAATTCACGATGTGAGGTAATGTACTTTGTAGCACCACTGTCGAAATACCACACATGTGAATCTGCAGCAACTGACAAGCATGCATCATGGACAACAAGATTGTAAGTGCACTTTGCGCTAAAAGCCCATTCTGCATCAACATCAGCAACACAGTCTCCTTTCACAGAAGACTCAACAATGGCTGCATTTGTAGTGGAACCAGCATTTGCAGTGGAACCACCCTCTTTCTTCTTAGCCTCTTTGGCCTTCAACTTAGGACACGACTTGATCAAGTGATCATTGGCTTTACAATAATGGCAACGCATCTTCTTTTTTCCCTTATCACCAGAATTACCAGACGAAGTACTGCCAGCAGAAGCATTAGGAACATAATTTTTGCCACTCGCAGCAGAACCATAAGAAGTGGCTGCATTACTGTTACCACCCTTTCTTTGAGAAGCAATAAAAGCCTGTTCAACTGCACGCGCTGCCTAGTCCTGTTTTTTCTAAGTGACTCTTGCAACAACAATGTGCATAATGCATCAAACTTGAAAACTTCAGGATTTCCTTGGGTCATCAGTCTCCAAGTACTAGCAAAAGTCTGGTAGGAATCTGGTAAGGCATCAAGAACAGTCTGCACAAGGGAACTGTCTGAAATGACTTCACCTGCAGAAATAAGATGCTCATTGATATCCTTGACACTAGCAAGGAAAGTGTCCATATCATCTTCCTCATGCATAATCTTCGACTCCAGCTCTTTACGCAGCAAAGCAATTTTAGCCTCATTGCGGCTTGCATAAAGACCTACTAGAATATCCCAAGCCTGTTTTGTAGATTTTGCTGAACGGATCTGAGGAACAATGGTGCGCTTCACAGACAACGCAATCAATGCATGAGCCTGCGCATCCTTAACATCCCAACGAGCTTGTTCTGCCGTAGGCAAAACAACTCTAACAGTTGCAATCCTTGCAGCAAGACCTGCAACATCCTCAACATCGCCTACATCCTCAGAACCAGGACGTACATCAATGCCCTGCACAATGTTCCAGACATCTTTTGACACAAGAACATGTTGCATCATATAAGCCCACATAGGGTAGTTATCCCCATCCAACCTGTCCTCAGCAGCAAATATCTTGAACACATCTGTGTTGTTGTTGTCAGCCATGGTAAATGCTGCACCTGATGTGAAAACTGCCTGAAAATAGAAGAAACGGAGCGGGTACAACCTGTGCTATATAGCACAAACCGTAGAAGACTATAAGGCACCTGTTATGCAGAAATTGGCATTGACAGAAATTATACACAAAATGACAAAATAGCCTATGCAGTACTGCCTGTAGTGGAAACGGAGACCGAAATGAGCCCAAATCAAAATTCTGAGCAGACCAAAATCTTTGAGCTTTCCCAAAGACCTGAGAACACTCGCCAAAGATCACTGAAATCGGAGAAAGTGAGCAGGCGTGTACTGGAGCAGCTGGCGACTAAGCCCGAGAGGACGTGACCTGCTCTGATACCAATTGTTGGAATTAGGGTTGCAGAGAAACACACATAGCTTGGAGAAGACGAAGGAAGCTCAAGGCACACAATAGAGAGTGTGTTACTTAGTGTGCAATGGAAATATAGATAGCCCTAGAGTGATGGGCGTATATACAATGCACGGGGAAAAAAACCTCCTAAAGAGGGAAAAAATGCCCTGGAGGTCCTAGTGTGTTCACACACATCACTACCACATGTATATGGTAACACTAGAGACTCTCAGCATTTCAGTCACTCCAAGAGGAGAAGGGCTCAGCGTGAGGAATGCAAAACCAAGAGTTCTTGATCCACACACAAGGAAATTGAGGCCAATGGCAACAAGGGCAGTCATCATAGTTCTAGCAGGAAGGCCAGAGAAGAGACAAAGACTGAAACTAAAGAGGAAGTCAACTAGGATGCTTACACAGATCACTATCGGAAATCTTCAAGACGAAGTCAGGCTCCCAAGGTCAGAAGAAGTAGAGAAGATTCCGATCGGCATGATTATGCTTCTTCATTGAAGATCTCTTTCCCAGTGTTCAAAAGCAAAAAGAAAAATGATTCAGATGTTCATATTCAAGCTTTTGAGCAGTATGCCAAGTTGAAGAATATTGATAAAGATGATTGGGGAGAATATTTTCCTGAGACACTGAAGAGGTGGCATGGAAATGGTATTACCATTACCCAGCTTGCCAGCTCAAGTCATACAACAAACTGCTCAATGCCTTTAGACTTGAGTATTTAGACAACAGAGGTGATGAAGACATCCTCTATGAACATGACAAAATCAGACAAGGAAATTGTCTATGAGGAGTTATGTTGAAAAGATTAAGGAGTTAACTAGGTAGTTGCAGGATTCACCATAAAAAAAGAGGCTATGCGCATGGTTTCTAAATGGGTTCCACAATAAGAAGCTTAGAGAGCAAGAGGTACCTGCAAAGAAGTTTAATGTTTTGGTGTAGAGAGCTCTTAATCTTGAACAGCAAGCTAAGAAGGAGAGAAGTCACAAGAAGCGAACATCCAACAGTAGCAATTCTTCCACTAAGAATTTCAATTCTAGTGAGACCTCCAGCAGCTCTGACAGCAACTCCCATGAAAAGAGCAAGGAAAAGGCTAAGAAAGGTACTTAGTCCAAAAAGCTTGATAAAATGGCCAGGCGGATTGCTGAAATCAGCCAGACCAGACAACCAGTTAGGAGAATGGAAACCTATGGCTTGAAGTGAAAATCTAAAGATCATGTTTCCAATGAATGTCTACAGTGTAACTATTGCAAAGCATATGGTCATTTATGGAACAATTGTGGCATTTGAATTCATCCCTTCAAGAAGGGAAAGGATCTGTCTCTAGTGGCATTTACCAATGCTAAAACAGCTAAGGTAGAGGAGAAATCAGGAACTAGTGGCACTGTTACTGGGCACGACAGATACCAAGGGGGTAATGGCCGAGGCCGAGGATGGGGTAATTTCCAAAATTGAAGCCTTAACTGCTATACTTGTGGAAAATATGGGCACTTTTTGGCTCAGTGTCCACAGGTACCCAGTACTACAGCTACTGAGGCGAAAACCCTAGAACCAGTTCCAATACGGGCAGTTACACGCAATAAAGGGGTAGTCATTGAAGAAATCCCAGATGAGCTGGTGCAACGAGTGAGTCCTAAAACTAGCCCATGGACTCAGTAGAGTCAGGTATGGAAGGCAAAAGGCAAAAAGAAGGTAATCGATGAATGGCCATAGCAGAGAGAAATGGCGGCTAAGATCACAAAAGATCTGGCTAAGAAGCTACCAGAGCAGTGAGAAATTTTTTATGCTTGAGTCATTCAGAAGATACCATCCCAGTCTTCTGAGAAAAGATAGCCAAGTCAATCAAGATCTAGAATCTCTACGACTATGCTTGCTACAGTCAAAGGACTGGTGGAAGATCTAGGAAACGTCAAATCAGATCTAACTGCAATGGGAAACAAAGAAGTGGGCAAAGCAGACACTAGAACAGAGGATTGGCACTATGAAGATAGTCCCAATTTCTCGAGTTCCGATAATAACTTTGATCAAGAGAGAGAATGAATTCATGTAAAGATCTGTGAAAGAATTCAAAAACTGACAGTTGAATTAGAAGACATCAAGAGACTTTCCTTGAAGCAGCAAAATTCATCAAACACCGAAGAAAAGATGAAGCCAATGCCAGAGCAATTGACTTGGAAGCTATCAGAGATGATGAGGTGCCGATAATCTACGTAGACTAAAAAGTCATGAACAATGGGAGCCTCTATCCGGTGTTATACTAGATGGAGGAGCAGGTGTGAATATCCTGGGGGAACATCTTCAGCAAAGGCTGGGCATCACAGCTTTGAAACTAGCACCCTTTAAGGTTTGGATGGCCGATCCCACAGAGTTGTGGAGGCAACTGGGATGATAAAAAATATGCAGATAAGGGTGGGGAAAGAAAAGTTCAAGACCAGCGTCCTGGTACTGGATGTTCAAGGAGCATAATGGATGTTACTAGGACGCCCATGGCTGCGAATCAAACTCTGACAATATAGGGCACCAGTAGGAGAATTCAGATCCAGACAAACAACACCAGAAGCTAAAAAAAGGAACTGCGACTAGAAGAGCTTTTCCATAAGTATGGGGTAAAGAAGATTGAGAGGATGCTAGCAGCAATGAATATTTTTCCATTGGCCGAGATATGCTTAAATGAAGTATTATTTGAAAAGGATCAAGCTAAAAAGCACCAGAAGCAATTTCCAAATCAGTTCACTAAATTGAATCTTCCAGAACAACCAGTTCAGTTAACTCGATGGCCAGAGAAACCAGCTAACTCCAAGAAGAATGCTCAGATTCTAGTACACTAGCGCCCATTCAAGAGGTGCACTCTGAAGAAATTATTAGAGTTTAGAATGACAGTGGAGAACTAATAGGACCATCGTGGAATTATGATGAGGAGTCAACCAAAAGAAAGGGAGGTGGGCCAAATTGGTTGCTTCCAGATGATCAAGAAATCAAAGAATGGAATCTGGGTTCTGAAGAAAGTCCTCAATTGATAAAAGTAAATAAGCATATGAACCCAGGAATGAAAGAAAAAGCCCGACTTATGTTGCAGAAATACAAAGATATATTCGCATGCGAACATACTGATTTAAAAGGTGTAGATCCAGAAATTTGTCAACACAAAATACCTCTCAAGCTAGATGCCAGACCAATGCGTCTGCAAAGGTACAAAATGAATCCAAACTATGCCAAGAAGGTCAAAGAGGAAATTGACAACCTTTTGAAGGCTGGATTCATCACAAAAGTTGCCAGTAGTGACTGGCTATTACCTGTTGTGGTAGTACCAAAGAAGAATGGAAATCTCGGAGTCTATGTGGATTATCAAAAGTTGAATGCTCAAACCATCAAAAATCATTCTCCATTACCTTTTATGGATATGCTTCTTGATGAGATTAGAAGCCATGAGATGTATAGCTTTATGGATGGCTACAATGGTTATAATGAGTTAAAGATTGCTCCTGAAGATGGAGTAGAACCACTTTTATTAATGAATGGGGTGCTTTCATGTATTTAGTCATGCCATTTGTTCTTTGCAATGCTCCAGCAACATTCCAATGTTGCATGATAAAGATATTCAGTGAATTCCTGCACCAGTTTCTTGCCATATTTATGGATGAATTTATTGTATTCTCAACCGAGGAGAAGCATTTGTTGTTTCTAGAAATGGTTTTCCAGCGTTGTCATAGGAGTAGAGGATCTTTTTGAATCCATTCAAATCTATTTTCCTGGTCTGGAAGGAACAATTACTAAGGCATATAGTGTCTAGGAATGGCATAAAGAAGGCCCAATGATAAAATCTAGTGTGTCCAGTAGGCCAAGGCACCCCGCACAACATCAAAATTAAGTTCATTCTTGGGATATATCAATTTTTATAGAAGATTTGTTTATATGTTTGCTTCCAAGGAATTACCTTTATATGAGCTCACCAAGAAAACCAACAAGTTCATCTGAACTGCTGAATGTGAGGAGAGCTTCCAATGTCTTAAAAATGCCACCATCAATAAGCCAGTACTCTGAAAACCGGATTGGGATGCTATATTCCATATGCATGTCAATTCTTCGGGACTGTCAATGGGAGCAATACTGGCTCAACTAGAAGGGAGAATTGATTATCCAGTGTATTTTGCCAGTCGAAGATTTAGTCAAGCTGAACAAGGATATACCACCATAGAGAGAGAAGCTTTAGGAATGGTTTTCATTGCCACCTAGTTCTGACACTATTTACTTCAAAAGCTATTTCATTTCTATGTGGATAATCAAGCATTATTATTTTTTATTAACAAAGTCATTATCCAAGGAAGATTGATCAGCTGGATGATGTTACTGATGAAGTTTGAATTTTGCATATTCCACAAGCCCAAAAAATCTCCTTGTGGTGTTGATTTTCTATCCAAAGGTAGTGAAGGCTACTTAGAAATATCCTTGAGAAATGAGCGAGTAGATGCAGAGTTGTTTAGGTAGCAGTTGAGGAAAATACAGATCTAGAATGGTATGATGTATATCAGTTCCTTTCAAAAGGAGGATTCCCAAAAAACTGAACTCAGAATCAAAAGAAGGCTCTCATTATTAAGAGTTTGAAGTTCACCAGCATAGGAGGATTGCTCTATAGATTGGAAGTAGATGGGGTTCTTCAAAGGTGTGTGTCAATGGAGGGAAAATGCGGATTTTGGAGGACACTTCTCCATTGATATTACTTATAAGAAGATTTTGCAAGCTAGATTATGGTGGCAAATGTTCAAAGGTTTTGCAAAACTTGTGATTAATGTCAGAGAATGGGCATACCAACAATAGCTGATATGACTCCACTTACTCAATTCAACCAATGGAAGTATTCATGAAATGGGGTCTGGACTTCATGGGACCATTCAAGAAGGTCACTCCAAGGAAGAACCGTTATATCTTAATGGCTACCTGTTATGTCAGTAAATGGGTAGAGTCCAAGGCTCTTCCAGAAAATACTACAAAGTCCATTATTGTTTTCCTATTTGAAAACATTATCTGCCATTATGGATGCCCCATTGAGATTGTGTCTAATCAAGGGACACATTTTACTAATGATACCATGGAAATTTTGATGGAGATGCTCTCAATTAAGCACAAGAAATCAACTTCTTATTATCGTAGTTGCAATGGTCAAGCAGAGAGCAGTAACAAAACCATCAAGAATATCCTCACCAAGATTTTTTAGAAGGAACCACATCAGTGGGATCTTAAGCTCCAAACTGCTCTATGGGCCTATAGAACAACTTATAAAGTCACCACTGGAATGACATCTTTCAAAATGGTGTATGGTACTGAAGTTGTAGTGCCTATTGAATTTGTGATTCCAAAGTCTTAGAATGGCAGTGGAATATGGATTAGATTTCAATCATAATCTTAAACACAGACTGGAAGAATTAGTGGAATTAGAGAGTTGCGACAACGTGCCATGCTAGAACAAGAGATTGTTCAGCAAAGGAGAAAGCACTAGCATGATAGAAGAATCAAAGTTAGAAAGTTCTAGAAGGGAGACTTAGTTCTGCTTTATCAATCCAAACTGGGCCCTAAGAAACCAAATTTAAAGATAACTTGGGATGGTCTATATAAAAGTCAATTGGGTATTTTCCAATGGCACAATAAGATTGAAGGACTTATCTGGACTATTGCTGCTAGGTGTTTATAATGGGGCCAAAATCAAGCTATATTAGTCTAATGAAAAAGAGACCTCCAGTGGAGAAGAGACTAGTCTTCTGGGTACTGATGACCAGTAACTTTCAGACCCAGCCATTCTAAACCTCTTCCATGTACAACTAGTACTAGAACCAGTGAAAGTGCTAGAATGTGACAAAACAATGATACTGATAGAGTCAGTAAAATTTTAGAGTCAGTACCAGTTCTTATGGGAAAAAGGGCCAGTGGGAATGCATGTGGTAATAAGGGATTATGGGACAAAATGGACAATGCATGTGTGCCACATCATTGAGGGTGCACAAAACTCTGAGAATAGTAAGTAGTGGAGCTTTTATGGCGCGTATGCATATAATAGTAAGGCGAGTTGGCATTCTCCTCACTAATCTCCTGCACGACGCCTACCTGTTGTTACACACTTGCCATCACCAAGCTCTGAAGACTCTTCACTACAACCAAAAACTTCCTCGTCAATACAAGTAAGTCTTCTTCCTCTACAGACTTATCGTCCTCACAATGCATGGGTAGAAGGAAAATGTCAAAGAAGATACATGATACATAGATGAAACTGCATCAATCATCAACTCTCTTCAAGATTCTCTACCACTTATCCCACAAAGCAAGATACAAAGATATGTGTTTACTGAGGAGGCAAAAGCATTGCTGCAGCTATGGGATTTGCATGTGGTCATACATGCTACAATGTTGGATTTTCACATGGCCATTATCAAGCAGGTTCTTGATTCTTTTAATGCTAAGGAAGGCAATGCCATTGTCAATGGTGTAAGAATCATAGCAACACCTGACGGCATTGCCTATTCTTTCAAAATACCCAACAAGACAAAGCCAACCATAGTGGCTGTAGAGCAGATAAGTCTGGCTCTGAAGGAGGATGAAGCAGCCAAAAAGAAAAGAAAGGCTAGTGCACCAGGGGTTCCAGTATAGCAGGACTGGACGTCCCCTCAGCCTACAGGTTTGTTGCTGAGACTGTTAGCTTGAAGTCTCACAATGTGCTACAGTAGACTGCCAAGATAAAACCTCAGAATGTCTTCAAAGCCTGGTATGTCTCACAATTTCTATACTGGGCAACTGATCTAAAAGCCTCTTTTCAAGTAAATATGGCTTGGAGTCCGAGGCCCATTCCAGCCACTAGCAATGTAGAGCTATCTTCCGATGAAGAGGCTCCAAGCAATCAATTGGATCTAGCTCGGCAAAAGATGAAGGCCACATAGGTGGAAGTTGATGGTTCAAAGAAACCAAGGATTACGTTGGCCAAGAGCACTACTTTAGTAAAGCAGCTGGAGAGTCAGGTCAAGCCCTTGCCTACTGAAAAATCCTCTACAGGCCACAACTGAAGAGCAAACTCCACTAGTAGACACCATCACTGGAAAAGACCAGGAAGAAACATCAAGCACTAAACAGGTGGCGGTCAATAATGACAAAGGAAAGGGCCTAGCACTTGTCAATCCAGCTACCAAAATTCCTTTCAGTGAATTGGCTGTATCCATAGCCAAGAAGGATCGATTGCAACAATTACATAACCTTCTCAGCCGATTGATTTTTGAAAAATCAGATTTGACAACGTTACCATACATGGCTCCCGTCAAGGTTTATGAGCCAGTTCAATCTGACCCAGCAACAACAGCTGATGGCTACTCATTTTCTCCGACATTTTCCTTCTACTCATACACCATGAATACGGTAAGTCTGTAGAGGAGGAAGACTTACTTGGATAGTCAAATCCGTAGCCAGGTGTGTCGAGTAGGGATAGACAGTGATCAACAGATTCTTCTGACGAGGAGGTTTGTGGTTGTAGTGAAGACTCCTCAGAGCTTGGAGATTTATGAGGAAGTCCACTTGCCTTACTGTTATATGTGTTCGCGCCATAAAAACTCCACTACTTATCGTTCCTACAGTTCTGTGCACCATCGGTGATGTGGCATACATGCATTGGCTAATACTTGCCATGTTCCCTTTAATGATTATCACATGCAGTCCCACTGGCCCTTTTCCCCATAACAATTGGTATTGACTCTAACACTTTATTGATTATGCCACACTGGCATTGGTTTTGTCATGTTGAGACTTTTCTGGTACCGTCACTGGTTCTGGTACTAATTATACATGGAAGAGGTGTAGAATAGCTGGTTCTGAGAATTCCTGGCCATCGATACCTAGAATGCCAATATCTTTTTCTCTGGTAGTCTCTTTCTCATTAGAATAATATAGCTTGATCTTGGCCCCATTATAAACCCCTGGCAGCAATAATCCAGATAAATCCTTCAACCTTATTGTGCCATTGGGAAACACTCACTCGACTTCATACGGACCTGCCCAAGCTACCTTTAAATTTGGTTTCTTAGGGCCCAGTTGGGATTGATAGAGCAAAATCAAGTTGCCCTTCTGGAACTGGATTGTTATGCCAGTCGCCCTCCATCTAGATTTTTCTATTATGCCAGTGCTTCCTTCTTTGCTAAACAATCTCCTATTCCAGCATAGCACATTGTCTTAACTCATCTATCTGTACTAATTCCTTCAATCTATGTTTAAGATTGTGATTAAAATCCAATCCATACTCAACCGCCATCTTGAGACTGGGAATCACAAATTCCATAGGCACTATAGCTTCAGTACCACACACCATTCTGAACTAGGTCAGTCCAATGGTGACTTTATAAGCTGTTCTCTGTAGGCCCATAGAGCACTCTGGAGCTTAAGATCCCACTGGTGTGGCTCCTTCTTGGTGAGAATGGTCTTGATGTTTTTGTTACTGCTCTCTGCTTTCCCATTGCACCTGGGATAATATGGCATTGACTTTCTGTGCTTCAGTGAGAGCATTTCCATCAGTATAATCATAGTATCATTAATAAAATGTGTCCCTTGATCAGACACAATCTCCATAGGGCATCCATAACAATAATATTTTCAAATAAGAATACAGCAGTGGAATTCACGGTGTTATCTGGAAGAGCCTTGGCCTCTACCCATTTGGTGACATAACAAGTGGCCATCAATATATACCAATTCTTCCTTGGAGTAATTTTTTTGAATGGACCCATGAAGTCTAGACCCCATTTCATAAATACTCCCAATGGTTGAACTGGAGTAAGTGGAGTCATATCGGCTGCTATTGGTCTACCCATCCTCTGGCATATATCACATGTTTTGCAAAAACTTCTAACATCAAATATTAGAGTTTTCCACCACAATCCAGCCTGCAAAATCTTCTTGTGAATAGTATCAGTGGAGACATGTACTCCAGAATACCCATCGTGTGCTTCAGAAATAACTTGCATTCTTCCTTCCATCAGCACACACCTTCGAAGAACCCCATCTACTCCCTCCTATGATGGTGAACTTCAGACTCTCAATAATCCTCCTTTGGAAAGGAACTAATATACATCATACCATTTTGGATCTATGTTTTCCTCAGTTGTCACCTAAAACAGCTCTGCGTCCAGTGGCTCATCTCTTAAGGATACTTCTGAGTAGCCATCAATACTTTTGGATAGGAAATCAGCACCACAATGGGATTTATCAGGCTTGTGAAATATCCGGAATTCAAAGTCCATCAGGAACATCATCCATCTAATCAATCTTCCTTGAATAATAACTTTGTTGACAAAAAATAATAATGCCTGATGATCCACATCAAAATAAAATAGCTTGCCCAACAAATAATGTGGAATCTTAGTGGCACTAAAAACCATCCCTAAGGCTTCTCTCTCCGTAGTAGTATATCCTTGTTCAACCTAACTGAATCTCCAACTGGAAAAATAGGGGGATATTTTTAGGCGAGCAATTTTTGGTGAGTGCTTTTTAGGAATCAGGTGAGCAGATTCCTAAAAAGATTCTCTCTTCCTCCTTGTCGACTCTTTCACCTTTTTCATATCTCTATCTGTCACATATAGATAGATAGATAGATTGAATTATCGTCCACAGAGGTCAGATATGACCCATGGGACCAAAAACAAATAGTACAACGGTGACATTTGTAGCAAACTGCACTGAATACATATCAGTTAAGGACTGAGGGTCCATTGGAAAGATGGAAAGATGAAAAAGACAAAAACCTAAGAGGGATCAGCTGTGGGGAGAGCCAATTTGGGGTTTCGAAACTCCTGGATGATGGCTTTACCACCTCGATAGACTGCCCATTTGCCTTGTTTGCGGGCTTCATGTACCTTCTTGAGATCTTCACTTTTTGCGTTTGAGTTGTAGCGGGGTGAGTTCTTCTGCGATCCAAAACTTGGTGTCTTTGAGAAGACGTGATTGTTGGAGAAGCTTGAGCCGACCTTCTCTACTTTCGAATTCAAGGATGGCATGTCCACTTGGTATAGGCATGTCAGGGCCTCTCCAAGTGATACGGCCTATTGCGTTGTGGTCGACCTTGATCGGCTTGAGGGTTTCATTGAGGAAGTTGATGCGTTCCGAGAAGTCGTACTTGGTCGTTTCCCATGCTTGAGGTAGCCCACCAATGCGGATCTAGAGGGTATTTTCTGTTTGGAGTCGTTGTTCTCGAAGCTCTACTGTCACACATGTCTTCACCTGCGCAAGGGTTGCCGAGTGTGTTTTGATGGCATTGGCTTCGACTTCATTCACTTTGTTGGTGGCGAGATCGACCATAGAATCAAATCGTGCCTCAAGCTTTCTAAGGCGAGCTTTGAGGTCACGATTTTCTTCCATGACCCGATCGAGATCTGCTTGAAGGCGTTTGATTCGGTCAGATTTACTTGGCGCTTCTAAAACGGCAGCAAAGCTTTGTCGTGTCTTCGCAAAGCTCTTCGGAGTGGTGGCTTTGGTCGTCATGCTTCCGATACTAATCTTCTTCTTGTTGAGAGCACACACAAAACTGAAATTATGTGTGAATCTCTGCTTAGTTAGGGTTTGTATGCCTCGACAGAGAACTGTGGGCTTGGTTGGAAAAGCAAGGGTCGAGGCTTGTGCAAGAAGCTTGTGCAAGAACTAACCCTTGATTAATTGAAACAAACCTAACAGGAAATAGAAAACTCAAGCTTAACTGAATCGAGTAGTCAAGCACAAGCCATTCGAGTAGTCGAGCTTGAAACGAGTAGTCGAGCAGTCGAGCCAGTGGCGAGCGAAATCAAATGCACTATCGCTGTCAAAGAGATTCGAAGAGATGCTCACTGTTGCCAGAGAATAGATTCTCATCGTCGGCAGGTCCGAACCAGCAGGGCCGAACCAGGCACTGCTGTCTGCAGGTCGCGTGAGGGGAGCTCTGACGTAGTCGGCTGACTGTGTTAAGTGGTCAAGCTTATGTGGGAACCGTCTGAGAATCGATTCTCAGAGAATCGACACAAAGGATTAGATTGTGAAGAGTATCAAAGGTCGGCTTGTGTTGCTTGAGACCGAGAGTGGCTCTTGTGTTGAAGAGCGGGCTTGTGTTGCTTGAGGCCGAGAGCGGCTCTTGTGTTGCAAGGCAAGGACGACCACGACCTGTGTTTCTCGAGGTCGGCAGGGTGATGCAGAGCAGCTGCAGGAGACGAGATGTGTGAGCTGGGGAGGGGAGGGCGAGGCTTCTTGCTAACGCCCCCCCAGAGAGAGAGAGAGAGAGAGAGAGAGAGAGAGAGAGAGAGAGAGAGAGAGAGAGAGAGAGAGAGAGAGAGAGAGAGAGAGAGAGAGAGAGAGAGAGAGAGAGGGAGGTATTAGGGAGGTTGAGACATAGACAAAGATTTAGGGTTTAGGGTACTGAAAACAATAACATCCATTGATAATAGAAAGTTACATTTTATTGCACTTACATTACATAGGCAAGAAGCGTTCATCTTTTGGAAGGCCAGGTTTTAGGAGTAGATATGCTGCCTTCGAGTGGAAAAAGAAGATTCACCACGTTCCCTAGCTGCTCCGTCATTTACTCCTCATGCTCCTCTGTGATGAGCCCAATATTCTTCCAGCAAGAGAAAGTGCATTGTCACTCCTCGATCAAGCTGAGTAAGCTCCACATATTGAGTTCCTTGTGGCAATGATAGAGGTGATACACTTTGATTGTTGCCTTTAGAGCCTCCCTAAACCAGTCGACTCCATACAATGCCTCTCCATTGGGAATCGCTTTCATGGCATCCCACACAGACTTGATTTTATTCTCAAGATAGTCGGTCGTCATGAAAAGTAATAGAGGAGGCAACGGAAGCTACTGGAAGCTTTCACAAAATAGATTCAAGCAATGGTAATTTATAGACATTGTGCAAATATTATATTACTTTATTCACAATTTGACAAATAAACAACCATTTCCCAAATTTGAAAAAAACTGCAAATCAATGTACCAAAATGTGGCCATCATAAGATAAAATTAGAAACTAGTACAGTTGTCCATTTTGTGAAGCATACTAAGTAAAAGTGAGAATTGACAAATGCTATGCATCCATGCCTAGATAGGTCCGGCTTCGGCTCAATGCCCTGAAGATATCAGCATCTGCCAGGATTGGTTGATGGATAAACATATTCTCATTTTGGCTTAACCCTAGCACACGCAGATAAATAAAATACAAATGTCTACATGCAAGATATGTTTTTTGCTTTGACACCCATTCCATGAAGTCTGGACATGTGCACGATGGCTGGTTGCAAATACAAACTTTGTACATCCCGCCATGACCATCTTCACTTTTCGTCTCTACTTTGAAGACCTCATTAACACCATCTGTTGCACATAACTCTTCTACGAACTTCGCTCTCAGGGCTAGTGCTAAACTGATCTTGCGAGCAGCATCCTCGGAAATGTAAGTACGATATCATGCACACACACCATCTCGCACTGTGGCTCTTGCACTGCCTTCAGAAGTGGATGTATCTTTTGACTTGAAAGGAGAGTTGGTCATATTTTGTGCAAGAGAAACTGGCATTACATTAGATGTTCCTTCTTTGATGAGCTCCACTTGATACCCCCCTTCATGCAATATTTGCACCTCATCCTGCGATAGGTTGGTACCCACATGCCCAGGCCAAGTGTGTGGTGGATGCTGAGGCTACAGCTCAATGTTCTGGTCTACTATATGGCAATGCAAGACATGATCCGGACAAAACCAAAACCATTGATGCACCACACCATTTGGATGTTTTCGATATCCTTCAAAAGATGGGGCCAGTATACTAAGGCTAGAATCTGCAATACTGCATCCACACCTTCGTCCTCCTCTTGGTGTGCCGCTACATGTGACCCTACTACCTTGTAGAGTTTTGCGTATGGACCACATTGCCTCATTGACCTTGTGCTCAACTACATACTGCCCACCAGAACCTATACTTCATTTTGGGGTTTGTGATATCCCTTCTTCTGCAAAGTTGATCTTACGCGGTCTTCCACACTTCTTGTGATCTTTGGTGACCAAGTTGTACTCAGGCCTACGCGATGCATCATCTTCCACGTTGATAACCTCATTTGGCTTGCGCTTTTGCCTTGATGTCTCCTTATCTCCTGTCAATGGAGTTGGTTGTTTATACATTGGAGTGCCCTCAGTAGCCGTATTCATTGCTCTTATCACTTGGCTGGGAAATTTTTCATGGCGTTCCGCAAGCTTTTGTATTGATGGACCCTTCCCAATGTGTTTTCCATGGCTGCATGAAATGGATTTTGTGCTCTGTAAGATGGAATTTGCAAGGTCAGTTGTACATGCATCATATAATGAAATGTGTTTACGGAAACCCTCCCCTGCTAGCCATCTGCCATGCTTGCTCTTTGTAAGGTTAGTCCGTGGAGTGTTTGGTCCATTAGAGCTACTTTCTATGCATGTCATAATGCCACCCCAATGTGCAATACGGATTTCCCACCAACTAAGCTATGAATCCATGTATGGAATGTTATGGTCTATGAAATGACCATTACGCCACCATTGGCATATCAAATGAGCATCTACTGCTGCAGCCTCTTTTGTTGGTGCTTTCCTATACTTCTCACACATTTCTTTGTGTGTCTATTGAGAAGCTTGCACCACATACTTCATTGTGTGTTGATTCAAGCTTTGCGTCCAATGGAAAAGACAAGAACGCTCTCGACCGCTCATTGTATTGGTTTTGTCACCACCATTGAAAACAATTCAAATTGCATTCCAATTTGCTTGAGCTTCATCCTCCATGAAGCCAAACAAATTAGCTTTGTCACACCCACATGATATCATTACATCATTGAGGCACTCCCAAAACAAACATTGCGTTTCCATGTCTTCCTGTTCAATTTCACAAGTTGCAATAGTCAAAAGGTCCTACATACTGCAAACGAATTGTTTTAGAGAGAGTCAAAGGCAACCCACAAAGCTGTTAAGGTGCGCCATGTACCTTGGATCATAGACATGACAGGCCATAGTCACCCATTTGTTAGCACGTCTGATGTGATCAAATTGGATCCATGCATGTTGAATATCTCCACCCCGATCTTGTCTCATTCGGTTCACCAGGTCCACACCAGATGCTGGACCAATTGTGGACATTTTGAAGACATAACATTTCTCCCCCTCCGTACCTTGACTAGGAAACCAGCTTCCATGGAAAAATTCATATGTGTAATCTCGCTTCATCTTCAGGAGTGCATCAATGCCGAAAGATTCTTTGTCAACCCCTCTACGTAAAATAGATACTGACCTTCAAAACCTAACAATGTTCAAAGTGTTTCGATAAAAAATAATTTAGCATAGAGTTTTGCATCAAAATAAGAATCTAGGAAATGCTCATACCAATTATCTTGCACCAATGGCCCCAACTCCTCAACAATTGCAAATAGTTGTTGCTCGCCTAAAATTCCTTTGTTGGTGTTGTTGCAAAGAAGTGTTGTACTTATAATTTCTTTTGCCAAACACATTTGAACCTTCTTGGCTCCTGCGTGTGGGTCAACAGTCAAAATCTTTGCACCATCACCCTAGTGTTGTACGTTAGTGTTTTGGATATGCCGCTACGCACATCGCGGTGATGTGTGCCACGATGAATCATGACTCTAGTGGCAGTCTCATCGAATGGCATGACATAGTATACTACACAATCACATGTTGCAATACAGAAAGCAATTGCCTTACAAAAGTGGCATTCAAGTCTCTTATCTCCAATGTTACAATATTGTCCGGGTGCAGTTGCCTTTTGTATGTACCCATTGAAATGACTTGTATTGGGAATATGATAATTAACCAAGCGGACACATTGTTCATTCATGCACTTGAGAGATCCTATGCAATGAGTAAGACGCACTACACCTGGAAAAACAATATTGGACGTTTGTGGCTTCAACCAAAAATGAGGATCATACTTATGCTCCATTGCATCCATATGGTGCAACTTTCCCATGGTAGGTGGAAATTCTAGAACAAGATCACCACTGTAAGAACTTGGAATCTTTGTAACTTGTTGTACTTGTTGTATTTGCATCAAAAGCTTTGTCAATGTGCCCTTCTTTTTGGCATGTAAGAGTTTTTGTCTTGTACTCCTTATGAAGCTATTTGAGAGCAAAACTCGAGGGGGGGGGGGGGGGGGGTGCATAGATCTATTAACTCCTTTTGATCTAATTGCACCTGTGATGGACTATCCACAATGGCAATGGGAGTCGTGCTAGGTGAACTTGCATATTGTGTTTAATGGGATAGGTTGACTTCGTATTTACGTGAAAGCTGTTCATCTAGTACATAGATGAATTCACCCAAATTGTTGAGCATCCTCTCAAGAGGAAAATTCATTTCAATATCACCAACTTCAATGACTGTATCTAAAGTTGTAAATTGTGTTGGAGAAATTAATTCTAAAAGAAATGATTCAGATATTATAAATTTACCATTGTAAAAAGGATAAGTAAACTCTTTACCTAGTAAAAATATAGAGCAAGCCATAATAATATGCTAAACAAATAATTAAGTACAAGATCACATTGTATAAACTAACAAATTGTTTATATACTCACGTCTAATATTATAGCCGTTATAAATTTAAAATCAATATTATTTTTTAATTTAATAAATTAATGTAAAAAAATACAAAATATTAAATAAAAAAATATTTGCTACAAAATATTTGTTTGTGACTGTGTGATCACGTGAATTTATTTTTTTATTTTTTTTTCAATGTTTATGTGTAAGGGAGACATGTGAGCAGTTGGGTGTGCTGACGAGAGTGGGGCAAGAAGCTGTAAGTCTAAGTCAAAGGGTTCGGAAGGCGGGTAACGAGGACGTGCAGGCGACAATACACCTCACCCTCTCCCTCGCCATGCGGGTGACGAGGAAGGGGGGGGGGACGTGTGCGTTAGCGCGGAGGCGGGGTAAGGGGGCGGCATGGCGGGGTGGGGTTTGCAAGCAGGGGTGCTATCGGGGTCGGAGACGGGGGCGGGGGCAGGGGTGCTACCGGTTTGCAGGCACGGGCACTATCGGGGGCAAGGGCGGAGCCGGGGGGGGGGGGGGGGCGGGACGGGGTATGCTGGCGTTGGCCATGGGCGGCCAAGCACCCCTAGCCAGTGCATTGGACATGGGCGCCCATGTCCAGCATGGGCGGCCACGCACCCCTGGCCAACGCATTGGCCATGGGCGGTCACACGCCCCCACGCAGAGGCGTGTGTCCGTCCCTGGCCAACACGTGGCCAGCAGCAAGCCATACACAAACACTTGCACGCCAGCGCGTGTGTGTGTGGACACGCACACATGGCAGTCCACATGGACACGTAGGGCCATGCAGGCCGTCGTGTGGCCACGTGGACTTGCCACATGTACCATCGTTAGCCGACGATACACGTGGGCTAGCGCACTGCCACGCATGCAATGTGTAGGCCATGTGGCCTACCATGTGTACTGCCGCTGGTCGACAATACACGTGGCATGCCATGGGTACTTAATCAGGCACCACGTGGCGTTCCACGTGTACTGTCAACCAGCGACAGTACACGTGGTAGGCCACGTGGCTTGCGTGTTGTCTATGCGGCAGTGTGCTTGGCCACGTGGCAGGTCCACGTGGCCACGAGGCGGCTTGCATTGCGCTGCATGGCCACGTGGATTGCCACGTGTGTGTCCACACACACACGTGTTGCAAGTTAGCATGTGTGTGTGTGAACACACACACACAAACACACACACATGCACTGGCGTGTGTGTGTACACACACACGTGCACGTGCGTGTGCACAGACACACACGCCAATGCGTGTGTGTGTGTGTACATGCACCCACGGATACGCACACACACACACACGCACACACATGCCAAGACACACACACACACACGTGTGCATGCACACACACGTGTGCATGCACACACACACACCTTCACCCACCTCTCACACACACACACACGTTGTGAGCGGGATGAAAACACACAGAGCGCCTCTATAACGACCCGACACACACTCTTGGGAAGATACACACACACACACTATGGGGCACCACTCGGCTTACACAACATACCTGGCCGAGACAGGGAACATACCTCTGGAGTGAGAGGAGAGAGACTATCCACTTGTCCACTCCACACAAACACACACACACACACACCCAAAAAACACAGCTCCAAATAGGAGAAGTTCTGATGTTTAGATACAATTGAGCTTGGGCCAACACCAATGGGACAAACAACTCACACAATATGGGTAAAATATGCCAGATACAATCACAAATTGGAGAAGAAGCTTCATTCATAGGAGAAACTTACACAGCAAAAATACCAGAAAAAGAGTGCGGAATTTGGCAAAATGGATAGCGCCATCGTGTCCGGAACGGCCCAAAACCCCAGTCTACAATGTCAAAGTGCTCAAATCCGACTTCGGATGAGCAGTTTACGGCCAAAACAGGCTCCAAAAACCCCAAAAACATAGCTGCGGCTGTTCCTCCTCTCTTCTCCACGTTTTTTCTCGTCTTCTCTCTGTTTTTTCAGTTCCCACACTTATCTTTTTTAGTTGGGCATCCTTGGCCTTTTAGATGACCTCAAACGGACCCCGAACAGGCCAAAAAATGACCTCACAGTGTATAGTTGTCACCTTTTTGCATCATCCGCACACCTGGCACTCAGTTTTTCCAAATAATGCATCCCGCAACCACGTGAAGTGGCCCCAAAAAGTGGTCCTCATGATGACCTTTCTGCATAACTCTCACAAGAAAACACCCACGTTGTGTCGTATTCATCCACGTGCAAATATTGACCCCGTTCGGCCTCCTGACGCCACTAGATGCCATCTGACGCACCTGCTTACCTCATGTCGTCGGCCCGTGGATAGCTTCCTCGAGAAGTTTTACGCGCTAACAACTCCTCTTTATTATAGAAAAAACACAGTGGTACTGGTAATAGTGAAAATCGATGCACTATGTACACCCTGTCCTACCTGTACACATGTGGGCCCCAAGTAACCACCTAGCTCTGAAAAATGGGCAATTCTTTATTTGATGCACCATGCATGTATATGTACATATGCGCAATCCCTTGCTCCAAAAAACTCTTGACAACGTGGACAAATTAATTAAATTAAAAATTTAAATTAATAAATAAAATTGAAAGCTTCATAAAGAGAATTGACACACTCTTTTCACTTTTCTCATCTCTATTTTCTTTTATTGCACAGATCTCTCTCTGTCAAGTCTTCTTTTGCTCTCTTATCTTTCTCAAACTCTTACCTACAATTTCTCATAAATCTACTTATATCTATCTTTTTTAACTCTTTAGCACACGTATGAGAACAAGAAATCAATCCAAAAATACTGGTGCCGTGGATGAGATCGATGTTACTACGTTGCAAGAAGTCCCTCCGCAATGCACTCAAGATACCGAACAATCTCAAGCCTTGAGTTCTTTAGATCGCATTGTGTCCATCGTAACTGGAGTGGATGGAACAACACAATCGACTGGCGAACCCAATCATCGTGTGGAAACAGCTACCACAATTGAAGATTTAAGAGATGAAGCGTTTGAAAATGTGGTCGACAAGCACATTTCATTGGGCTGGGTGGATTCTCATAGAGCTCCATACAATGGAAAACTTTCACGCTTGCCTCTATGTTGACTTCTTTCAAACCCCGCCATCCACACGCATGATGACCATGTGGTGGATTTGCAACTCTCGATTGCAAACAAAAGCTACCAACCACCATGGCAAGATTTATTGTTAATGAATGGATTTTTGGGGAGGATCACAAGCAATTTTCTCGTCGTGGTGACCCTTGGAGGGATCTTGCAATGTCATATGATTTGGATGAGGAGCTTCATCAAATCCCCAAGCTTAGTCACATGGTCGAGAGGTACTTTGTGGTTTGGGATGGTAATCATAGATTGGAGGCATGGATGCGGTGGATGAACAAGAATAACATCCCGACTGAGAAGGAACCAAAGATGGAGTGCGTTCTAGTTGATTTTCAACCCCATGAGATAGCGGAGTTTCTATTGGTTTTGGGAATGATCAATAGATAAGCCCAACTTTTCTTTTGTGAATGTAAATGCATCTTATTTTTTTGACAATGTAAATTACAATCGAGTGTTAAACAGGGCCACGAGGGTTTCAGTTCCTCACACAACTGCTCATGATATTTTCATGATGAGAAAGCTAGGGTTGGTGGACCCTACTTCACTTTTGCAAAAATTTCCTGAAAGAGCATGTTTGGCAGCAGAAAGGGCTTTGAATTTTAGGGGTCCAAACAAGTCAAAGTGCTAAAATTGCCAATGGCTGTCCTTGTGCAACTCATTTGGAAGGTATGCTTTAAACCAATGCTAAATGAGAATATGTTTTGATTGCGAAATCTTATTATGTGTATTTTGATTGAGTCCTTGACAAATGATAGGAAGAGTTCGATGCTATGTATAGTAGTAAAACGGAAGGGCTGCCATCAAAAGGGAGTTTTGACTACGAGTTGGCACCTGACGCATACAACGAAAGCATCAATCTAGCTCTATCTCAAACGGAGCAATATTTTACGCGCAAAGGGCTTGAGATAGCCACCAGTGAAAAATCCAGAGAATGGCAACGATTTTTTTGAGAAATGTATATCATTTATAGGTTGGGGCGAGAAGACCACAAAAATGACACCTTCGAGAGTGACAGAGGTTGTGCGTGCATGCATTAGCCCGAAAGAGTAAGTAAATGTCATTTAAATCATTCAATATATTTCTCTTTTTATTATGTAGCAATGAAAAATAAGTCTCGTTTTTCCTATACTAGGAAGTGCCGCTTGCTTGATTTGCTCCAAGGTGGTGATGCATCCTTGAAGGAGAATGGCATAGGGTTGACGGAGAAGGCCTGGATCGAGTGGCTTCGATATCACGTGTATTGGTAGCAATTGGAAAGGTTAGATTTAGTGATTATGTGCACCAGGTAGCAATTTGTTGATAATCTAACTTGTGAATTACTATTTGTTGCAGGAGAGTGCTTGAGATGGCCGAGAAAATGGAGGCCGAGAATCATAATGTTGCTATCCAACACGAGAAGGCTGAAGGTAGGCATGGTTGCACACTTGCCCACACAGTACTGACATATAGACGCAAGCACTTTGACAAGGCGTTCAAGAAGTGGAGTGCTCGGATCAAGTCCACACAGGATCCCAAAGAGCAACCCCACTTTGCTTGCATGGTACGACGCTTGTTGTACATGTTTGACATCTTTAATTGACAAATTAATAATGTAGTAGGATACACTAATCTTGTTCTCGCTGGCTCAAAACATTGTGTTCTGTCTTGTAGATGGTGGAGAGATGCTCTTGTCTTTCTCATTACCGATCACCCCAGTGATGCATGGTGCATGTCGGAGAGAGAGGAGACAGGCTTATATATTGATGAGTGGATAGATGACTTGTGGCCAAAGGGAGCGTGGCTCAAGTTTCCTTGGTGACTGGACTACCCGGACAAGGATTACCCACCCGAAGAGGAAGAGCTATACATAGGTATCATTCTATATAGTTTTTACCTTTGCCATGTAGCAATACAACATGGGCTCAATAACTGTTCTTTTTTAATTAATAGCTGGAGCATATTGCGTCATGGAAGAAAGCGGTTGTGATAGAGGATGCTCTATCTCCAAACACATCAAAGAAACCTGAAAAAAAGAAACAAGCCTCAAAGAAAGACTCGCAAGCACCATTGGTTGATCGGCAACGTGGGAAGAGAAAGAAGAGGTCTGTTGTTTCGAGTGATAGTGAGAGCAAGCATGTGGCTGAGGAGTATTCTGTAGAAGTCAGCGATAGTGCTCATAGCCTTGGTGGTATGAGCCATAGTGTACCGACACTATCCTTCACTCCAAGACCAGTAGGGGGAATCCAGAAGTCCCCTCCATGTTCAACATCACATGGCAAGGCTGTAGAGGACCTACCACACATGGCCAGAGTTGTGGTAGATAACCATCCAGGTACGTGAAAATGGTTAATGTTGTGTTGTTCTCTTTAGCATTGCTTGAAAGATATATTTGATCTTATGTTGCTACATACAGATATGCATGTAGAGCCATGCCACCTTGCAGTGCATGATAGTGTCAAGGAGTTGGCAAAAGCTATTCCAGATGTGTTGTGCAATGACAGGTAAGCCACGCTAATTTACAATCAAAGTTATGTCCACAATTTTAGTGCTAACAAAGATTGCATGCAGTTATATGCAGTCACTACGTAGATTCTTGGGCTCTCTATCATCAATAGGGCAGATGAACCCCAGCTTGAGATTGGGTGGCGTATGTTTGATGTACATGGCCTTTCCCTTACACACTAGGCCACATGCAGCTAGCACGGGTGGGGTTCCTTTATTGAACCAATGGGATAGTGAGCTTGTGGATGCTACATTCCCTCTGACAACCATGTTTCTTTTATTTGATGGCATGGTTGTGGTGACATGTCGTGCATAATATCTGTTCATTGTCACTTCAAAGGAAGAGGGAGCTCGTTTCCAGTTGTTGAGGATATTGTACATACGGCTGCCGGAGTCTAGCTGCACGACTGTTCAGGACTATTTAGAGGGGGTATGTTTTGTTTTTTTGATAATGAATAGTAACTTCGATGTTTGTATTTCAAAATAATAATGTTTTGCTGTTATTTGTAGGTTAGTACTTTGTTGCTGGTATTTTTTCACCCCCTAGAACCGGTGGGTGTTGGCTTTCGAGGTATGATCGAGCGGATGGAGATATTGCATCAAATGTCCCTGGCTTCTTTGTAGATGACGACATGTTGTGGGATAATCTACCAGGTTCAAATTCCACACAGTGGACGCTTGATCGTATGGGTAGGCCTTATCATAGAGGTGTTGAGAGGAGTCCAATGTTTTCCAAGTGGTAGAAACTTTTTGGAAGTTTTTCTTCAAGTTCCTAGAAAATTATAGGTATAACAACTCTAAAGATTACTTTTTTTTTTTGCAGTTGGCTACTAGTTACCTTCACAGACATGGGAGATGCTGTGTTGGATTGTTTTGTAGGAGTGGGGGCATTGGAAGCATAATGTTTCCTACTATGCAGGCATTGCATCAGTTGTGAGAAGGATTGGGCAGTTTTCAGTGCTTGTCTAGATCCATCTTAGTGCATATCTTCCGATTTAGGCTTGACATTGATGTTTCATAGGAGTGTCAGAGCTCAGGTAACTGAGAAACCGAAGTAGGTGACAGAGCAGATTCATCCACTGGAGCCACCTTTTCAGCAGTCAAGGCGGGGTAGTAGCAGCACCCTATCCCACTTTCACGGCCCCAGTTTTGGCATGGCATGCAATTGGACCGTCTCCCAATGCATTCATTGCCTCCACATTTGAGGCCCCGCTTGCCTCTTTCACTACCTACATTCCCCCCACATATAGTTTGTACCCTCTGCCATTTGGAGGAGTTCCCCGACGCACTGTCCCCGTTGGCACGGCCTTTGTTTCCTCCTAGAGCATATGGCCCCCCACCGCCCTTCTTTCATCCACTTCACCCATGATGTATCCCCCCTCCTCCCCATGTATTTACTATTAATGCAATGGAACACATAGATTTGGGGTTTGCTATATGAAATAGACCATAACTGTGTGTAAGGAACTTCTGTTTGTCTTATTAATAGTGTATTGAATGCATCCATGGTGTTTTTTGTTTGAATGTAAGTTGGCCGTGAAACGACAATCAAATTTTAGTTGGAGAGAGAGAGAGAGAGAGAGAGAGAGAGAGAGAGAGAGAGAGAGAGAGATGGGTAGATTATCCCTTCTTTTGGGAATCCGCTCACCCGATTCTTAAAAAGCGCTCGCAAGAAATTTCTCGCCCAAAAATTGCGCCCGGCAAAATACATCGGATAATCAGTCCTCCCTTCTGGTTGAGCCAGGATTGCTCCCATTGCCAGTCCCATCAACATGCACATGGAAAATAACTTCCCAATCAGGTTGTCAGAGTACTGGCTTACTGATAATGGCATTCTTCAAACATTGAAAACTCTCCTCACATTCAGCAGTCCAAGTGAACTTGCTGGTTTTCTTTGTGAGCTCATACAAGGGTGATGCCTTGGAAGCAAACATGTGAAAAAATATTCTATAAAAATTGATATATCCCAATAATGAACTTAACTTTGATGCTATGGGTGGGGTGCCTTAGCCTGCTAGACACACTAGATCTCATCATTGGCCATCTCTATGCCATTCTTTGACACTATATGACCCAGTAGTTGTGCCTTCCAGACCAAGAAAATGGATTTGAATGGGTTCAAACAAATTCTATTTTCCTTACAATGCTGGAAAACCATTTCCAAAAAGATCAAATGATTCTCCTCAGTTACAGTGAAGTCATCCATAAATATGGCAAGAAGTCGGTGGAGGAATTCACTGAATATTTCCATCATACATCTTTGAAAGGTCATTGGAGCATTGCAAATGCCAAATGGCATTACCAGATATATAAATGCAGCCCATTTAGTAATAAAAGTTGTTTTACTCCGGTCTTCAAGAGCGATCTGTAGCTAATTATAACCACTATAGCCACCCATAAAGCTATACATCTCATGGCTTGCAATCTCATCGAGAAGCATATCCGTAAAAGGTAATGGAAAAAGATCTTTGATGGTTTGAGCATTCAACTTTTGATCATCCACACAAACTCTGAGCTTTCCATTCTTCTTGGGTACTACCACAATAGGGAACAACCAGTCACTACAGGTGACTTCTATGATGAATCCAGCCTTAAGAAGGTTGTCGATTTCTTCTTTGACCTTCTTAGCATAATTTGGATTCATTATGTGGTTACAGACACACTGGTCTGGCATTCGGCTTCAGAGGTATTCTATGTTGACAGACCTCTGGATCTACTCATTTTAGATCGGTATGTTCCCATGCAAAGACATATTTGTACTTCTGGAAAATGAGACGGGCTTTTTCTTTCATTCCTAGGTTCATATGCTTATTTACTTTGATCAATCTAGGACTTTCCTCAGAACCAAGGTTCCATTCTTCGATTTCCTGATCATCTGGAAGTAACGAGTTAGGCCCACCTCCCTTTCTTTTGGTTGACTCCTTAGCATAATCCCAGGACAGACCTCTTAGTTCTGAACTATCATTATGAACTTCAGTAACTTCTTTAGAGTATACTTGTTCAGAGGTCGTTGGTGTACTAGAATCTGAGAATTTTTCTTTAGAGTCAACTGATTTCTCTGGCCGTCCAGTTAACTGAACTGGTCATTCTCTAGAATTCAGTTCAGTGAACTAACCTAGAAATTTCTTCCTTTGTTTTTTAGCCTGATCTTTGTCAAATAATACTGCATTTAGGTCTATCTCGACCAATGGAAAAATATTCATTACCGCTAGCATCCTCTCAATTTTCTTTGCCCCATAATTCTGGCAAATCTCTTCTGGTCGTAGTACCTTTCTCCAACTTCTAGTGTTGTTTTTTCTGGATTTGAATTCTTTGACTGGTGCCCTGTATTGTTAGAATCTGATTGGCATAGTCATGAACAGTCTATGTCGTTCGCAACCATGGGTGTCCCAATAGCATCCCATATGCACCTTGCAAATCCAGGACTAAGAAGCTGGTCCTGAACTTTTTTTTTCCCACCCTTATCTGCATACTCTCTATCATCCCAGTTGCCTGCACAACTCTGTGATTGACCATTCAAACTTGAAGGGTGTTGGTTTCAAGTTTGTGATACCCATTCTTTATTGAAGGTGTCCCCCTATGATGTTTACACCTGCCCCTCCATCCAATATGACACCAGATAGTGGCTCCCACTGTTTCCTAACTCTGTAGTCTACCTAGATCACCCACAGTTCATCATCTCTGACAGTTGCCAAGTCAACTGCTCTCGCATCCGCTTGAGCTTTTCTTCACTGTCTGATGAATTTTGCTGCTTCAGGCAAAGTATTCCTGATGTCGTCTAGTTCAATTGTCAATTTCTGAATTCTTTCACAAATCTTTATATGAATTTCTTCTCTGTCTTGATCAATGTTATCATCAAAACTTGAGGAATCGATACCATCTGCAAAGTGCTAGTCCTATGTTCTGGTGTTTGTTTTGCCCCCTTCATTGTTTTCCATTACAGTTAGATTTGATTTGACATATCCAGTTAGATCTTCCACCAATCCCTGACCTGCAATCATCATGGTCTTAGAAAGTCCAAATCCTGACTGATATGACTGTCTTTTCTCAGAAGCCTGGGCTGGTATCTTCTGAATGACTCGAGCCTCAGAAATTTCTGGCTGCTCTGGTAGCTTCTTGGCTAGATCTTCTGTGATCTTAGCCACTAGTTCTCTCTGCTCTTGCAACTCATCTACTACCTTCTCTTTGCCCTTTGCCTTCCATACCTCTCTTTGTTGAGTCCATTTGCTAGTTTCATCACTGAGTGGTTTTACCGGCTCATTTGGGATTTCCTCAATGATTACCCCTTTACTACGTGTAACTGCTTGTACTAGAGCTAGCACTAGAGCTTTCACCTCAGTAGCCGTAATACTGGGCACTCAAAGTGCCCATACTTGCCACAAGTACAACAGTTAAGGCTTCGATTTTGAAAGTTACCACGACCCCAGCCTTGGCCAATACCTCCTTGGTATCTGCCACGCTCAGTACTAGTGCCACTAGTACCTGTTTTCTCTTCTTGGGGTACACTGGTTGTCTCTACTCTAGGTGGTTCAACATTGGTAAATGCTACTATAGACAAATTATTTCCCTTCTTGAAGTGAAATGCCACAAATGACCATACGCTTTGCAATAGGTACATTGTGGACATTCATTGGAAACATGATCTTTAGATTTTCACCTTGGGCACCAAGTTTCCATTCTCCTAACTTGTTGTCTGGTCTGGGTGATTTTAGCAATTTTCCGGGCAATTTCATCAATCTTTCTGGACCAAGACCCCTTCTTGGGCTTGTCTTTGCTCTTTTCATCTGATCTGCTCTCAGAGCTATTGGAGGTCTCACTAGAATTGGAATTTTCAGTGGAAGAACTGCTATTGTTGGACCTCCTCATCTTGTGATTTATCTCCTTCGTAGCCTTCCATTCAAGCTTCAAATCTCGCTGCACCAAATTGTTAAATTTCTTTGTTGGTGCAGGCACCTCTTGTTCTCTCAGCTTCTTACTGCAAAACCCATTAAAAACCATGCACGTAACCTCTTTTCTGATGGTGGCTCCTGCAACTACCTAGTTAACTCCTTGATCTTCTCAACATAGCTTCTCACAGACAGTTCCCTTGTTTAATCTTATCTAGCTCGCAGAGGATTTCCTCATCACTCATGTTGTCTGAATACTAGTCTAAAAGCTTTGAGCAATTTGTTGTATGATCTGAGTTGGTAGGCTGGGTAATGGTAATACCATTTCCTTGCTGCATCTTTTAGTGTCTGAGGATAATATTCTCCCTAGTCATCTTCATCAATATTCTTCAACTCAACATACTATTCAAATGCTTGAATATGAACATCTGGATCATCTTTCTTTCCTTCATTGAACATAGGGAAAGAGATTTTCAATGAAGAAGTATCATCATGCCGGTCAGCATTGTCGCTGCTTCTTCTACCCTTGGGAGCCTCACTTCGTCGACTTTCTATAATGATTTGTGTCAGCATCCCAGTCAACTTCTTCTTCAGTCTTCGTTTTATCGCTTCTCTGGCTTTTCTGTTGGAACTGTGACAACTCCTCTTGCTACCCTTGGCCCCATCTGCCTTGTGTGTGGACAACGATCTCCTGGTTTTGCGTTCTTCCCGCTCAGCTCTTCTCCTCTTGGAATGACTGGAGTGCTGAGAGTCCTTGGCCTCTTCAGCATGACTCTGCTCCTCCTGTACCTCAGTCTCGCTCTCCGGGTTCTTCTTAGGATCAGGCTCCCTTTCTGATGCCTCAAGAATAGGGTCGACGCGGTCGAAATCAGTGCCTAACCAGGTTGATTGTTTGCGACCACGATTGACTTTGGGCGCCATTTGTTCAATTGAAAATTCTAATTGGGAGATAAGAGTTTTCTGGTCAAAGAGAGAACAGCTCTATCCATCATGATCTCCAAAATGGAATTGGAGCTGGTCTCTTCAAACAACTGATTCCAATGTTAGAATTTAAAGATACTGGTTATGTCGTCAGCTCAGTTAGTGAGACTGGAACCGGGAACTGACTGGACTAAGATAGATAATTGAACTGGAATGTTATACTAAAATGAGAGACATACTGAAAGACCAAAAAGAGTATTTGCAGATTCATATTAATAGCTCAAGGACAGTCAGTACAATGTATAATGGATTTAAGCTATGATTACAGAGTAAAGCAAGAGACGAAGAGCTCGTAAACCCGAAAGTGCTTAGAAAGCTAAAGCCAAAAGACAAGCAGCTAAGAAGTCCAGCAACCCAACTACAATGTAGCGGGTCCTATTTATAGCAATAACTACCAGCGGTAATTACTCCTAGGGTGATTGATCCCACTATTCAGCCTTTTAAAGAGCAGCTCCCACCTGCTGGGACTGTCCTCGCCTTCTACAGGGTTTAGGGTTTAGGGTTTGTTAGAAGCTGGACACACCCCACGGCAACTAACTACTCGGAGGATTATTATTTTTGTAATTATTCATTCATCGAGGAAAACCTGATTTTTCACCTTGTAAATATTGGGACTTACAGAAGTTTCCAGATTGTATCCCATTTTTGATAGATAGATTGAGTAGATGGTTGATTTTGGAACTTTAGGGTTTGAGAATTGTAAGGTATATATACCACTTTTTGACCTTAATGAAAAAACCTTTTGTCATTTTCAAAACAAGTTTTCAAGAATGTGAGTGAGCGTACTGTGTACGAGAGAGAGTGTAAGCTTCATCCTGACGCTACGTGTGCTCCGGTGGTCGGAATCAAGTGCGGAGAAGTGCAGCGTGTTGCCCTCGACGAGAGCTACGCGTCGATACCTACATTGCGCGTGTACGGTCCGGTTTTGTGAGCTCCTTCTACGAGCTTCATCGGGTGTTTGGGTGAGCGTACGTCGTCCGATTTTGCATTGCAGCATATCTATGCGTTCACATTGAGTAGCATTGTAGCATATCTACACGTTCACATTGAGTAGAACTACACATTAGGCACTTTAGATTTTGGAAACAAAGACCTGCAGATTTCGGCCAGACATCCTACGTGATTTTGCACCGGGTGTTTTGGGTTGGGATTTTGGTTCATAGACCTTAGGGAGAGCGACCTATTGGCATTAGTAGGGTCTCCTTCAAGTTCTATGGTGTTTCAAGATTGTTTGATGGGTGTTCGACTCTAGAAAGCGTCGTAGGAAGTTTCCTCTTATGCACTCTTGAAAGCTGTGACTTAGACAATTGGTAGAGACCTCTGTAGGAATTAGTTAGGAGTCGGTCGAGTGTAGGTTGACACCTTATGCTTGCTTCCACGCGCCTGCGGGTCGAGCTTCGTCCTTAGCTGACATTATATGTTAGGTGAGTTCTCACTGTGCTCACGTCCGTCGCGGCGTATCTGTCCACATTGGCGCCGTTGCTGAGGACAAAAACCTTAGGTAGGTGACCGAGACTAATCCTTGAGTATTGGGATTTTGGCTTGCCAAGAATCTTGTTTTACATTTAGATAGGATCAGAGGGTGGAGGACTCTCTAGGTCTTAGAGGGAGTCTAGGAAGCGTGTGTCTGGCCTAGATCCTTCGACTTAGGTAGATTAGGTAGACCAAGATAGTTTTAGGTAGTAGTCCAGTTCTTGAGTAGGAGTACTTGGAGTGGTAGAAGTAGCGAGAGGAGAGCTTGAGAGTCTAGAGAGGCCAAAAAGCAACCAAAAACACCATTATCACCATTTCACATGATAAGTAGGAGTAGAGTAAGTAGGACATCATGATTCAGGATCTAGAGAATTTCATGCATGTACACTTGCTTGGTAAAGTCATCACAAGTTTGTAAAAGACGCAAAAAGACGCAAAAGTGTGTTTGAAAGCCTAATTGAAGTCCAAAAGTTACTGTGAGTGTTTCTGATAGATCTACAAAGCATCATGAGCATTCTTGTCAGAAAAAAATTAATTTTAAGCCAGGAGACATCCTACGCGTAGGATGTCTACAAGCTAATCTAGGAGGAATTTTGGGATTTTGAGTTGACCAGTGTGTTCAGAAGGTAGGGTTTACCCTAATTTCAACTTGAAAGTGGAAATTTGACCATATCTTGACAGGATAAGGCCAGATAGACTGAATTTTCCAGACATCCTACCCAAATAGGGCCAAAACATTATTTTGAGACCAAAACCATAAGATGGCTGCATGCATGTCCTGCATGATATATTGAGTGATTGAAAAGGGTTTCACCTCATTTGGGTGAGAAAATTGGGTTCAAAGCGGACTTTAGTACTTTTGACTGAAAAAGGCAAGAACAACTAAAATTTGGGACTTTTGAAATCCAAACCAAAATCTAAGCATACCACTGGGTTACTGAAATCAAGGCGAAGCTGTGGGACAAGTCTGGGGTCAAACAAGCCAAAAAGACATCCTACGCGTATGATGTCTTTTGTGTGATTTTGGACTCTAAACCAAATTTTGAGTATACCAAAGTGATCAGCAACTCAAGGGGAGCCTGTTCTTTGAGTTTGAAGCCATCTGATGAAAAAGACATCCTACGCGTAGGATGTCTAAAGCAAGAAATTAAATCCAGACTTTGACAGTGAGCATAGCAAGGTGTTGTATAGCTTAAGGCAAGCCTCCTAGTCAATTTTGGTTCAAATTGGAGTTGATTAGACTGATCAATATCAGCAACAGGCTATCGGAACAGATTTTTGACTCATTGACTAGCTAATAGGTGTCCAAATCAAAAAGTAAAAACAATTGTGGGCTCAGCACATCAAGGGGAAACCATAGTGCAAAAATCCAGGCAAAACAAAGCAGGAGACTGTCTATTGGGGCATACTGCAAAGAAAATTTGACTGGGCATAGACAGTGAGATTTCATTTGGCTTAAGGGTTCCATAACTTCTTTCAGAAGTGAATTTGGACCTTGTTTGCCCATTTGATGGAGCAAAGACTAAATTCAGACTCTTTCACGTAAATTGACCAACATCTGAGGAAAGTACAGTTTCAGATTAGCAGACCTAATCCAGAACATCAGCAGTGTATAAAATACAGTAGTGGTTGAGATTAACTCTCCAGTTATACCAATCATTACTAAAATAGCCTCTAGCAGATAAATGCTTTGACTCGATTGCCGAAATTAAAACGCTTGTGTACAGGTATATTCAGCAACAACAAAGCAAGAAGTTGTGCAGAAACTGACCCTTTTCCAAGTGAGTGGTTGGATTGGTGATAAATTGCATTGATAAGTTTGATGAATTTAAGATTAGGAAGATACATTGTTAGAGACCAGAAGGTGGCAGGTGACCGAGGTATCTTAGTGTCCACCGAAGAGAGTGTAACTCAGGCAAGGCTAGATCCGCTAGAACCGATTATTGAGGAAGGTAGTGATACTGACACTTCGTCAGACAAATATTTCTTCATGATGGGTAGTCAACAGCCAGGAGGTTTCACCTATGATGGACCTATGCGAGGAGGAAGCACCTCCCAAAATCCTTTGAATGATTCCAAACTCACTGTGATCTTCTTAGAGGGAACAAACTCGAGGGGAGCCCTAGTCTATTCTGACTATCGAGGACGCAAGTGCATTTGTATCGAAGAGAGACCAGCTCAAAGATTGGAGATAATTTGAGTCTATGATGATGGAGATAGATTTCGAGACGAAAAGGGGAACCACTATTTGATAGTTAGTAACCTTGAAGATTACAACAGATATGGAGATAACGTGGCGAAAGGGAAAATGGTTTCAGAAGCTCAAGAACCGCCACCAAACATTGATCGGCCCGGAGCTATTTTTATGTATGATAAGAAAACAACCAGGGTTCCAACTTATAACGAGAACCTCGGGGGGTTCACTATGTGTAAAACTACCATATCACGTGTGTTGAAGACATGTTTGTAAAACCCCTTATCTGTAAATTTTGTTAGGAATATAATGTACCCTTTTCTTTTAAAATCTGTAAGTTTTTTTTAAAATTTGAATCATATATATTTCTGTAAGTTTCAATAACTTTAAATACCCTTCTGTTGAACTCACGTGATAGGTTACATTTTTCTTAAGTGACCTCCCCGGGACGAGAACATGGGAATCTACAAGCATGAGAGTGAGGGTATAATCTTTTACTTTTGCGGCAAAGAACCATACGTAAACGAATTAAGAAAAGACAAGGTTCTTTACTTATTCTCTTATGAAACTGCTACGGGGAAGGGTATAGTTTTTGTTGATAGATACGGACGAGAATACCAACGTATTCTCCCAGAGGAGGTAGAAAGGGTAACAGGTCCAGGAGCATCAACATATGCCCCTGAGGAAGTGCCAAAAGCCACCTACACACCAAGTTAGTCGACGAACCCTTTTTCAGATGAGTATGACGCTACCTGACATTCCACCCGACCGCAAGCATCCAACAACCAAGACCAACCGGCAAACCAGCCATCATTGCAGGCATGGCTCCGACAGAGTGCAACATTGGAACAAGACTGAAATCGAGATGGTTATCAAGCTGCACGAGGTCTAAGGGATTTGCAAGAACCACCACTCTATTCAAGGTATCAGGGAGAGAGTAAGCCAAAGACTCAAAGGTCAATAGAGCATGGAGGATCACCCATAGAACGAGTTCGAAGAGATGAACCATCTCCAGCGAGAACTGTTTGAAATTATGGCTTAGAAGCACCACTGGGAGAGGAGCCAGCCTATTACATAAGGCCTGAGGAGGTATATCAATTAGGACGTGGAGATCCAATGATGAGGTTTGTAGACCATCAAATAATTAGACCTTCTCAAGTGAAAAAATGAGTAAACAAGAAATACACGGGAAGCAGAGACCCAAGAGATCATGTAGCAGCCTTTGTGCGTGTAATTAGAGCCGAAGAGGTGTTAGACTTTTCTACCCAATTTGCAGGGTTTGGACTAACCCTAGAGGATGATGCTGCCACTTGGTTTGACTCTGTAGAGCGTAGAGACTTTGAGTCCATGGAGGAAGTGTTTGACGAGTTTATCAAGGAATTCTCACAAACGGGAATAGCTCATAATACCGTGTCATAGATCCATAAATTCAAACAGAAAGATGGAGAATCTGTACAAAAGGCAGCCCTAAGACTAAAAAGATATGTTAAGTTCTGTCCTGTTGAAGGACTGCCAACTCAGTCCAGACTTATGCTGATATTCATCCAAGGACTAAGGAATGCGGATCTCCAGAAAGACTTACATATGAAGAGGAGCACGGCGTTGAATGATTTGACCAAGGAAGCTCTTTAGCTAGTGGACAATTGTGCGGTCTACAAAGAGGGAGAGTTCAAGGACCTTGATGACAATTCGTCTTCACAACAAAGTGGAAGCAAGTCTTCTAAGATAGCACCAAAAGGAGAAGTAGCTGTAAACCAGGAGCAGCTCATAGATGAAGTGCTAAAATAGATCAACTTGTACGCTAAACCCCAAGCTAAACAGCCCAAGTGTTGTGCTATTGAACAAAAATGGACAAAGCATGGGACCGAGGAATGTTATTATAACAAGGGATATGTGAGAGAGAGACCTTACGCTCCCCAAGCTCCGGTAGCTGCTCCTCAAGTTCCGTCGATGCCTAGATATCAAGCAGGCAATCTACCAGGACCTGTAGGTGTTGAAAGACCGCAACCGGTGTTGGGGCAACAACCACCCCTACCAGGATTATGACCAGTTGGTATAAGATACACACCAACTGTAACTGAATCAGAGGATAAGGCTTTGGTGCCTATGCATGCATATTATGAAGATCCCAATGGATATGCGGCAAACCCTGCCTATTATCCACTTGAAGAACCCTCGACACCAGAACCATGGAACAAGATAGGAAATACAGGACCACCAACTGCTGCATAGGAAGTAGGAGAAGGAAGATATAGCTTAGTGAACGAACGTTGATGTTCATAGCCAATGGAGGCATGGGCGGACAGAGACATGCTTACCAACAAAGAGGGGCTCAAGGAGCACCTCAACAACCCAAGGGACTGTCCTCATGATGAGATCATTAGAGTCAATGCGTATTGCCCAGAATGTGGAATTACTCATTTGATTCCCGATTTCCCCAAAAACCTGAGCAAAGGAGCAAAAACCACCTTGAACAAGCTAGAAATAGTACCTTCCAGTGGAGGATCAAAAAAATGAAACAATCATACCCATCCAGGTGGTAACACGAGCCGAAGCTCAAAGAAGGACGAACGAACCCATAGTTGAAGAACCAAAAACCGACGCCCAAAGTTCAGAAACAAGAAATCAGAGAAGCACTTGGAAAGCTAGAAAGGCGCGTAGGAAAGCCAGGAAGGAACGAGAGCAAACAGCTCTATCCGAGGAGTTAAAACATACAAAGGATAGATTAGAGCGGTTAGAGGATCTAGCTAGCTTAAGCTCACACACCACGGCAACCATAGCACCCAAGGAAGTAGAGCCCAAAAGTGCAGGATTAGGAGGATCTGTACTGGCAGACAAGGTAATTGAGTAGTTGGATGCGCTTCTAAAAGCTTATGAAGCTAGACTTAAAAGGAACCAAATCCAAGATCAGAGATGGATGACTTATCCATATGCAGAAATAGAAAAACAGAGGTTGGATATGTGTAAAAAGATGATCGAAACAGCTCAATCATTAATGGAAGACCTGCTGGGTTAACCTGCAAATTGTCATGAGGAACCAGCTCCAACCCCTATCCAACCAACTTTAGAAAAACATGTAGAAACAAAGGAAAGACTCACTAATGCCTATGAGTCCAAAGGAGAGCCTATCATAGTGCCAAATACCACAGATGGGATAAGTGACGGGTTCCAGCCTAAAATATTGGTAGAAATGGATAAGTATTGTAACGGTCTAGACGATCTGTGGAAGCAAACCCGTGAGGCCAACGAGGCTAATAGGATGAGTAACCACATGAACAGCACGAGAAAAGAAAAGAATGTGATCTTACCTCCTATTGAAGAATTTGAGGCGAGATCACAAATGAACTTTGAGATACATTCAGAAGGGGGAGACCAAGGATCAATTAGTTTGGAGCATAGCCAACCAGACTCGCTGAGAACTTTACCCTCTTACCTAGGAGAGTATGAAGCTAAGTCCGAAGTGAGAGAAATACCATGTCAAAGACTTTCTTCTAACAAAGTGATGGATTCGCAAGGATTGATTGAGTTGTTGTCCACTCCGGTGGCATGCACAATCACATTGGCAGAACTCCTAAGGTTACGACCAAAAGGTTACGACCAAACATGTGGACCATAGTAGGTAAATGCCTAGAGAGATTTGGAGTTAAAGACCCCACCTTGAAGCTTCAGGAAGGGATGAGAGAGTTGGACAGGTCTCAACTAAACACTAGGCCAGTACCATTGAACAAGGTTGGAGAGTAGTGCGAGGGAGAACATGGAAACACCACGCTACCAGTTGAATTCCAAGGAGTAGTTTCCAAAGCTATTCTTGACAGTGGAGTGGGAGTTTCTATCACCACCAAGGAAATCTAGAAAAAATAGGGAAAACTAGCTTTGAGGGCTACAAGAATGAAACTGCAATTGGCATATGGGCTCATGGAGAAGTCCCTAGGACTCTTAGAAAAAGTGATTGTCACTTCGTGCGGAATCAAATATGAGCATACATTTGCAATAGTCAATTTCGACAAAAAGAAAAATTATGAGATCATCTTAGGACGACCATTCATGCGACAATTGAAGATGCTCCAAGATTGGGGTTATGACCACATATACCTCAGACATGGCGAGACAACAACTAAAATACACCTGAAAGACCATAGTTACAAAGATGTGAACCAAACACCTGTGGAAGAGTTTGATTCAGCTACAGTAGCAGGATCAAAACTCCCAGCATGGTTAGGGCAACCAAAAGAGCTATGGATGTGCAGAGCTTCACATTGTGGAAGCTTAAGAAGAGAGGAATGCGTCTTAGAAAGAGCGATAGAGGACAAAGAGTATATTCCAGAACCTTTCCCTGAAGATGCCTTGGAACCTCTAGAATGGGAATACATACTAACAACATTGGATGTATGTAACATTACAGATAATCCAACAACAAAATTTTGCGATAAGGATGGCTATGATGTGCTACCCTACTACATGGTAAGCATTATACCAGGAGATGAGACGGTAGAACCACCAGAACAAGACGAGTTTTACAACTCCTCTGAACATTTGGAAGTAAATGATGATGCAGATAATGAGTGTTCAGACACCTCAAGTGAGCATGGAAATGAAACTGAGAATATCAAGTTTTATGATTTTGCTAATCAACACCCTAGACGCCATGAATGCTATAGGAGAAAACGAGCAGGAAACAAAGCGAGAGAGAACCTGATGCCCAGGATAAAAAGTAAAACTCACTATTTGATGCTTGTGAAAGCAGAGGATTGTGTAAAAGATCATATATCAGGAAGATTCTCAAAAGATCGAAAAGAAAGAATGTGAGAGGAATTAAAACAGGGACGAAAAGCTAAAACCGAAACAAAATCACAAAAATATCAAAAATAAAAAAAAGAAACAACAAAAGACCAAGAGTGGACGAAACTGGAGCGTAAACAGAAATACCAAGAACTGAAACGGTCTTTAAGAGAGATATGGACTACTGAAGAAGATAGTGATGGTAAAGGGGAGTCAGAAAAGGGAAACCTGAATGTACCATCACACTATCAAAAATTTACTATCCAGGACAAAAAAATCATCATGACACCACCAGTCAGGGAAAGAACAAACCAAGAATCTTACGATGGGCCAGAAAATGCAAAAAAGATAGACCTTGCAGAACCAAGTGAAAAGCCTCAGCCGGTCTATATAGCTAATGATTTAGAGCCTGAAGAGGAAGAACGGCTAACAAAAATTCTTAAGAAGTATAAAGATTTATTTGCTTGGTCCTATAAAGACCTCAAAGGAGTTGATCCATCGATATGCCAACATACAATTCCTTTGAAATCGGATGCAAAACCTAGCAAACAACGTCCTTATACATATAATGACACATTTGCTAAACGAATCAAAGAGGAGATTGATAAGCTGATGGAAGCTGAATTCATTTATGAAATTGAACATATAGATTGGGTGTCACCCATTGTGGTAGTTCCCAAAAAGAATGGAAAACTGCGAGTGTGTGTAAACCTCAAAAAGGTAAATGCAGCCACCATAAGGGATAATTATCCCTTGCCAATCACAGAACATGTACTTGAGCGAGTGGCCGGGAAACGGGCTTATTACTTTCTGGATGGGTTTTTAGGATACAACCAACTGGCAATAGCAAGGGAAGATCAACACAAAAGAGCGTTTGCCATAGAATGGGGGATTTATGCGTATCGAGTTACACTACAAGAGGTTATGTACTCTTGTGACGCTCTTAGCGACGGAAATACACTGGGTTTTTATAACCCCCGGCGTCGCTATAAGCGTCGCTAAAAGCGTCGCTACGAGAGCGTCGCTATATGCGTCGTTATAAGCGTCGCTATAGGCGTCGCTATGAGCGTCGCTATATAGCGACGCTCATAGCGACGCCTATAGCGACGCTTATAGCGACGCTCTCACAGAAGAGTATAGCGACGCATATAGCGACGCTACAGAGCCATAAATAGCGACGCATATAGCGACGCCTGAGAGAATATTTTTTTGGTGGCAGGGCATTGAATGCCTGCCACCCATCAACCATATTGTACTTGATTCACTTTTTAAAAAAAGTGCAAAGGTAAATAATAGACCCAAAATAGTCACCCACAAGACGCATTGTTTGCAAAATTGACAATTGTACACATCATAAACAAACTGAATTGATTGGCAAATGTAATAATGACAATTGTACAACATCATAGGCATAAAGAATTGATTGGCAAAAGGAATTGCGGTGACAAATGTAATAATATACATGGTTCAAAAAGACGTATAAAATCCGTCTCATGATACATAAGCTATGAGAAACCCTAAACTAATGCTATCTAGATACGGCTAAACTGACGTCGTCTAATCAGACGTCTCATCGCGTCCAAGCGGCGTATCTGTCGGATTCTGCAAAAAAAGACAATAAGACAGTTTTCAGTAAGTATAAACATATAACGACATTTATAAAACAATACAAAAAATAAAAAAGAGTAAACCCTAATACTAACCATGCCGCTGCGAGAACTGAGAATGTCCATCAGGGCGTTTAAGCCCTTCCTGCCTGCGTACTCGCGCTCGTACGGTGTGGGATCACGTCCTGTCATCGACCACTGTCAAAACATACAAAGATTTCATTATGTTAGAACTAAAAAACTCATAAACCCTAAACTATCGAACATGCATAAAGAGCAATGTGAAAAGACTTACAAAATCGGCCTCAAATGATGCCCATCCACCGCTCCCCAAGTGGTGCGAGCTCCCTGCCTCTACTCGCGCTCTGGCTGCATCCTTTTGTTGCTTCCACTTGTCGGGATTCTCGCGCGCTGCTTTCTTCGCATTCTTCCAATCTTCTTTGGCCAGCCAATCTGGCCTATTCCACCCATTCTTGATTGCTTTTTGCACTTCGGAACGCTTGTGTTTGCAGTATTCGCGCATTCGAATCTTCATCAGGTCTTCATTGAAGCGCTGATCCCGTGTTGGAACGGGAAACTCATCATGAAGTATGCTGATGACTCTGTTTTTTAAATCACTTGGTACTTCACTCCATTTGTTTAGTATATAGTGTCTAAACAGCTGAGAGCAAAGACCACGCATGCGCGAGATCACCTTCTTGCCGTCATCATCCATGATGATGCCGCCGCTGATGTCGACGGAGTAAGGCAAGCCCTCTGGCCGGTGACGCGTGAACCTGGGTGTCCCGGCAGGGGTCTCTAGCGGCGTGTCGATGGGGGTACGGACGTCAGGTGTCTCCACCGGCGTCTGGGCCCCGAAGCGAGGAGTGTCGAGTGGGGTGGCTCCTGGCGGAGTAGGTAGAGGTGTGTAGCTTCTAGGAACAGTCAGCCGTGCAAAACCTGGCGTAGACGGCGATGCTGTGGCTGGTGTGGGGGCGGGCAAAGAAGGGGAGGGTAAAGAGCCTCGTCGAACACGAGGCGGTGTGGAGGCATCGGTGGCGGAATCCCCACAACAACCGCCACCGCCACCACTAGAGCGCCGGTGTCTAGAAGAGTGTGACGCTCGTCTCGTCGACGCCGAAGCTTCGGAGCGCGCCGAATGCTCCGAAAGAGAGGGAGATGCGGATGGTGTAGGAACGCGCGATGATGCGCCAGAGCGATGACGCTCCACGTACCACTGTCTCTGCTGCGGTGACAAAGAAGAAAGAAACTCCTCATCATCCATACCTGCATTAAACACACGAATATTTAAACTTAATATTGAATGAATAGAGTAGACAATGACGCAAAGACCATTAAATACAATGACGTAATGACGCATATAAATACAATGACGCAATGAATCGAGTGATAGAAGAGGCAAGTCGAAAACTCAGAATTTTCAATCAAAAGATGTGAGCGCGAGTAGAAAAGAGCGTTATACACCATGGAAGCTACTTAGAGAGCCAGAGCTTTTACAACACGGAGCAAAATTGTTCAAATACAATATTTGTGGCTTTAAGAGATCTCTCTCTCATCCTCGCATAACTCAGCATAACTTCCTATATCTATATAGAGCTCTCCGTTTAAACACATATCCTCTGTTTCATTTTGTAGCTCCTCTGCATGCACCCCATATAAAGTAGTAGCATCTTGATGCTCGTCTGGCACCACCGCAGCGGCTTCTGATTGAGCATCTTCTCTGATCTCCTCCATTGATGTCGTTGTGATTGGCACATGGTAGCCTTCATACGTCCTTGCACTACGAGGGGCTAACTCTATGACGTACCACCAGTTTGATGTAGACTTTGTAGGATGAAATACTACCTGCCAAAGCCACATAACTTACATGAGAGCTTTCAAGCACATAACTTGTAAAAGGGGGATGTTAACTATTTATATACTTACTTGTTCACAATGCTCGGGTAGTACGAAAGTGTCTCTTAGGTCAGTCCATTTCTTAGTAGAATCCACCTCAAGAAAACCAGACTCTCCTCTACGCACAGTAGCGTTTCGACCCTCCATGATTATCTTGAACCAGAACCGCTGGATAGTGCATCGGTGGTCGTCTTCCCCGTCTCCACTCGATTCGTGCCCTTTGTCGCTCTTGCTTTGCATCCTCATATTGTGAAATCCACTTTTGCATCACTGGATTGTGAAGCATGCAAAATCGGTTGATTTTAGCCTCTAGATCTTCCGTCATCTTCTTCTCAACACCGAGATTGCACATGACAATCCCAGATATGCGCTCATCATCTATGGTTCGCCATAGCGTGTCCCGGGATTTATCAAATCCGTCTAGCCACTCTCCAATGTACACTAGGGACTCTGATACCAACCAACCTTCTGCCATGCTACCCTCCGGACGTGCCTTTTGACGCACATATCCCTTAAGCGTTTTCATGAAACGCTCTAAGAAGAACATCCATCTGGAATGAACTGTGCCAGCTATTTCCACCTCATCAACTATGTGAATAAGAAGATGCACCTGAATGGTTAGCATTGTAGTAGGAAAATGTTTCTCAAACATGCACACAAGCTCCGCAGCATTTAGTTTGGCGAATGGTATGGAGTCTACGTCGATCTCCTTTTGTGAGATCCATTGCACCAGCTTTGCAAGTTTGTAGATTGTGTTACGGATGTCGAGAGACAAACATCCCTCAATGGCAACCGGTAAAATAAACTGTAAAGTATGTGCAGCAATGATATTAAAGTCCACATTTTATGCAATGATATTAAAGTCCACTATGAACGTACCTGACACATTTTATGCCAATCGTGTGACTTCAAACCGGTAAGCTTTCCTTCTTTAGTAAAACACGTTCGGAGCGAGTGCATTACGCCAGTGGGGGTCCGCAAAGATCGAATGGCCTCTTTTACTTTGCGTTCTTGGGCTCCTGTGAAAATCCATGGTGCTTTAGGAAGTTTTATCGATCCATCAGACGCTGTTTGCGGCCAATATTGCTCCATACGATCCACATTTCTAAGGTCAACTCTGGCTCCCAAAGTATCTTTCTTGCCGGTCAAATGGTCCCATAGTAGATTACCCACATTCTTGAATATGTGCATTGGATCGAGCAAGTGATTGATCACGAGTCGAGGCCAGTATGGTAACTCGTACCATAGAGATAGTCTCTTCATCCCTGGAGGCAATCCGTCATCGCACATCTCCTTCTGCTCTAACCATGCTTGTGCAGACATCCTTGGTGGCTCTCTTCCCAAAAAGCCGTCGCGTAACACATGATTCTCCGGAAGATACGCTTGATGACCTTCGTAGATTTGCTTCTTCAGTGAGGGTGCCCGACGTGCATTCAGTCTAGGTCCACATGTGACACATGCTCTGTATCCGCTTGTTTGAAGCCCTGCATGTATACACATGATAATAGATCAACTATGGGGAAAAACCAGATTTACAGTGTCTGAGAGAGGAGTGTCAATAGATCACCTGAGCATTCTGTTAGCCCGGGATAGTCATGCATGGTCCACATTAGAATACCTCTGATCAAAGCATTCCGTCGTCCTGTGTGTCGGCTCATATCCACCACCTCTATGCCAATCCACAATTGTTGTAGCTCTTCCAATAGTGGACGAAGATACACATCCATATTCCCCACTTTATATCGCCCTGGCACAATCAAGCTTAGCCATAGGTGCCCCTTCTTCGTAGTCAACCACGGGGGAATGTTGTAGTTGACGATGACAACGGGCCATACACTGTAAGATGTTGATCTTTGACCAAATGGATTTACGCCATCCATAGCCAGGCCTAAGCGCAAATTTCGAGCTTCCCTGGCAAAATCCGACCATGTTCCATCTATATGTTTCCAGGCTGCGCAATCTGCAGGAATTCGTAGCACACCATCCGAAGATTTATTCTCCTCATGCCATGATGCTAGGGCGGCCATGGACTTACATTCGAAGAAATGCTTGATGCGAGGAAGCAAAGGAAAATGTCGCAAAACCTTTTGTGGAATTTTTGTCCCGTGGAGATCTACTCGATATCTTTCGGAATCACATTTCGGACACTTCTCCATGTCTGTGTATTCCCCTCTGAAAAGAATGCAGTCATTAGGACAAGCGTGGATAGAATTGTAATCCATCCCCAAGTTTCGCAAAATCTTTCTTGCTTCATCTCGGGAATCTGGCATCACATTGTCAGCTGGTAGAATGTGCTCTTTCAGCAATCTACACAACATAAAAATATGATACAGTCGTGTAAAAATCTATCAGATCATTATACACCATGAGTTCTATTAAAGTAAACTAATTGTAATAGATCACCTGAAAAGCGCTGTGACGCTAGTGTCACTCCATCCAAACTTTGCCTGCATGTTGAGAAGAACCAGGAGTGCTTTCAATCTAGACATACGTGCTCCATTATACAATGATGTATCGGCTTCACTTTTCATATCATCATAGATAAGCCTTTCTGAATCCATGATCGTCTCGATCATTTCATCAATCTCGGGCTCAAACATTGCCTCGTTGGGAATGTGCTCTGCATGATCATCCCCCGAGCTGTCAGAGGCTACATCTTGTGGCCTCACATATGCTGCTTGACCAAAGCGCCTGCGAATACGTCTATTGGGTTGCAAGATTGCTGCTTGTTGGCCAGCGTCAGAGTCCGACGAGTTATAATTGGCAACAACTCGATCTATAATAGATGGATCGAACTCGCCAAATTCACGAACGTGCTGCAAAGAAACACGTCTTGTCCGTCGCACAGCATGCTTGCATTGATTACAAGGACATAAGACCCTCGTTGAGAGATAGGTGTTTCGGTTGGACGGTCCCACATCCTCGTCGCTACTCATAATGAGGATAAAAAACTTATAACCTAGACAACAAATTTAATATTCTATTGGCATTCTTCGTCTTATCTCTCTCTCTCTCTCTCTCTCTTTACCTCACATTCTCTAGTCATGTCCAATCCCCGCACACCTCGGTCTAGAGGTGCACGGAGATCAGAACCACCGGGTTATAATCTCGTCTTTATTGGTCAATACCTATATTTGTGGGTACAAGAAATCTAGACACCCACGTCTACATGATACTGCATGTAGTGGACAAAATCCCTTTGCCTCTTCTCTAGCTGTAGCACTTCACTTCATCTTAACATCTTTTCACAGTAGATCTTTTCACTGTTCGTCTAACTCTAAACCCTAAACCGTAAGTAATTCTTGCGTGGACTCGATCTAACGTAAATAAGCGTAAATCTAAATAAACGTAAATCTAACTAAAAATAAAGCTAAATCTAATTTAACGTAAGTCTAATGACTAGAGGTTGTCTAGATGGTCATTGTGTCGGGGATGTAGTGACTCTTGCCGCCCTGAAGATCCACCTTCTTCCCTATCTTCTGAAGACATTTCACCAGTACTTTTGGATCGACGGAGCCCACTATGAGAGAAGGCAGCAATACCCTATATTCCATTGAGGGCTTTCTTCACCCGCTTCATGCAGGCATCGCAGTCTATGGAGACCCGCATCTAATCTAATATAACATAAATCTAAATCTAGCTTAAATAAATGTAAATCTAGTTAAAAATAAACCTAAATCTAATTTAATGTAAGTCTACATATAACCTAATCTTTAACGTTTTTTAAAATAGTTTCCTACGACGTTATAACTCTCTTCTTCCTGTGTGTGTGCGCGTGTGTGGATGTGTGTGCCAATAAAAAGAGATAAATGGTATAACCTTTCTATCACCCATGCCAAGTATGATAGATTGATTATGCCATTTCTCTCTTGAATAATAGGTCTTCAGTTCAACTCCTTGTCGGTTAGATCTTTAGGTCTTTTAATTTTAATTAGTTTCCTACGACGCTCCCTTAGTTTCTCTTTCTTTCTCTTTCAATGTGTGTGCGTTTTTTTGGATCGTATGCATGTTTTCTTTCTCTTTTCCTCTCTCAATGTGTGCGTTTTTTGTTTATGCATGTTCTCTCTCTCTTTTCCTCTCTCAATGCGTGCGTTTTTTGTTTATGCATGCTCTCTCTCTCTTTTTCTCTCTCAATGTGTGTGTGCATTCTTTGTTTATGTATGTGTGTGCGTTTTTGCACTCTCTCTCTCTCTCTCTCTCTCTCTCTCTCTCAAAAACACTATATGTGTGTGTGTATGTGTGTGTGTGTGAGAGAGAGAGCGAGGGAGAGAGAAAGAAAGGAAGGGAACATGAGAATGAGGAGAGGGAAGGAGCATACCTGTCTCTCCTTCTTCTCCTCGTGCGTGTGTGTGTGTGTGTGTGTGTGTGTGTGTAAAAGAAAAAGAGAGAGAGAGAGAGAGAGAGAGAGAGTGAGGGAGAGCGTTACCTGCTCTTTGCTTGAGGGCGCCGAAAAACTCAGATCTGAGATCTGAGTTTTTGGACGCGCTCGGTTATTTTTTTTACCCCAGCTGGCGTCGCTATGAGCGTCGCTATAAGCGTCGCTATGAGCGTCGCAAATTTACAAAGAAATTTGCGACGCTCATAGCGACGCTTATAGCGACGCTCATAGCGACGCCGGGAATTTTTTTTTTGAGCGTCGCTAATGTGAAGAGCCTCTTGTAGTGTTATGCCATTTGGTACTAATGCCCCAGCCACTTTCCAAAGGTTAATGACTCACAGATTCAAGGAATACCTAAGAATATTCTTAGAAATTTACATGGATGATCTTTGTGTACACTCTCTTCTAAGAGAGGAACATATTGACCTTTTGCAAAAGCTCTTTGAAAAATGTAGGACATATCAAATCTGTCTTAACCCGGAAAAGTGTGTATTCATGGTTAAGCAAGGCCGCATCTTAGGACACATTGCCTCAAGAAATGGCATAACCATTGACCTAGACAAAGTCAAAGTCATTTTAGACCTACCCAGGCCTATCAATGCGAAACAAGTGCAATCCTTCATGGGACACTGCGGATATTATCGAAGATTCATATACATGTATGCGGTTATCGCACAACCTCTGTATCGGTTGCTAGTCAATTTTGATTGGACCGAGGAGTGTGAAACTTCATTCGAAAAGCTGAAGGAAAACCTTATATCAGCACCTGTACTGAAGGAACGAGATTGGGAAAAGATATTCCATGTTCACATTGATGCTTCAGCATATGCCATTGGAAGTATTCTGGCTCAACCTGGAGACAGAACAATGGATTTTCCGGTTTGCTATGCGAGCCGATAGCTAAACAGTGCGGAAAAGAACTACACAACCACCGAGCGGGAAGGGTTAGGAATGATTTATGCTGTAAAGAAATTTCAGCATTATTTGCTTGCAAACAAATTTGTATTCTTCACAGATCATCAAGCTCTTTTGTATCTGGTAAATAAACCTTGCAATACAGGGCGAATTGTACGCTGGTTTATTATATTACTAGAATTTAACTTCACAGTGGTGGTCAAGAAGGGAAAAACCCATTTACGAGCAGATCATCTTTCAAGGATACACAACGGGGAAGCTCCTGAAGGAGTAGATGATGACATACTAGATGCTTATCTTTTCAATATTGAAATGGTACCCAAATGGTCTCAGGAAATTGTTAGCATTCTTTCCTTTGGAAGTGGGTTTGATAATACGGAATACAAATCCAAACAACAAACAATTAGACAAACAAATAACTTCTAGTTGATAGCAGGACGGTTGTATCATCTTGGATCGGACCTAATCCTACGATTATGTATAAATCCGGAAGAATTCGAGTGCTACATTGAAGAAGCACATGTCCAAGATTGTGCATTTCATTGTTCAACAGTGAAAACACACCAGAGACTGAAACAGTTAGGGGTTTATTGGCCAACTATGTATGCGGACACACATTCTTATGTTACCAATTGTACTATATGTAGTGCCAAACGACCAGTGGATCACGCAACTTTGTTTCAGGTAAACATTGCACCTGCATGGATTCAATATATCATTGACTTCCTAACCACCAGGACGTTCCCTGAGAACATCACAAAAGCACGGAAAAAAGCTATAGAGCTGGAAGCTTGTGACTTCCAGTTAATTGGGAACCAACTCTATAAGCGAGGAAAGGACAATCAACTTAGAATCTGTGCAAGTGAAAGCGAATACCTGCTGATTCTAGAACATGCACATAGCGGAATAAGTGGAGTCCATTTTTCGGGCGATAAGACGGCAAAAATTGTCTTAACCACAAGAATTTGGTGGCCTACATTGCACATGGATGCTGAAGAGTTTCTAAAGCGTTGTGATGCATGTCAACGCACCAAGGTGCCAATAAAAAGAGATGAGATGCCTTTACGGACAATGATGGGAGCAAGAGCATTGCAAAATGGGGCATTGATTTTGTGGGACCTATATCACCCCCTGCATATCGCACCCATACCCAATATATCATTGTGGCTACGGATTATCTCACAGAATGGGTCGAAGCCAAGGCAACACAAAACGCTGATGCACGCACCACTGCACAATTTTTGTATGAGAATGTTTTTGTACGATACGGGTTACCAATAGAAATTGTCAGTGATCGTGGGACACATTTTCTCAATGAACTCATTGAATACCTGCTAGAGGAATTCATGGTCATACATAGGAAATCTGCTCCATACCATCCACAGGCCAATGGACAAGATGAAGCCACAAATAAAACACTATGCATGGTTCTCCCTTAAATAGTGTCAGAATCAAGAACAGATTGGGATCAGCAGCTACACTCAACACTGTGGGCATACAGGGTAGCTTACAAAACATCAATAGGAACAACACCATACAACATGGTGTTTGACCTAAATGATATACTACCCATAGAGTTTTTAATTCCAACTCTACGAGTAGCAAAAAGTTTAGAATGGACAGGGCATGAGCTCTCTTCAAGAATTGATGATCTTGAAAAGCTAGATGAACTCCGATTACGAGCTATAGCTTCAATCTATGCTAAAAAGAGAAGACAAAAAGAATTTTTTGACAAACATGTGCGTACTAAAGAGTTCAAAACAGGTGATTATGTACTTGTTTATACTTTGAAGCAACATGCCAAGAAACTTAAAAAGCGAGGGATGGGACCATTTGTGATTAGTGATCTATCACAAAGTGGAGCTGTTAAGCTTGCTACATTAGCAGGTGAAGAAATGCCAAATTGGATTAGTGGATGTCGACTAAAGAGATATCATCTACCACTCACACAGGAGATGCTCCAACAAATTCATCAAGGAAAACAAAGAATGAAGGAAAAACAAAGAGTACGAGAAGAAGCTCAAGCAGAAGCAAAAGAACGCATTGCAAAAAGAAGACTTCTACGACAACAACAACAAAGTGGACCACCATTGCGAATCAATGCGATTCGACTGATGAAGTGGGATGAAGACACAGTGGAGCCCCTAATTGCAGTCAAAGTGGGCAGCACTTAAGTTGAATCGACAGCATTGCTTGATTTTGGAGCTCAAGCAAATTTGATCTCTTACGGATTATACCAACAACTCAAATTCACAGGTCCACTTCATCCTACTCCTCATGTGCTGGAAAGTAGCACATCACAACTGTTGAAAACATTGGGATGGACTATATTGCATGTACAGATACGTCAATATATGTAACATTTAATGGCCTAAAATCTTATTTGTAGCGGAAATTAGCATGAACATAGTGGGCATTTCATTAGAATAGATTCCTAATGAGAATTACAAGAGTGCTTGGGTGGAGAGAGCAACAAAAAGCATAACACCTAGTTAGATAGCATCGACAATACTTTCAAAAGAGAGAGCAATTAAGCTATTGACAACAGTTGAGGACCGGATTTGCATGGAGCCGGTCCCCCCTCCAAAAGGCTTTGTATTATGGTTTCTCCCATCAAGAGAGACATTGTACAATACAATTCTTTGTGTTCCTTCAAGACGAGCTAGTGCAATGAAGATGGAAGCTTCATACACCAAGCAAAGCACTTAATCAAACACAACTTGAATTATCCCCGTTCTCAGACCCAAGACCTCACACACCTTCGAAGATGGTGAGAGCTAGCAGGGTATGAGAGTAGATTGAGAGGAAAAAGAAGTATCTTACGAGAAAGAAGTACATCTCCTCACATAATCACTCATATTAGCATAGCTTAGCTTAGTAATTAGCTTGGTAGAGAAGATGAGCATGCATTGAAGCTTGGCTCTTGGTTGGATTTGCATCCACATGCCAAGAGAGTATTGATGTAGGCTTCTATCTCACAAGCTTGGAGTAGGTGATGAGCTCTCCATTAAAGCTTGGGAGGAGATAGAGTGTTTTTCCTTCACACATGGTCAAGTGTGAGAGTGTGTGTGTCAATGCCAAGCAAAAATCAGCCCCCTCCCTCTCTTGGGCGAGCCCTAGCTGCTAAGTCAGGCTGGCTTTTTCCTCATTGGACCTCCCCAGGTCAAGCCAATAGGGATTAAGCAGCATAAGTGATAGCCTTCTGACATGTGTCCCCCTTTCCCCTTTTGTGAGAGCTTTAGATAATTAAATAATTAAACTAAACTCTCATTGGACCCCTTTGCCTCCTGGCCAATAGGAATCAGGCAAGCCATGGGGCTCCTGAATGCTCATTGGACCCCTTGGGAGACTGCCCAATAGTCTTCTAGGACACTTAATTCTTATTGGTTTCTTTTATTAAATGTTTTTAAATTAATTAAACTAGATTTACTCTAGCTTAATTCTCATTGGTCCACTTCAAGGGTCTTCCAATAGGAATTGGGTATACCTTGTGGGCATCTGGCCTAGGGAGCTGACATGTGTCCCTCATTCCCTTTGTGTAAAGGGAGCCTGTGTGTGTGTGTGTGTGGTTTTCTCTCTCATCCCCTAGCTTTGGGGCTCGCCCCCTCCCATGTAGGGATGCAGAAAGACTTTTTGGGTACACACTAAGCATCCAATTTTCCCTAAGGTTAACCTTTGGACACAACCTTTGAATTTTGGAACCTTAGCATTTTGGAAGTCTTAATGGGCTGAACCTTAGGGTCTTTTTAGCCCGTTGTTTCACATGGCTCTTTTGCAGATGGCCCCCCCCTTTTGGATCCCTATTTTCCCTCCTTTGGATCCCTACTGTGACCGGTCTGCTAACTTAACCAATATTCTAGCTTTTTCTCCCTTGGCACTTCCCCACATTAAATGATCAGTTTAATATGAGAAAATCATTTAGGAGAATTAGATATTGATTATTATGACATTACCTCTCTCTTGAAATCATAGTCGTCCTCGACTATGGTGTAGAGAAGATAAAGCATATGCATGAGTCCTTTTCTTAGCGGGTAGAGGATCCCTATGTTACCCTACGACATCATTCCATAATGGATGACTAGTCCATTTGGCGCTTGAGAGCTTGAGGCTGCCGCAAGCATGTCTGCACATTAGTCCTATCAATCTTCCATAGTAGAGTGACAAGCTCTACTTGGTGTTCGGGAGACGTCGTCTCCGCAAACTTGATCTAAGCATGCATACTACTTCATTTTTGTGCACAAATAAAGAAAAAGAGAGTCTTATAAGACAAAAATTTTTGTTCATTTTTAACATTTTGTACATTTGCTTACTCTTGGGAAGCATTGTAAGCATTGACAAGGTTTAGGTTATCCTTTAATTGTATGCCTTGCATCCATCTAGCATCTTCAAAAGGATAATTCTTAAACTTAATAAGATATCGTCGGATAGTCTTACCGCCTCTTAATACCTTGTCTTCATGTCGGAGAATGGACTCGGGCTGCAGCACCTCCTCGTGGTCCTCGATCTCCGGTGGGTCTTCAATAGTTGGTTCTTGAGGTGGCTCTCCTTTGTAAGGCTTTAAGAGGCTCACATGAAAAGCATTGTGTATGAGCCAATGATTGGGCAACTTAAGTTGATAGGCCATCTCATTGATTGGCCTAAGAATCTGGAAGGGACCATAGTACCTTTTTGCTAGTTTAGCATAGTACTTTTGGTGGCCCGTAGGATTCTTGCCCGTCGTGTGCCTTAATCGAGCCTTGGGAAACTTTAACAAGACCCAATCGTTTTCTTTAAAGGCTTGGGCTCTTCTGTGCTTGTCAGCAGCAGCCTTTTGCCTTTGCTGTGAGATAGAGATAGCATCCTTAATCTTTTGGAAAGATTCTTGTAGGTCTCGGCTATACTCATCTGCAGCGAAGATCTTCCCATGTACCTTAAGTAGCAAGGGACTTTTTGATCTTCCCTCAATTACCTCGAAAGGTGCTTTTCCTGTAGAAGTATGTACAGTGTTATTGTAAGCATACTCTACTAAGGGTAAGTACTTCTCCCATTGGGATCTTTGATCTACTTCCGTTACATAGGCTTTTAGTAGATCGAGAATAGTTAGGTTAGCTATTTCACTTTGGCCATCAGTTTGTGGATGATAGGCCGAAGAGAAGTTTAGCCTTGTTCCTAAATTCTCAAAGAGACCCTTCCAGAAATTACTGGTCATTCTAGGATCTCTATCCGACACTATGGACATTGGCAAGCCATGGTACTTGAAAATTTGTGAAATGAAGAGGGTTGCCATTTGATGGGCTTTGATAGTCTTTTTGACAGGTATAAAATGAGCTTGTTTACTAAACCTGTCTACTATCGTCCATATTCCCGTATTCCCATGGATAGACTTAGGCAATCCAAAGATAAAATCCATGGATATGCTCTCCCATGGTGAATTAGGGATTGGCAAGGGTTGAAGCAATCCAAGTTGCTTCCCTCTATCAAATTTTGTCTTTTGACATACCACACATTTGGAAACATAATCATGTATGTTCACTTTCATGGTAGGCCAATAGAAATATGTTTCAATTCCCTTTAGGGTAGACTGAATCCCTCTATGCCCCGCATATGGGGGAGCATGAGATTCATACATTACTTTCTCACGTAGTGAGTTAGTAACGCATAGTCTATTGCCATAGAGAAGATAGCCATCTTGTAAAGTAAATGGTTCTTCTTTCTTCCCTAAGGCAAGGGCTGAAATCACATCTCTAAAATCGGGATCAATAGCATACTCATCTATCATTAAAGATAGATCATTGTGAGTTGCTATGGAAACCGCATTCACTCTCGGTCGTCTTGAGAGTGCATCGGCTACTTGATTATGCTTGCCAGCAATGTGAGCAATATGAAAATGAAATTGCGAAAGGAAATTTGCCCACCTCATTTGTTTGTCGGAGAGCTTGGTCTGCGTCATGAAGTACTTAAGACTTTGGTGATCCGTTCGCAGAATGAAAGGAGTCCCCAATAAATAGTGCTTCCATGAGTCTAAGGCATGTAGAACTGCAAGGAGTTCTTTTTCATATATGCCTAGAGCTTGCTCAACAGGGTCGAGCCTTCGACTCTCATAGCCTATGGCGTGCCCTTCTTGGAGCAAAACAGCCCCAAGGCAATCACCACAAGCATCACATTGGACCTCAAATGGTTTTGAGAGATCCGGTAGTGTAAGCACAGGTTGAGAGATAAGCTTTTCTTTAAGCTTTTCGAAAGCATTGTTCTCCTTAGCAGACCACGTATACCTAACATTTTTCTTTGTTAGGTCATGTAATGGTCCCGCAATTTGTGAGAACTTTTCTATGAAGCGTCTATAGTATGCACACATACCTATAAAGCTTCTTAGTTCATGAAGATTCCTTGGTTTAGGCCATCCTTTTATTACCTCTAACTTGGATGGATCCATTTGGATTCCATCTTGAGAGATAATGTGACCTAAATATTGAATCTCTTGCAAGAAAAATTCACTTTTCTTTCGATTAACATAAAGTTTATTCTCTCTTAAAACTTGAAATATTACCTGGAGGTGTTGCTTATGTTCTTCTAATGAATTAGAGTAGATGATAATATCATCAAAGAACACTCCAGTGAAGGTTCGATGAGGTCTGAACAGCTTCTCCATCAAGCGGTTAAATGTGGCTGGTGCATTAGTCAAGCCAAAAGGCATGACAATGTATTCGTAAAGACCAAATGTAGTACGAAATGCGGTCTTTACAATGTCTTGATCAACTATCCTTATTTGATGATAGCCACTTTTTAGGTCAATCCTACTGAAGTAGGTCGATCCTTGTAGCTTATCAAATAGGTCTTCTACCCGTGGAACGGGAAACCTATTCTTGATAGTGATCCTATTTAGTGCTCTATAGTCGACACACATACGATATGTGCCGTCTTTCTTTTGCACTAATAGCACAGGTGAGCAAAATGGAGATGAGCTAGGCCTAACCATGCCCTTCTCAATTAACTCATGCACTTGCCGCATAATCTCCTCTTGTTGAGCTTGAGAAACTCTATAAGGAGGTTTGTTAAGCGGTGAACTTCCTGGAAGAAGTTCAATTGCATGGTCGTCATTACCTCGTTTAGGAGGTAACTCACAAGGGATGTCGTCAATAAAGACATCTTGAAACCCCTTGAGAAAATTGGATAACTCTAATTCCTTTTGGTTGCTTTTATTTTCTTTTGCTAAAGCATTAGGTTCATTTTGAGAATCTTTAAGAAAAATCATGTACACGGAAATAGAGCTCTTTATTGACTTGTTGAAAGCTGGTGTATGTACAATGGGGATGGTGTTACCCATCTCCCTAGCATCTATATACATGTCCTTTTCCCTGAACTTAAAGGAGATTCTCCTTTCAGGAAATTTAACATGGGCAGCCAAACGGTCAAACCATGGTGCCCCTAGGATTACATCCTCATGCTTGAGAGGAGAGATAAAGAAATCCTCTTTGTCCACATAGCCTTGGACATGAAGCCTCAATTTCCCGATTAAGGGAGTGACTGAAGCTTCTTGCCCCTTGAAGGCACTGTCTGCGGGTAGGATATCTCCCATCTCATAGGATTGTATGCCTAGCTTGGTGGCTAACTCCATAGATATGAAATTGTGAGTAGAACCAGGGTCAAAGAGAATAAAAGCATCATGTTCTCTTACCTTTCCCCAAGCATGGCATAGAGGAGATCCTTTGTGGTGAGTTTGGTGAATCTCCTCCTCTTGGATTTCAACCAAAGAAGCTCTAGGAGGATCTTGGCGGTTGTTCTTTTGGGGACAAGCGCGGTACGCATGCCCTTGTTCGCCGCACTTGAAACACCGGTTATCTTTACGATAACGCTCAAGTTCTTCAGGAGAGAGTTTATTCTTTCCTTTGTAAACTCCCTTCTCTTTAGCTTTGTTGGAATTGCCCTTAGGAGACTTTTGGACATTGTCCTTCCCCTTAGGCTCATTGGAACCTTTGTTTTCCGGGGGCTTATTATTTCTTTTACCCCCCGTTTGGAAATTGATTCGCGAGGCCACCATAGTATGGTGTATTACCGCCGATATGGTACGTGGCCTTTGGGAGTTGACATACTCCGCCATTTCTTCGGTTAAGCCCGCACAAAATTGTTGCTTTTGTTCTCCAAAATCCAACTTTTTGAAGACAGTGGCTTTGAGTTGTAGGTCCCAAAACTTGTCTACATATTTGTGGATGGATTCATTGGGAGAGAGCTTTAAGCTTCGCCATTCGGTGAGTACTTTGTCTTTGGCATCGGTGGCCAAAAACTGCTTCATAATGGAAGCTCTTAAAGCCTTCCATGTTCGTGGAGCTTCACCGTTGGCTCGTAGGCTAGACCACCATTGTCTGGCGGACTTTTGAAAGTGCATAGCTACATGGCGTAGCTTAGAGGACTCCGTGAAGCCCTCATCTCCAAACGCCGCATCAAATTGCTGGATAAAGGCCAAAACTTTGTCTGTAGCACCGAAGGTGCCATCATAGGTAAGGAAAGAGATGCTCTTCCCTCCCTCTTTGAATTTCTTCAGCTTGGACGACCTCTTCCATGCGGCATAGGATTTCCTATGGCCTCTTCTTTTTGATGGTTCAAAAGTTCCACCATCACTTTCTTCAGAAGATGAAGAATTTGAAGAAGGTGGAGAAGAGGGTGACCTCTTTCTCGCCTTTTTCTTGTCTTGATCTTTGTCGTCTTCACCATAGCTTTCATAAGAGGAAGAGGATAAAGAAGATGGAGAAGAGGGTGTCCTCTTTCTCGCCTTTTTCTTCTCTTGCTTTTTATCATCCCTCTTTGAATTATGGCGTGGAGAAGAGTGTGATGGTCTTCTCCGCTTTGGTGGTGATGGAGAGCGTTTAGCCCGCCGTCTTCGTGGAGCCATCTCCGCCGAGGTGGCGGGAGACTCGCTTCTTTCTCGTTCCTTCTGTGGAGGCTCTTGAGTTCTCCTTTGGGAAGGAGATGCATCATCAAGAAGTAAATTCTTGAGCCCTTCATATGGATTCTCTTCTTCTTCCCGAATCGGAGAGAGACCTCTTTTGGTAGTCTCACAAGGAGGCTTCCTAGGTGTTCTCTCGTCATGGTGATGAGCTTGGAGAATCCCGTGAGCACGGAGCTGCCGTTGCACTTCACTTTGGAGAGACGGATTGCCCATGGCTTGTTGAAGCCTAGAAACAAGATAATTAACAAGCATTGAAGCATCATTAGTAGCTTGCTCATGAGCAAAATCAAAGTTATCAACATTAATTTCACTCTCTTTAATATTGTCAGCCATTCTAACAACTTTTAGGTGTAAACTTTTTAGGTGTACTTTGGCACTTCAAGCCCTAGTTGCTACTCCTCTTTACCCCTTTAGAAAAAGCACTCAAGCTACTGTACCCGCGGCTCGAATACCATTAATTGCAAGGAATAGAAGAGAGGGTCTTTCGACACCAAAACAGCACCGGCTCCTGTCAAGCTTCTAATAGCTCAATAGTGGTTAAGCCGTAGGCAAACCCCGTAGGACTCCACTATTAAGACCATAGCTCTCGACGGTGATGCCCCGTTAACTGCACAAAGGCAGGCGCACTGAAAGGCTGAAAAATCCCTATTCTACTTACTCACAGGCAATTAATAATACCAACCATTTGTAGCTAGCTTGAGGACCTCCCTTCTTGAGCAAGAAAAGAGAAACCTTGAGCTCTGATACCAATGTAACATTTAATGGCCTAAAATCTTATTTGTAGCGGAAATTAGCATGAACATAGTGGGCATTTCATTAGAATAGATTCCTAATGAGAATTACAAGAGTGCTTGGGTGGAGAGAGCAACAAAAAGCATAACACCTAGTTAGATAGCATCGACAATACTTTCAAAAGAGAGAGCAATTAAGCTATTGACAACAGTTGAGGACCGGATTTGCATGGAGCCGGTCCCCCCTCCAAAAGGCTTTGTATTATGGTTTCTCCCATCAAGAGAGACATTGTACAATACAATTCTTTGTGTTCCTTCAAGACGAGCTAGTGCAATGAAGATGGAAGCTTCATACACCAAGCAAAGCACTTAATCAAACACAACTTGAATTATCCCCGTTCTCAGACCCAAGACCTCACACACCTTCGAAGATGGTGAGAGCTAGCAGGGTATGAGAGTAGATTGAGAGGAAAAAGAAGTATCTTACGAGAAAGAAGTACATCTCCTCACATAATCACTCATATTAGCATAGCTTAGCTTAGTAATTAGCTTGGTAGAGAAGATGAGCATGCATTGAAGCTTGGCTCTTGGTTGGATTTGCATCCACATGCCAAGAGAGTATTGATGTAGGCTTCTATCTCACAAGCTTGGAGTAGGTGATGAGCTCTCCATTAAAGCTTGGGAGGAGATAGAGTGTTTTTCCTTCACACATGGTCAAGTGTGAGAGTGTGTGTGTCAATGCCAAGCAAAAATCAGCCCCCTCCCTCTCTTGGGCGAGCCCTAGCTGCTAAGTCAGGCTGGCTTTTTCCTCATTGGACCTCCCCAGGTCAAGCCAATAGGGATTAAGCAGCATAAGTGATAGCCTTCTGACATGTGTCCCCCTTTCCCCTTTTGTGAGAGCTTTAGATAATTAAATAATTAAACTAAACTCTCATTGGACCCCTTTGCCTCCTGGCCAATAGGAATCAGGCAAGCCATGGGGCTCCTGAATGCTCATTGGACCCCTTGGGAGACTGCCCAATAGTCTTCTAGGACACTTAATTCTTATTGGTTTCTTTTATTAAATGTTTTTAAATTAATTAAACTAGATTTACTCTAGCTTAATTCTCATTGGTCCACTTCAAGGGTCTTCCAATAGGAATTGGGTATACCTTGTGGGCATCTGGCCTAGGGAGCTGACATGTGTCCCTCATTCCCTTTGTGTAAAGGGAGCCTGTGTGTGTGTGTGTGTGGTTTTCTCTCTCATCCCCTAGCTTTGGGGCTCGCCCCCTCCCATGTAGGGATGCAGAAATACTTTTTGGGTACACACTAAGCATCCAATTTTCCCTAAGGTTAACCTTTGGACACAACCTTTGAATTTTGGAACCTTAGCATTTTGGAAGTCTTAATGGGCTGAACCTTAGGGTCTTTTTAGCCCGTTGTTTCACATGGCTCTTTTGCAGATGGCCCCCCCCTTTTGGATCCCTATTTTCCCTCCTTTGGATCCCTACTGTGACCGGTCTGCTAACTTAACCAATATTCTAGCTTTTTCTCCCTTGGCACTTCCCCACATTAAATGATCAGTTTAATATGAGAAAATCATTTAGGAGAATTAGATATTGATTATTATGACAATATATTTACCCACACAAATTCTATGTGGTGGCGGATGAAAGCACACAACACCCAATGATGTTGGGGCAACCTTGGCAAAAAGAGTACAATGTGCAGATAGATTGGAATGCAAGGGCCGTCAAAATTCAGCATGCTCATGAACAACAGGTGATAGCCTTTGCTCAACAATACCAGAATGATCAACTGCAAGCCATGCAATCACTGGACAAAAAGCCAAAACCTAAAATTCCATCAAAGAACAACTGGATACCCGAGACCAACAATCAGGTAAAAGCCAAACATGCTAATTACAGACATATGAAGTCACCAGCCACAATGCAAACATCTAGGTTACCAAAACGAGGGAAACAAGTATGGATGCGGAAGGATAGAAATGACATGGCAGACAAACAACAATGCAACGAAAGAATTCCAATGAAACAGATGATTCAACCAAAAACCAAGGGCCTAAAACAAGTATGGATCCCCAAGAAAATTCTTAGCCATAACCCAAATGTCACTCTCATTTGGATACCAAAACAAAAGCAAAAGGAACTCCCTTTAGTACAAGCAACAACGGAAGACAAACAACTGCACTTGAAAAAGGAAAACCGACTTATGTGGATGCCAATCAACAACAAATCAGTGGCAAACATGGAAGTGACAAAACATCAACAAAAACTGGCAGCATCAAAATACCAATGGAAAGCAAAGGCAATATGGCCCATAGCCATTACGGCTCAGCCAATTCTCTCCTTAGGAACAACTACGGCTCTATCAACAGTGTTGGCGAAGCAATTGCCTTTTGCAAAAAAGACAATTAAACAGAGAGCAGTAGAGTTGCAAATGTTACTTGCAAAGAAAACAGGAAACCTTGACGGAGAATGCCAATAAGCATCTTGCTTATTCCCTTCTCTTGTACATCATTAATTTTTCCATGCATTGATCGAGTATGCATAACATAGGGCCACATTAATCGACCAGGCATTAGCACAACTTACCTATTCACGGCACATACTCCGAGGCGATACCTTGTCGTCCGGGAGGACTCCGTCTAGGAGGGGGGGAGGCATTCTCAAATGCGGAACCAATAATAGAAAGAGCAAAAAAGGACATGATTTTTGACTATTTTAAGGGTTGTTGTTTGATTACGAAATTTTTTGGAGTAACCCAAGTACATATGCCCTTATATAGCATGTATCTATAGGTATATGGGGCCAAACGCCAAATCAAGCCCCTAGGTGTGTGTATATAAGTAGAAATAGCCATTTTTCGAGCAGAATATTGGTAAAACGGAGAAATCCGGCCATAAAAATTGCATGAGAGTGTATACAATGTTTTGCGGTGATGTTTGTGATTTATTATGATTTTTGGGGATTTTTTGGGTTTGATTTGCTATTTTTCTTTTAATTTTGCTAATTTTCGACAGAAAAAATTCAAAAATACAAAAAGCATGTGAAAAATGGTCGTAATGAAAAACAAAAAATATGGGGATGATCAGTGACTATAAGACAACCTATGGTACAGTGGGGGTACAATTATGAAACTGGAGCGGAAAGCGTGTTTTGGCCAGGTTTTGACCGAAATACCAAATTTCTGATAAACAGAGCAAATGGAGTCCAAATCAAGAAATTTTTGAGCCTAAACCGCATCTCGCAAGAAGATAGGATCACATGTGAAATTTCATGAAAAGTGGTTTGGGACCTCCATTATAAGAAATTTTCACCTCATTTTTAGCTCATTCTCACTATTGACTTTGTGGAGAGAGCTTCTGCCACCTAGAGCGGGCCGACCTTCCAGCAGCTTCTACGACGCGCACGACTACCCAACGAGCTCCAGACATGAGAGGTAGGCTCACCACCTTGAGCTTTTCGCGCATGTTTGTCATTATGTCGCGAAAACTAGCGTAGGGGTTACACACAAAGCGGGCGGTAGTGACCTACAAGTAGAGACGGCGGCCTAACGGCTAACTTGAAAGAAACAAGACTTCATCGGAAGCTTACCCTAGACTAGGAGACCAGTCCTCGATGTCCAAAGGCATTAGAAAACCAACGGAAAAAACCCTAATTCCCAGAAACGCGCAAGAAGCCACCAAATGGGAAATCGGCGAAACGGCGACCAAATGCTACCAAAACTCATGGGTAGGAGCATCTCAACATGCTCGACAAGTCTATGTGACCCGCATGACCAAAAAGTGACCCGAGGCGGCACTAAATTTCAAAAACGGCATCAGACACACAAAGCGTCAAATTGCTCTTACCGCCAAACCGCAAGCCCGTTTGACACCAAACTTCACGAGCGGCCTTCCTAGACCATCAACAACCAATTCCTATGGTGGTAGACCACCACAAATCATCGAAGGTATGTAAACGCAACCACGGGTGCTTCTAGAGCGACAAATTGCCAAATGAATCTCTGATGAAGCCAAAGTCGACAAAAACCATACAACAAGGATCCCCAAGGGATCGGGGAGCTATGGAGACCAACATCAAGAAATTTCATTCGCCAAAAAGCACTCCAAAAGTCAGAAAACGGCTGGAGGCTCTGAAGTCCACACAGGGAGTTTTTCTCTATCCATTTGACTTTTTTGTTAAAATTAGGCTCAAAAGGGACTCAGGGGGACCAAGGGCAAGCACTGGGAGCACCATCCATTAAAAAATCACCAGGAGACATCCTACGCGTAGGATGTCTCAAGGGCACTTCTGGGCACAAACTCCAACATTTTTCATCATGCACATTATCTGAATGACATTTATAATCTATCCACCAAGTCTCATCACATCTGGACCAAATTGACCTCATATGCATGAAAAAACGCAAAGTTAGGGCATAGAGGCAATATTGGGCCATAGACCTACCAAATCTTGTCCAAATCCCATGAAACTTGCACAACACATTCACCAACACATCAACAACCAATCTATGGTCAGAAGCAAAAACTGATGAAATAGATATCCTACGCGTAGGATGTCTATTTGACTTTTTTGACATGCAGGGGATGTTTGATCATTCCAGATCCAATCACCTCATCATCAGGAGCCCATATATCAAGTTAGAAGCCATTCTAATCATTTTTGACCCCCAACACCTTCAAGATACACTTTTTGAGCCCAAAAACACCACACAGGCCCTTACAAGCATCAATCCTTGTCCAAACCCAAATCCAAGAGCATGGCCATGTTCCATAGGCCAAGGACTACCCACAGGACAAGTTTCATGTCATTTTGATGAAAACGATATCCTACGCGTAGGATGTCTCCAGCATAAATTTAGCCTTCTGTGCAAAGAGTGACATCATGGGAGCCAATACCATGGTGCAATAAGCCCATATACCAATTTTCAACCCATTTGGACATCAATTGCTACCTATGATGGACTTTCTACCCAAATTGTGACCTAAAGCCTGAATCAGCCAAAAAATCCACTTTTTGATATCCAAATCCAAATCCAAGCATATAATATAGCCATGTTCCATGAGCCATACACTACCAGCATGTCAAGTATGAACCAATTCTCATGAAAAAGACATCCTACGCGTAGGATGTCTAGATGAAATTTTTTGGCAAGATTTGCACTGTGAGCACATGCACAGCTTCACAAGTTCCTTTTAAGATTTATTTTCAATTTTCAAGTCATTTGGATAAGTAAAACTCAGTTTCGCAACTAATATGGAAAAAAAGCTAACTTCGGCCTACTAAGTGCAACAGGATCTATGGCAGCCGCGAAGTCACCGGCAAAGAAGAAAAGAATGACCATCAAGGATTACCTGGAAGAAGTGGAACCCTTCGTCATTCCAAAAGGAACACTAAAGCCCACCAGCACATGGATACAAGAAGATCTGTTAGAGTCCAACGACCTGAAGATCTACCAAGGAGTGTTCAAAGACACTGAAGGCAATGTTATCAAGCTACCAATGCTGCCGCGAGAACTCAATGAGTTCGTAAGAAGCAAGATGGCCGGATACTTGGAGAAGATTGATCTCCACAACTACTTTGAAGCAATACCGGCAGGGGTGGACATCAAGAGAGTCTGGGAGTTTGTGACAAGCATCAAAGAGGATGGAGTGGCCAAAGTAACATATCTACAAGGCAGGCCAGAAACAGAGATAATAATCACTGAGTGGGTTGTAGCAGATGCACTAGACCTCTCCAACGAGGGGGATAGTGTAACAAAAAGAAGGGATGAGGTCAAGGTGTACAATGAGAAGAAGGGGAATTACACCTTTGAAGACATTGCCAATATTATAGAATTGATATTTTATTATCTATTGCAGCTGACAAGTGGCAAGAGCATCAGCAGATAATGGATTATGCAGAAGGATGTTACATTTTATGTATATTTGATTATTCAAGTGCTCTTTGTGAGCTTTGGCCAATTATGTCCGGCTGGCCAGTTTGTAACCAATTTGACTATTCAAGAAATCTATATAACAAATACGTGCAAGAGGGAAATGGTCACTCTTGTATGGGGGGAGATTGCACCCAGTTCTTGCGTTGCTCTTCTCTCCTCTTCCCTCTTCTCTCTCGTCTGCCGGCGTAGCACTCCATTCTAGGAGGTGCGTCTGCACGTGCCCTATTGCTCTCTCTCGCACTCTGTCTCCCTCTGTTCGTGTATCTTGCGATTGTGCGCCTATGTGGTTGCCAGGTATGTTGATTAGTCGGTTTATGTCTTGCTACGTGCTATTTTTGAGTATTTTGCAATGTAGCCAGGCTTCCGGTTGTAGCAGTGGTATCAGAGTTTAGGCTACGCTCCAAGACTAATGATTATGATCGATAAGCAGCAGCTAAGTATTTTTCTTTCTTGTGTTGGTAGATTCCATGAATTGCTTCACTTTGTACTGATTAATGTTGATTGTATGATATAATTAGTGAATTTTTTAAATTAAATTAGAGTCCCTTCTTTATCGCCATAATTTAGTGCTCGTTAATGTAAATATTGTGTTAATTAAACACAAAAAACATGGATTAAACTAAAAATCATGTCGAGATGATTAGTTACGACAAAGAGGAGTAATACATAGCATTTAGTAGGTCGATATTAAGTAGAGCAGAATCTTACTCGAGAGGGCTTAGCGACAGTTTACATTATAGGATTACGAGGAGAAATTTTAAGGTCATAGAAAAGTTGAACGCAGACAAGAATAGAGGCAGAGGAAGATTAACGATCCCGAGTGAACCTTTGAGCTGTGCTCAAACTTGATCATGGAGTGGATGATGACGAGGAGATAAGCACAATCATTAGCTCCGAAATTAGGATTATTATTATTATTATTATTTAGACTAATATGAAGGAAATCCGTTGTGATGACAAGAGGCATCACATCACACATGATCAGCACGATGGAGCTTGCGAGCGATAGGGTGAACTATTGACATTGCCCATGGAAGACGATGTAGGCGTTAATTCCCCAACTCGGCTGTTGATTCACTTGCGGCTCGAGATAGGTCCGTCAGCCCCCATCATAACAAGCCTTTGAGACAGCCCCCAATCAACTCTCTCTGTAGATCGAGCTACCATGCAATGCCCTATTTTGCATGGCCGTTTATGGCGCAACCCACTGTGGTAAGTGGCCTCACTGCTTTGCAATTTTGGTCATCTTGTCACTGAACTGCTGCTTGCCGTTCCCTCTCGACCATTCAAAAGTACACTCGAGCTCTCTCTCCCACTAATCGCCATGCAGTTTTTTCCACCTGACAACATGCACACACATGGCATGGCGCAAACTCTCACCCTCTCATTTTATTAAAAAAAAAAAAAATTCAGCCGCTAGAAACTCACTTATCACCCTCTCCCTTGTTCGCTTTTGCCAGCCACTCAACCAGTACCCCTCTCAACCGCCAACCTCCATGCATTTCTCTTGCAATTTACAGCTGCGTGACCTCTTTTTTCTCTCCCTCTCTAATCAAACTACAACCCAACCACCTGGGCGCCAACCCTCACCCACTTCATCCTGCAGTGCCATCACCCAACCCTCCGTCCACCAGTGGCGTCGCACTCCATTAGCGCATCCACTCACCACCCCTGCATGCACCCAATAGGCGGTCGTTCAGATCAGCCACTCAACTCTCTCTCTCTCTTTCTCTCTCTCTCTCTCTCTCTCTCTCTCTCTCTCTCTCTCTCTCTCTCTCTCTCTCTCTCTCTCTCTCTCTCTCTACCTATCCACCAACCAACCAGTAGCCGCCAGATCAATTTATCTCTCTCTTACACACACTACCCCGCCAACCAATCTCACTTTCTCTCTATCCCCCATGCAGCCACAGTTTTCTCTCTGTGCTCACTCCCTACCAACTGCCTATCAAGGGACATACACACCATACAAAAAAAAGGGCGGCTCTGCTCAGTTCAGTCGATGCTCGTCTGCATGGCACCCACAACCACACACCCACAAAGGGCAAAGCAAGCAGCATGCAGATGAACACATAAGCACCCAAGACTACGGGCCTAACAAGCAGGGCTGCTTCCTTATGTAATCTGGCACGAATGCATACAAACCAACAATGCTTATACTGCATGCCCAGAGAACGCTGCAATGGGCTGATGGTAGAGTACTACCTCTGCAAGCTTACAATATTCAACATGGAGATGCTGCCAGCAAGGGGGTCTCACAGTTTCGGTGCTATAGGACGAGCAGGCGAATCAAGTGTACAGAGAAGTTTCCGGCCAGGAGTCATAGTCCTTGACACTCGCTCTCTCTCTCTCTCTCGCTCGTTCCGCCCTCCCTCTATCTCTTGCATGACGCCGAGTCTCGTCAACAACTAAAGCAGCAATATGATTCAAATTTTTAGAAACATCTCCCAGTCCCTTCTCAGCCGCTGGCGGCCATCCAATACTCAGGAAGCTGTCAACCTCCTGTCACACAAGGAGATAACCTATCCAACCCATTCAATGCTGATTATTATGTATATGACAAATGGTTCTATCTGCTTTTGATCAAGATCGGCGTGCCGGATGAACGGCATTGGCGCAACGATACAAGGCTGCATGTTCACAACCCCAGAGGCAAGGTGAACCGGGAAGAGACTGACACTCACATTGACATATTCGATGACAACATCGATGACTGGCAAAACGTGAGCCATTGCGTACATCATTTGTGGGAGCTCAACGATTTTGCTGCTGCAAATTCCAGCTCCGCCGGATGGACCAAGCGACAAGCCATGAAAAGGCACTTCACTGTCAAGGATAAGACTATCAGAGTCGTCGTTCGCACCAACTGGATCAACACTTACCAATACGAAGTCTCCATATCGCTACTTCACAGTGTTGCCCCTCTTGTGGAGTATAAGGGCAATTGTGCTGATCTACAATGTGCCGTCTACCTTTTCACTGCCTGGGCGTGGTTCTCTAAGGAACCAGGCTGTGGTGTGATTGATGCAACAAGAGGTGGGGTCTCCAGAGGAAGTAAGTTCATTTATACAGCTCAGCTTGCTCACTTGCATAAAGCCCTAAGTACTCGTGAGTATGAATTGAGAGTTTGTCAGCATGAAGATCATGGATTCTACGTAGCGTAAACATCAATCATCACATTGAGCTGCATATGAGAATTTGTATGTGTGTGTGTGTGTGTGAGAGAGAGCTCGATCGCGACCTGCACATGCTTCGTTCTCTGTAGCATTCGTTCCTTCATAACCTACAACTTACCCCCCCTTAGCCAGTGGTGCTCTCTCTTCATCTGATATGGAAGCCTCCCCCTCATGCAATTGGCGACCATCGACAACGCTCTTGAGCGACTGCTGCAAGGCTTTTTCATGTTTTTTTTTTAAAAAAAAACTTTAGTCTTGCCATTTTATTTTGTATGAAGACATTGGATTCGATTCACATGGATTATCTCAGTTTGGCATTTTGGCATTTTGGCCTTTTGAAGCCGCGTAATATAGCATTTCATTTCATTTGTGCTCTATCTCACTTCCCCCTCCGAGAATGACTAGCTACCACAGTAGACATCGACGAAGCTATGTAGTGACCGTTGCAATACTTTCTCAGACGATGCCCAATGTACAGCATCCTTAGGCATTGACACCGACGCTAATGACGATTTTTTCAATCTTTTGTTATACTAAATTTTTATTTTCTTTTGTACCTAGACATTGTATTGGAGCCATAAGGATTATATCAATTTGGTCTCATAAGCTTTTTGCAGACAGTTAATACATTAAGGAAGTCATGCTGTCCTTCGTAAGCATATGTGCTTGTAATTTTTATCATCAACTCCAGTGTTCTATTGTTGCATATTCTAGATGTGGTAGCATAAACAAATTTAAAATAATACTAATCATAATCATAAAAATCATCACCTTACGTAGGTTCCATGACTATCATTGGCCAATTCAAAAATTGATGACCACATTAAAATTAGAGACGATAATCACGATCCCAGACCTTGGTTGATGAAGTCAAATACTCATCATCGACTGCAAGGTATCCACGGGGCTGCGCAATCTGGGACGATTAGGCTCATCGACACCACACGATATGGAATTATATCAAATCATTATTATAGTTTTGGCTAGGCAGTGATATTTTTTTCATTACTGGTTTTTGCATAATGTATTTGTTACTCATTTTTCTGCTTGCCGCCTGTAGTAAGAATAAAAATAATACAATTAAATTTTTACACGCCTTGGGTCACATTAAGGCAAAGAATCCTTCCACATTACTCATAGGTCCTTTCCTTTCATCTCATATAAATAGTCAGAATTTTCTAACTATGTACAATTCGTAAACCTTAAAGCAAGGACATCCTTAACCAATACCTCGTGCTAATTGCCCAGCACAACCCCATTTTAATATTGTTTGATTTTGACCAATGCAGGTGGCAATATTGCAATTTTGTGTGCTTATTTTCTAGAAATCTCACACTCTCACCTAGCACATGAGCTGAGTATTCTAACAAGATAAATTGAACCGTTTGCTTTCTGATTTCAAGTATGTATCGAGACACAAATGATGGGATAGAAAATGGTGTTTACAAGAACAGAATTTCAAGTAGTACAAGAGTTACGCTGCTCAACACATGAGTTGAAATATTACAAGACCCTCATGCTCGCCACACACAGGAATTTTTATCGAGATGATTTGTCAATAAGCTATGTAGTTACTCTGGTGAGCTAAGGTGCTTTGGGATACTGAACAAAAAATTGTAAGTACTTTGATATACTCCAAAGTGGTGTCACACAGAAAGCTAATATTTTTATGTCTAGTCTAGTCCATTGGTCACCAACACACAGATTTGCCGATTTAGGCAGTGTGTAGATACTCATCTTGGTGCAGATCCGCCAAATTAGACACCACATTGATAAATTGCAAATTCATGCTTTTTTTAAACAATATCAAATGCAGATTCGCCGATTTAGGCAGCACGTCATATTGGTGTAGACTCGCCGATTTAGGCAACACCAATCACAAAATCATGCTGCAGTGGCTGGCCACCACTGTAACTGGTATGATTTTTTTACCCGGGTACATAATGACAGTGATTTGGATTTGGACTTATATTGTGGAATTGGAATTGGATTGGGATTTGGTATCTGGTGATTATTACGGCAGTGTTTATGTGATGAGACTTGACATTATGAGATTAATGATGAGTGTGACCAATGATATCCTGATTCATCAGGGTATGCCATATACTGCTTATTCTAGTGGTATGGGACACTAGAATAGGTAGTATGTGGATGATGGCAGGCATAAGCTAATGTTGTTTAGTTTCATACATTTTTCTTTTATTATGTGATGTTTTTGATACAACATACTAAACACTGTTTTTGACAAGTATTGTTTGCAGATTTTTATCTTCGCAACTGAGGACAGTTGCTTTCCAACAGAGAGGTATATTATAGAATTGATATTTTATTATCTATTGCAGCTGACAGGTGGCAAGAGCATCAGCAGATAATGGATTATGCAGAAGGATGTTACATTTTTTGTATATTTGATTATTCAAGTGCTCTTTGTGAGCTTTGGCCAATTATGTCCGGCCGGCCAGTTTGTAACCAATTTGACCATTCAAGAAATCTATATAACAAATACGTGCAAGAGGGAAATGGTCACTCTTGTACAAGGGGAGATTGCACCCAGTGCTTGCGTTGCTCTTCTCTCCTCTTCCCTCTTCTCTCTCGCCGTGTCGGCGTAGCACTCCATTCTAGGAGGTGCGTCTGCACGCGCCCTATTGCTCTCTCTCGCACTCTATCTCCCTCTGTTCGTGTATCTCGCGATTGTGCGCCTATGTGGTTGCCAGGTATGTCGATTAGTCGGTTTATTTCTTGCTACGTGCTATTTATGAGTATTTTGCAGGGCAGCCAGGCTTCCGGTTGTAGCAGCCAACCCAAGAGTGGCAATCATGAGCCAGTTGTACAACCAGTACTTCCACATGTGCACGAAGAGGCCACAGAAGTACAAGATGCCGCCAGGTGCAATTGCCACAACATTCACTTGGGCAATGACGAAAGGCACCCCAAAGATAATCAACTATGCGGCATATATACATGACAACCTAGTAAAGATGGGCAACAAGAAGCCAACCTATATAGCGCTAGGAGAACTAATCACCAAGGTGATTTATGGGGTACTACACGCAAAGGGAAGGTGGCCTGACCCCCCGTCTCAGAACGACTGGCTAAGGCTAAAAGAAGACAAGGAAGATGAGCCTCAAAGAGCACCAAGGGTGGCTACAAGACTGAAAATACGGCTAGAGCCAGTTCAAGAGGAGCAGCCCGAGCAAAAGAAAGAGAAGAAGGAATTTGCCCAAGTGCCTGCCAAAGAAACAAGTTCACAGAAAGCGGCAAGACTAGAGAGGTTGATGGAAAGCTTCCGAGCAGAGAGAGCCCTCAGGGGTGATTTAAGTGAACTATCGAAGCCTTCTCTAGAGTCTATGTCACGATCATCCCGAAGAGTGCAAAGGGACCGATTTGAGGACTATATCAAGAATTTTGAGATTCTTGATGCTGCATCAGAGAATATTCCACATGTCCCTTTCACAGAGGAGGAAGTACAACAAATACGGCAGAAACTGCTAGATGAGCAAGAGAGCCAAGAAAGAGAAAGAAAAACTAAAGCAGACAGGGACTTAAAGAGCAAGCCTGCATCTCTACCAGCCAGCCCTAAACCCAGCCCACGGCCCTCACCACCACCCTCTCCACCTCCTAGCAGCCCTCCACCAGAAGATAAGGAGGCTGAGGACAAACAAGAAAAACAACAAGCAGGTGAGCAAGAGCAGAGACAAGAGCCGGAGCCAAAAGAAGAGGCTAAGCCTCGAAGTGAGCAAAAATAATTAGAAGATTCTTATTACGCATTTTTGGACCTGCTAGCTGCAGGATACATGAAGGAAGAAGCCGCCACAGTCGCATTGGACTTGGCGAGGACAAGGCCTAAAGAACAGATGCAAGGCATCAGACTAGTGGAACTAAAGGAAATTGCTACAGATACAGTGGACCTGCACCCGCCCTCCAACGACTGGGACGTGGTGATCACGAAGCTAATAGGGTTGAGAGCGCAATCCATGGCTTCAGAGAAAGAGATGACAGCTCTCAAGGCCACTGAAGTAAAGATTAAAATGGAAGTAGACGCTCTGCAAGGACAAAGCCAGAGGCAAAAGGAGAGAGAAGCTGAGCTACAGGCCAGCCTAGCAAGGGCACTACAAAGCTGCCAGGCAATGGAGGAAGCCAATCAAGCAGCCGCAAAAAGAATACAAGCAGTTGAAGAAGAGTGTCAGCAGCTCAGCAAGTCCTGCTATATGCCGAGAAGGAAAGAGATAACCTGACACTACAGCTGGCAGAAGAATCTAAAGAAGTAGAAGCCATGAGAAACGCCAAGGAAAGGGCTGAGATAGATCAAGAAGCAAGCCAGGATGAGGTCCTTGATCTCAAGGACCAACTCAAAGTAAAAGATGATACCATCTAGAGGTTGCGAGCATCACCTACCAAAGTCAAAGCTACTAGCTCGACTCAAATCACGACTGAGAGTCAACTCTATGAAGAACAAATGCAAGAACTTCAGAAAGAGCTGACTCTAGAGAAAAAGCAGAGATTGATGATGGCAGAAGGATCTATTGTCATGCAAACGAGAATGGAAGAAGGCCAAAAAGCGCTACAAGAAGAAGTAGAAAGCATGAAGAGAAAGCTCGAGGAGGCGGAGAGAATAAATGCCGAACTAAATGACCTCCTCGTAAATATGGGCGAAGAAGCGGAAATAGAAAAGCAAAAACTCCTGAGGAAAATTGAGGAGTTAAAAGGACAGCAAGCAGGAGAGCCAGAGAGCACAGGGCCAGCGGCCAATGAGGGCATTGACTTAGAAAATGTGGCAGATCCGGTGGACACACCTATGCAAGAGGAAATCCTAGAAGGATCCTCTCAAGAGCCACAGGATCTAACACAGGAAGAGGAAGAAAAATTGCGTAAAGCAATAGAGGTGGAGCTCAGGGAGACAACAAAGGAAGCCTTGGAGTGGGAGAAGAGGGTATTCAAGTCTATGACTATTCAGAAGATCGACGCCAAAAACCTCAGGCACGAGTGGCTTCAACCCTCTCTCCCATATCCATTGCTGAAATATGAAGCAGCTACCATAACCAAGCGGATCTGAGAAGAGCCAACAGTACCACTATACAATGCATATACCTCACAACCAGAAGGGGTCAGGCTCATTGTTGATTCTTAGCCAAAGTGGAGGAAGGCCTGGCTTACAAAGTACCCACAATACCTAATCCACTTGGTAGAGGCACCGAAAAATATCAGAAACAACCTCAGCTTTTGTCCTCTACCAAGGATCAGGACGTGGAAAGCGCAGGAAATATTACAAAGGAGCCAACCCACTTGGCTGAACTACCCTAAGTTGCCTGGCTTGAAGGTAGGTGAGAGAATAAGTGTCCAATACATGGTGAAAACCCTAACGGGCGCCATAAAGTTGTTCACTGGCTCACCTGACCTTACATGCATTATGATGAGGAAAATCTGTAGAACCCTCTTAGCAATGTTCGAGACTTTCAAGCCAGGCCAGGTGACCGACAGCATCTTTTTCTTCCAGGATACTTATAGATGCGCTTATCATCTGTCTGGTCAGCCTTCCAAGGAGGTGATACATGCGCTATATCAAAGGATAATGTTTCTACCATCCTATCACCTCCAGGATTTTGAAGAAACGTTCTACACAGGCTTCTTCACAATAAACACTGGAATTTTTGGCCCGACAATGATGAACCTGCATGCAAGATACGAATCTCTGCTAAAGATGCAAGAAACGATACGATGAAGAAGCAGATCAGCGGTCATGTCGGGGACGACATGAGCAAGGAGGGGGGGAGTGTTAGAAGCTGGACACACCCCACGGAAACTAACTACTTGGAGGATTATTACTTTTGTAATTATTCATTCATCAAGGAAAACCTGATTTTTCACCTTGTAAATATTGGGACTTACAGAAGTTTCCAGATTGTATCCCAGTTTTGATAGATAGATTGAGTAGATGGTTGATTTTGGAACTTTAGGGTTTGAGAATTGTAAGGTATATATACCACTTTTTGACCTTAATGAAAAAACCTTTTGTCATTTTTAAAACAAGTTTTGAAGTCTGTGAGTGAGCGTACTGTGTACGAGAGAGAGTGTGAGCTTCATCCTGATGCTACGTGTGCTCCGCTGGTCGGAATCGAGTGCGGAGAAGTGCAACGTGTAACCCCCGACGAGAGCTACACGTCAATACCTACATTGCGCACGTACGGTCCAGTTTAGCGAGCTCCTTCTACGAGCTTCATTGGGTGTTAGGGTGAGCATACGTTGTCCGATTTTGCATTGCAGCATATCTACGCATTCACATTGAGTAGAACTACACATTAGGCACTTTAGATTTTGGAAACGAAGACTTGTAGATTTCGGCCAAACATCCTACGTGATTTTACATCGGGTGTTTTGGGTTGGGCTTTTGGTTCATAGACCTTAGGGAGAGCGACCTATTGGTATTAGTAGGGTCTCCTTCAAGTTCTATGGTGTTTCGAGATTGTTTGATGGGTGTTCGGCTCTAGAAAGCGTCATAGGAAGTTTCCTCTTATGCACTCTTGAAGGCTGTGACTTAGACAATTGGTAGAGACCTCTATAGGAATTCGTTAGGAGTCGGTCGAGTGTAGGTTGACACCTTATGCTTGCTTCCACGCGCCTACGGGTCGAGCTTCGTCCTTAGCTGACATTATATTTTAAGTGAGTTATCGCTGTGCTGACGTCTGTCGCAGCGTATCCGTCCAACAGGGTTTTAGTGGAATTTTGACCAAACCAGGAAGCCAGATGGTTTTCTCAATCAAAATCATTCGGTGGGTTTTTTTTACAAAAAATTTGGAGTTATACCAAAATTCAAGAAAGGAGGGAAGGATGTAGAAGGTGAGGACAATTCTAGCAGGCGAGAACTGCCCCTTTAGAAGGCCGAACAGCGAGAAGCTGTTTCACTGGCAGTAATTACGGCAGGAAATTATTGCAGTAACTCCTGAGAGCTATAAATAGGACCCGCTACATTGTAACGGGTCTTCTTGGCTTCTTGTCTTTTTGGATTTTGGCTTTCTAAACACTCTTGGGTTACGAGCTCTTAGCTTCTAGATTCACTTTGTAATCATTGCTTCTGCAATCATCTGAACTTAAAGCCATTGTACGTTGTACTGGTTATCCTTGAGCTATTAATCTAGATATGTAAATACCATTTCTAGTCTTTCAATTATGTCTTTCATTCCAGTATAACATTCTAGTTTACATCTCTTTTTCAGTCCAATACTCTGTTCCAGTTCTCACTAGCTGAACTGACAACATAACCAATAGCTCTAAATTCTAACACTGGAATAAGTTGTACTCTGAAGAGATTAGCTCCCATTCCTATATCTTTAATAATGATTTACAAAAGAACCTTGTCATTTTCAGCTTGTGTGATACATTTTGTCTTTTGACCACTTCTTCAAATTCAGAGTGGAGGTGGACGCCAAAAACTCCACCAAAATACTTGTTTTTCCTTACTCGAAATATCTTTAACGGCCCCCCTTTATGTTGAATTTGCATAAGGCTCCAAGAGTGAGCCCCCGGGGGTTCACTATGTATAAAACTACCATATCACGTGCGTTCAAAACATGTTTGTAAAACCCCTTATCTGTGAATTTTGTTAAGAATATAATGTACCCTTGTCTTTTAAAATCTGTAAGTTTTTTTCAAATTTGAAAAAATAATGCCCTTCAGTATATATATGTTTGTAAGTTTCAAGAACTTTAAATACCCTTCTGTTGAACTCACGTGATAGGTTACATGTTTATTAGGTGACCTCCCTGGGAGTGAGCCCCTCCTTGCTTGAGAGCATGACCTAACAGATTCTTAGGGATTTAAAAACATGCATGGATGTGGATTGTTCGCAAATATGATAAATGGATATAAGGGGGGGAAATAGGTTAGTTTATAAATAATTCATGGAATCTAGAATAGCGTCTCCTATATATAAATATAAAAAACAGATACATGAAGATATAGGGATTGAAATGAGGAGACTTCTTTTGTTTTTATTGATATAGTTCTATTTACGAGAAGTAAGAAAAATGCATGTAGAAAATAGTAATCTAATAAAAGGGAATGACTAGATGAAATGTATTTTTGTGAATTTCTCTTGGAGTGGGTTCACACCAAAATTTAGAGAGGCTTGGATGAAAATATTTCTATATGGAATAAAGAGTATGCAAAATGGTAAGAAAATTTATGGAAATGGTAAGTCGGTGTACATAGCGTACTTAGACAAATAACGTACACCTAGGTAAAAATATTCAATAAATATCCAAATAATTATAATAAACAACCCCTGTATTTAGGCCCTGTATACAACGAAATATTTACAAACAAATGGGCCATAATGTAATCTTATTTTTATTTGTATTTATTTGTTTGCTCAACTAGCCTAGTGACTAGCTAGCTGAGGTTTTTTAAGGAGATATGGGGAAAGTCTCCTAACTCACACATGCCTATGTACAATGAAAAGGTGAGGATATCCACAATGTTTGGGTGATTTTGTCTAGGTGAGGTAGCTCACTATGAAAAGTACGGATAGCCAAAAACGGTTATCATTATCCCTCCCCCAAGATGATGGTACATTCATGTACCATCATAAAGCATCTTTTCCAAAGAGAGTTGTTTTGAGTCCTCTGTGATACTTGGTATCTTGACAAGAATTTTATTGTTTGGCTCCTTTTCACTTTGGTTTGATTCACACACATGTATCATGCAAGAAAACTTACACGAGATAGTAGCTCTTGGACAGTTCTTTGGTAGATCCTTTGGTAGAAGGTGACTCAAATAGATCTTTAGACGATACCCGTTTACCTTATTTGAGTGATCTTTACCATTCAATTCCATGAGCTAGTAGTAGCTTGAGTTAAAGGCCTTCTTGACAATGTATAGTCCCTGCCATCTAGTCTCAAAATTGGCATCAAAACAATTATCAAGTCGATTATCATACCTTAGCACAAGATCTCCTTCCTTGATGTCTTTGTCCTTAAGCTTCTCCTTTGGTTGTGTAGCTTTCCTCTTGTAACACTCATAGGTAGATTATCTCTTCCAGTCAATCTCTACTAATGTAAGAAGTCAATCCATCCATGCTTCTTGATCATCTTGTTCCCTTTTCCGTGAAAGCTGTAAAGCCTACTGACCATAGACCAAGTGAAATGGCGTAAACTCTGTGGCCTCCCTATATGTGGTTTGATATGCCCACAGTGCTCCATTGAAGAATTCATCCCACAACTTTGTCTTGTTTTTCACCGTGTTTCTGATGATGGGTGCAATGACACCATTCTCCTTCTCCACCAAACCTGGTTTGACTAAGGGTAGTAGGGTGTGCTGTAACGATGTAGAATGTGAAGTTCTTCACAAACTTCTATGAGAAAAAAAAATTCCATAGGTATGAAAAATCTGCAAAAAAATGTGAGTATAGACAAATTTGCTCACTGTCCTCTCATTTACCTTTGCCACACTTTTGTGCTTCCACCCACTTAGTCATATAGTCTACTGCCACTAGGATGTAAAGTTTACCATTTTTTGTTCTAGGCAGTGGACCCATAGTATCAATTTCCCATTTTTGGAAGGGTCCATTTGCAAGCTTGGACCATGTAACATTATTCTATTTCCATTTACCTAGTAGTTGTGACAACTTTTACTCCAATGTTGGATATCCACATGCATGCTTGGCCAAACGTACGCCACAAGAAAAATCTTTTTCACAGCTAACTCTTGGGCAAAATGACCACCACATGTTTCCTCATGAAAACCTTCTATAATGGCTAGAATTTCCTCCATTTTTGGTACTCTTCTACACACCTGATCCTTTCCTCTTTGATAGAGTGATCCTTCTAGAAAGATATAGACACTTGCCTTCTTTATGAGCCTCCTCTTTTGAGCCTTTGTGAAGCCTTGTGGAAAATTGACCTCCAAAATGTATCCAATAATGGGAGCCAATGACTCCATTCCCTGGTACCTTGGTTTTTTGATGACTGCTGCCACCATGATGACATGCGCTTCTTTCTCAACACATGCAATTTATTGTTGTGTAAGTAAATCAGCATCCTCATTTTGTTTCCTAGGAATATGATACAGTTGCACCTCTTCAAATTGATTAAACAACCTACGAATGGCATGCACTTTTTTCCTTAGGCTTTCATTATTGTATGTCCAAATGCCTAAGATTTGCTTCACAATGAAAAGTACATCCCCCTTTACCATGAGATGTTGTATACCTTGACTAATACACATCTTCAAACCATGAAGTAAAATGTTGTACTCGACTTCATTGTTGCTTGTTGAACCCGGTAGATTGACCTTCTCCTTCATGATCACCTCTCCACTTGAGTTGAGCAACACCAACCCTCACCTTGCTTCACATGTGGCTCATCGAAAAGCTCCATTGAAGAACAAGGTAAAAGAATTAGAAATACTTTTAGGTGGTGAAAATGGTAGGTTCTTTACTTCAAGTGCTCTCCTTTTCATGCACCCTTCAAGTGAGAATCCCTGCCAATTGTGCACGCACACTATCTTCTACTTTGAAAGAGTATTGGAACTCTTACAATTCCATAATCCACTTTGAATTCCTAGTACTAAGGTTCATTTGAGATGACTCCCAAGGGAATAGATTTTCCTACAGTGAGAATTACAAAAGGTTTTGGTAACATGTAGGATCTAAATTTTCTCACCGCAAACATGAGAGAAATCATCACGAGTTCTGCTTCCATGTAGCCTTTCTCAAAAGCATTCATGACCCTACTAGAAAAGTAGATGGGTCGCATCCTGGTACTGTGGTTATTTTTTTGTACCAAAACAACACCAATTGTTTCCTTCCCAACACTAGAGCTAACAAAAAACCAACAAGGAGTCACGAGTGTTGGCAGCTCTGAATAAATGACTTTAATGCTACAAAAGTACTCCTCAAGATCATCAGAGCAAACAAACTCAAATTTTTGGGGTGAAGTAACTCCAAGTCTAAATGAATGAAGTGGACAAAATCTTCACCTTTTGAATGAATGAGATTACCTCCTTGAGATTCTTGGGTGATGGTAACTCAATAAGAGCCTTTTCCTTTGAAGGATCCACCTCAATACTTTTAAAAAGAAACCTTGTGACCAAGCAAGATCACTTTGTCCTCAGCTATATAGTGTTTGTCAGAGTTGAGTTAGCCTCCCATGTCTTATAGTTTCTTCAATCTTCTACCCTCTGTAGGTGCAATGATTTTACGCTATAAATGCAAAAATCATCAAGGAACACTCTAATTGACTTTCCAAAGAATACTTGAAACACCATGTTCATGAAACGTAGAAAAGTTTCTAGAGCATTTGTCAAGCCAAATGGCATGAATCTAAAAGAATAACAACCCGAAGGAGTGATGAAGTTTGTTTTCAACTGATCTATAATGCAATCCCTATTTGAAAGTAGCATGAGTAGACATCACACACAGTGTACTTCTCATGACCGGCTACCTCATTTAGTATCTCATCCTAAAATGGGAGGGAAAAGTGTTCTCTTTTTGTTGCCTTGTTGATTGGACAGTAATCCACACACACCCTCCACTTTCCGTTCTTCTTGGGAGTGACAATGATGGGAGAGACCCACTATGAATTCTCCATTGGATAAATGAAACCTGTTGGTAGAATCTTTCTTACCTCTTTGAGTAGAGTCTGCTCCTTGATGACTCCTAGCCTTCGTAACTTTTGTGCCTTACGTGTGTCCTCAGGCTTTAACTCAATCTTGTGCTGAGCAACATCGAGTCCATGCATACCAATGTAGTCTTTAGCAAAAAACCTAGGAAACTTCCTTAGCACATCTTGAATTCCTCTCTTTCTTCCTAAGTGTTTTTGACAACATACCTCCTAGCATCCCTTCATCTTGCACATCTTGGTTCTCTTGAGGACCTACCTCTTCCAAGCTTGGGCAAGAGGTCTCTTGGTTGCTTGGCTTAAACATCACCCCCATCACTTTGATTGAAGACTCCTCTTCAGTAATGCTACCGCTACTTTTTCCTTCTGTAGTGCTATAGGTCCAGTCTTCCTCTGTATCACTTTGCGATGATTCTTAGTGGAGCTTCTCTTAGCATTTCTCCTTCATGTTAAAGACAACCTTATTGTGATTGTCATTCCTACAAATTAACTTTTCACTTTCCAATCTTGCAAAGCTCGGATTTTCATTAGCCATAATCTTCCTAGGATAAATCGACAATTTTCTTTGGTAGACATAACATAGAAATCAACAGCCTTCTTAATGACAAAGGCCTCCAAAAAAACATTTTTACAAATACCTAAGCACCTAGCTTTTCTATTGTTTGCTATCTTGACTTTGATTTCAGGTGCCTCATGGATGTGCATGCCTACTCTTTACACGATGCCTTTTCGTCATGATGAAAATTTGTGAACCCCCATCCACTAGACCTTTCCTAACCAATTTTCTAGGACATGTGTAATATCCTCATACATTTTAGCTCGTGAAATCTTCACAACATGCACAATCATTGTTAACTTTCTCCTAGTGATAACCGCCTTTGTTAACTCCCTCCTAACTTGTGGACATAATGCAAGAAATTGAGGCCATGAAATATTAGGACCCTTACCTCTCATATCTACTAATAGGTTGTATGGAGCCATACCATGTCCAAGAGGGAAGTCTTGGACGTTGATATGACATCGAGTCCTCTTGGCTTCCTTCCTCTCCTTCGCCTTCTTGCATCGTCCATGGTCATTTTGTGATGTGACTCCTTCTTTCTCCTTACCTTTTCCACTGTCCCGCTTAATTCCATTTGCTTCCATGTCAACCTGATTTAAATTGTCACCTCTACCACGTGTACATTTGGATCCAACAAAGGTGGAACTCCTTCCACTCCTCGTGGAGGTGGTCTTGCCCCATTTGTTCTTTGGAAAAGCATTGGTTGTTGACTAGTACCTTCACTTGCATAATCATTGGATAATTCAAGTTAGGTCTCCTTGGCTCCCCATGGGGCCAAGGACAATTATACATCTCATGCACAAATTCCCCACAATTCCAACACTGTAGAACTCGCCTGGGTTGTGGATCTCGCTCCTCAGCTTTCTTTTTGTTTGTCCCTTGGGACTTACAGCTTGTGCAAGATAAAATGACAAGTTACTTAAGGATTCATTTAACGTTTCAGCTACTTTGATTATTATCTTGGGCATCTGTTTAGAAGCGGATGCTTGCATGGTCTTCTTAGTCTAGGACCCTCTAATGGAAGATCTCCCTCAGTACACTTCAATTTTGTGCACTTCAAGGAAACCTCAACTTTTACCTTGAGTGTGGAAAATAAACCCTCTATGAATCTCTCTTTCTTTAGAAATTATGTGTCATTCTTGATTTTAGCAATGTTTCTTACCCATATAGCCCAAAGACATAGAAACTCTTGCGTGTAGGTGTAGTAGTCATCTAGGTCTTCTTGCTTGTGGGCAACAATGTCTTGCCATAGTTTCTGAGTGTTTTACTGATCCAAAACCTCCCTATAGTTCTCTCTAACTTCCTCAAAAAAAGAGGAAAACCAAGTGCTAGCATCCTTCCACAAAACTGCCTAAAGCATTTCTAAGCATTCCTCATCTCTTATCACTCTTTTTATGCGACAAGCCATTTTGAAAATTTCTAAAACTCTAACATTTAATGATCTAATGCTTGCCCCACCACTAGATCTAGTTGATCGGGTGAAAGAGACGCTAAGAAGCAGTATAGTGGTTCTTAGCGTCTCTTTCACCCGATCAACTAGATCTAGCGGTGGGACGAGCAACATCTACGAGCAGAGACAGATCACTTCCTTTGTGATTGCAGCTTCAGTCTTCATCGCACTTGGAGCGCAGTGCTCATCGTCCTGCTTGTGAGAACATACCTATAGCATGCGTACCTAGAGTGGACGCAAAGACGATTAAATACAATGACGCATATAGACAGGAATGGACAAAAAGCCACATGAATACAATATATATTATAAAACGGAGAAAAATTGTTCAAATACAATATTTATGGCTTTAAGAGGTCTCTCTCTCATCCTCGCATAGCTCAGCATAACTTCCTATATCTATATAGAGCTCTCCGTTTAGAAAAATGTCCTCCGTTTCATTTTGTAGATCCTCTGCATGCACCCCATAGAGAGTAGCAGCTTGATGCTTGTCTGGCACCACCTCAACGGTTTCTAACTGAGCATCTTCTCCAATCTCCTTCATTGATGCCATTGTGATTGGCACATGGTAGCCCTCATACATCCGTGCACTACGAGGGGCTACCTCTATGACGTACCACCAGTTTGATGCAGACTTTGTAGGATGAAATATCACCTGCAAGAGCCACATAACTTACATGAGAGCTTCCAAGCACATAACTTCTAAACCTAGATGTTAACTATTTACATACTTACTTGTTCACAATGCTCGGGTAGTACGAAAGTGTCTCTTAGGTTAGACCATTTCTTAGTTGAATCCACCTCAAGGAAACTAGACTCTCCTCTACGCACAGTAGCGTTCCGACCCGCCATGATTATCTTGAACCATTGCACATCGAACAAGTCGACAAAAAATCCTCTATAATCGATCCTCAAAATCTCTTGTAGCGTGCCAAAGTAAGTGAGTTCCACCACCTCAGGATCTGCATCAGAGGACCGTCGTCGACTAGACTGTTCAAATTTTGCCATGATTCCACAATCTTGAGTAAAACGCTTTTTGTCGATCCGTTCCACCCTAAAATGTCGACCTTTACACCATGCTGCTGTGTATGACTTACACTACAACCAACAAAGATTATAAGTGACCGTTCAAACATCTAGAAAGTCACTAGTCATACATTGCAAACTTACCTTGGTCGCGCAACCCCGAGAGTACTCCCACTCCTCCTTAGTCACTTCTTCACCGCATTGTTGTGCGCTTTTCAATTGGTTGTGCAACCATCTTAAGCTCATGAACGTTGGTAGGCTCTCCGAACCCCTGGATAATGCATCGGTGGTCATCTTCCCCGTCTCCACTTGATTCGTGCCCTGTGTCGCTCTTGCTTTGCATCCTCATATTGTGAAATCCACTTTTGCATCATTGGATTGTGAAGCATGAAAAATCGGTTGATTTTAGCCTCTAGATCTTCCATCATCTTCTTCTCAACACCGAGATTACACATGACAATCCGAGATATGCGCTCATCATCTATGGTTCATCATAGCGTATCCCGGGATTTATCAAATCCGTCTAGCTATCTGCGGCCAATATTGCTCCATACGATCCACATTTCTAAAGTCAACCTTGACTCCCAAAGTATCTTTCTTACCGGTCAGATGGTCCATAGCCGATTACCCACATTCTTGAATATGTGCATTGGATCGATCAAGTGATTGATCATGAGTCAAGGCCAATATGGTAACTCGTACTATAGAGAGAGTCTCTTCATCCCTGGGGGCAAACCGTCATCACACATCTCCTTCTGCTCTAACCATGCTTGTGCAGACATCCTCGGGGGCTCTCTTCCCCAAAAGCCATCGTGTAACACATGATTCTCTGGAAGATACGCTTGATGACCTTCGTAGGTTTGCTTGTTCAATGAGGGCGCCCGACGTACATTCAGTTTAGGTCCACATGTGACACATGCTCTGTATCCGCTTGTTTGAAGCCCTGCATGTATACACATGACAATAGATAAGCTTGAGAAAAACCAAGATTTACAGTGTTTGAGTTTGAGTGTAAATCACCTGAGCATTCAGTTAGTCAGAAATAGTCATGCATAGTCCACATTAGAATGCCTCTAATCAAAGCATTCCATCGACCTGTGTGTCGGCGCATATCAACCACTTCTATACCAATCCACAATTGTTGTAGCTCTTCCAATAGTGGATGAAGATACACATCCATATTCTTCACTTTATACCGCCCGGCACAATCAAGCTTAGCCATAGGTGCCCCTTCTTGGTAGTCAACCACGGGAGAATGTTGTAGTTGACGATGACAATGGGCCATACACTGTAAGATGTTGATCTTTGACCAAATGGATTTACGCCATCCATAGCCAGGCGTAGGAGTAAATTTTGAGCTTCCCTGGTAAAATCCGACCATGTTTGGTCTATATGTTTCCAGGCTGCGCAATCAATCGAAATCCGTAGCACACCATCCGAAGATTTATTCTCCTCATGCCATGATGCTAGGGCGGCCATGGACTTAAATTTGAAGAAATGCTTGATGCAAAGAAGCAGAGAAAAATATCGCAAAACCTTTTGTGGATATTTTGTTCCATGGAGATCTACTTGATATGGAATCACATTTCGGACACTTCTCCATATGTATGTATTCCCCTCTGAAAAGAATGCAGTTGTTAAGACAAGCATGAATCGAATTGTAATCCATCCCCAAGTTTCGCAAGATCTTTCTTGCTTCCTCTCTGGAATCTGGCATCATATTATCAGCGGGCAGTATGTGCTCTTTGATCAATCTACACAGTGAAAAAAATACAGTACAATTGTGTAAGTAATCTATCAGATCATTATACATCTATAGTGTTTGATTAAAGTAAACACATTGTAATAGATCACCTGGAAAGCCCTGTGACACTAGTGTCACTCCATCCAAAATTTGTCTGCATGTTGAGAAGAACCAGGAGCGCCTTCAATCTAAACACATGTGCTCCATCATACAATGGCGTATCGGCTTCACTTTTCATATCATCATAGATAAGCCTTTCTGAATCCATGATCGTCTCGATCATTTCATCGATCTCGGGCTCAAACATTGCCTCGTTGGGAATGTGGTCTGCATGATCATCCTCCGAGCTATCAAAGGCTACATCTTGTGGCCTCACGTATGCTGCTTGAACAAAGCGCCTGCGAACACGTCTATTGGGTTGCAAGATTGCTGCATGTTGGCGAATGTCAGAGCCCGACGAGTTATAATTGGCAACAACTCGATCTATAATAGATAGATCGAACTCGCCAAATTCGCGAACGTGTTGCAAAGAAATGCGCCTTGTCTGTCGCACAGCATGCTTGCATTGATTACAAGGACATAAGATCCTTGTTGAGAGATAGGTGTTTCAGTTGGACGGCCCCACATCCTCGTCACTACTCATAATGAGGGTAAAAACCTTATAACTTGGACATAAATTTAATCTTCTATTGGCATCCTCCGTCTTCTATCTCTCTCTCTCTCTCTCTCTCTCTCTCTCTCTCTCTCTCTCTCTCTTTGTTCACACTATAAACTACCTGACATTCTCTAGTCATGTCCAATCCCCGTACACCTCGGTTTAGAGGTGCACGGAGATCAGAACCACCGGGTTATAATCTCCTCTTTATTGGTCAATGCCTATATTTGTGGGTACGAGAAATCTACACACCCACGTCTACATGATAGTGGACAAAACCCCTTTGCCTCTTCTCTAGCTGTAGCATTTCGCAGCATCTTAACATCTCTTCATAGTAGATCTTTGTTCGAGGGATTACTTAGCACATTACATGTTGGCCCTCAATCTGAGTATCATGCCGTTGAAGCTTTCCAACTTAAGGTGGCATGGAATAGAGAGGAAGAGAGGGATCACCGTTCGTCTAACTCTAATTTTTTTACCGTAATCCCGAAGGTAAACTCTAATATAAAAACTCAATTCAAAATCTAATCTTAAATCTATCTTAATTGAACATGTGGTGATTCGCAGCTAATTGAATATGGTTAGTGTGTGACTTAAAAGGTGTCAGATTCTGATGGGAATATACATATTGTTGTGTAACTAGTGTTTTCTCTTTGGGCAAAGCGCGCCTTCATTGACATGCATTAAAATCTAACATAAATCTAATCTAAGCTTAAATCGAATATAAATCTAAATCTAATCTAATCTTAAACTCAAAATAAAACTAAATCTAATCTAATCTTAAATCTAATCCTTACCTCTCTCTTTTGTCTTCTTCCCCTCTCTCTCTCTTTGGTTTTTTATTTTCTCTCTCTTTCTCTTTCTTTTCTCCTCTGTGTGTGTGTGTGTGTGTGTTTTTTTTCTTCTTTCAATGTGTGTGTGTGTGTGTGTGTGTGTGTGTATGCATTCTTTGTTTATGCATGTGCGTGTGTGTGTGTTTTGTTTATGCATGTGCTCTCTCTCTCTCTCTCTCTCTCTCTCTCTCTCTCTCTCTCTCTCTCTCAAAGACACAATGTGTGTGTGTGTGTGTGTGAGGGAGAGAGAGAGAAAGAGGGAAAGGGAACATGAGAGAGAGGAGAGGAAAGGAGCATCCCTGGTTCTCCTTCCTCTCCTCGTGTATGTGTGTGTGTGTGTGTGGGGGGGGGGGGGAAGCAAGAGAGAGAGAGAGAGAGAGAGAGAGAGAGAGAGAGAGAGCGTGGGTTACCTCTTTGTTTGAGCGCCGAAAACTCAGATATGAGATCTCAATTTTTGGATGCTCTCGGTTTATTCTTTACCCCTGTCGGCGTCGCTATCAGCGTCGTTATATCCGTCGCTATGTAACAAATAAAATAGCGAAATCGTGGATTTTCACTTTTGAGCGTCGCACTGCAAGCGTCGCTAATGTGAAGTACCTCTTGTAGTGTATAGTCGCTGGAATCAAGATACATCATCCTCCAGATACATCTTAGTTATAGGAGCTTATTGATGTCTTAGTCTTTTGTTCAGTGTGATGAGCTGTAATGAATGTTGCTCATCACCTTTTACAACCTCAATCTCACAGATTTTCCTTTCCCTTTCTCATCTGAACTATGTTGTGACTGTTGCACTCGTGAATTCCCAGTGTTGCTGGGTTGTTGATCTCCAGCTTACTGATCACTCAACTGCTGACCCTCATACTAGTCTAGCTGGTTTGTATTGGACTGATTTCCTCCTATGGCCCCTGCTCCACCAACACCAGATCCTGAAGGTGGAGATGGAGGAGAGTCATCGTCATCATGACTTTCTTCTGATTCATCCTCCTTCTCTTCCTCTTCTGTTGCTTTATTATCATCCTTATCAAGGTTGTTCTGCTGTTCAAAATAATCCAGGATAGCTTGATTTGCCAAGCACTGTTGTATTTAGAAAGTTTATCTTGCAAATTACTCTGCATTGTTTCCATAAGCGCTCTCAAATTATCTATATTGAAAACAGCATTCCTCTCTGGATTCAATATCGTAGCCAAATTATTATAAATATACCTTTCAGTTAAAGTGGCTTTCAACGTAGTGTAGCTAGTCAGCAATGAGTTGAGATCAACTCTCTTCATTCGCAGCATGGTTCCGAATCTGTTAGAAGATCTTTTAACCTCTGCCTTTTCTTCTCTAAGTGTCCGCATCTCAGACTCCATTTTGAACAACTTATCTTCTAAGTGCTGCCGCAGGGACTATGCTCCTCTCTCCTGCTCCAACTTTTCAACTTGCTGCTCAGTCTCCCTAAGTTCAGCTTTTAACTTCGTCAATTCATCATTTGACACTGTAGCATCCAACATTTGTCCTATAGAATTCACAATAGTGTTCCAAGATGACTGAATAAGTACGGAACAACCATCATTCATTGTGGCTGGGTCACATGTAACTGGCTTGTAAACTGTGACATGAGCCATATATGGTAGTGTAGCATAATCAGATTTGTGCAGGAGTAAACGTCCTTTGAGAGGATGAGTCTGCTTTGCTGTTGTAACCAGTCCTTCTTGGTTAAATGCAGAGTCGCTTCACTGTAAGGGATGGAAACCTTACCAAGTGGACTCGAAGGTACTAATCCTTTTCCCTTATTAGTCTGACCCACTGGCTGCTCAGCACTGGTCCTATCTGACTGGTGGTTGCTGAAATTTCCCCTGCTGGCTGGCTGATTCCACCAGTGGTCTGGACAGAAGGTTGTTCGAACTGGTCTACATAATGCACCATATATGCTGCATCACCTTAGAACCATCAAATGTATTAATAACATTCTTAAGTAACCAAACTAGAATCAGGAAGTAAAGCACAACCTAGAAAACCAAGTCTGAATTCTCATAGCAGGGTGGTTATATGTGTGTGCGTGTGTGTGTGTGTGTGTGAGAGAGAGAGAGAGAGAGAGAGAGAGAGAGAGATCCACTGGCTCAAGCAAGCCTTTTGTCAGGCCCCAACTTTGATATGCTATTGGACATAGTTACACCACTCAAGCCAATCCAAAGAGAAACCCACAAGTTTATACTGGCAGCTTTACTTCGCGTGTATTCCTACCCACTATACTATACACAAAAGGGGCGGAGCGGCGCCTGTGGCATTTGTGATGCCTGCCCCTTGTAAGTTAAGAACTAACTGGAGATAGAGCTTCAGGTGATACTTTGGCCTCTTGTAGACCTTCCAAAACCTTCTTCATTCTAGGCCTCTTCAACGGAGATGCATTCGTGCAAGGCACAGCAACCTTCAAAACTGCAAGCATCTCCTGGCGAGATGCAAATGATTGGGTGCGTATCCTTGTTCTTGCATCATCGGAGGGGGTGAAGAAAAGACAATCCCTGAGCTGCTGCTATGTACCGGGTAGACCACGGTAGCAAGCTTTCAAAATTTGTGTGAAGTTTCTGACTAAGACTATATGCAGGCAAAGTCATTCTCTAGAAAATAATCGACCGGCTGCATTATGTTCTCCTGAGAGAACTTCCAAATCTTATCCAACTCAAGAATCATCCTCCTTTGATAGATGAGGACTCCTTTCTCTGTAGAGTTGAGCTTTTTGACTGCCAGAACTAAGCCAGATGGCATGACTGCCTTATAAATAGTACTGAAGTGATTTGTGCTGATGATATTTGCATTGCTGTTAGTTGCTTCCTTCATGCTGTCGAAATCAATGGCGCCTGACAACAACTGCTGGTGTGGGATCAACTGCTGCTCAGAAGGAATGCTTGTGCATTACCCCGATAACTATGCCGGATATGATTAGCAGAACAACAAGGGCACAAGCAATGGCTTCCTTCATGCTGTCGAAATCAATGGCTCCTGACAGCAACTGCTGGTGTGGGATCAACTGCTGCTCTGAAGGAATGCTTGTGCATTACCCCGATAACTATGCCGGATATGATAAGCAGAACAACGAGGGCACAAGCAATGGCTTCCTTCATGCTGTCGAAATCAATGGTGCCTGACAGCAACTGCTGGTGTGGGATCAACTGCTGCTCTGAAGGAATGCTTGTGCATTACCCCGATAACTATGCCGGATATGATAAGCAGAACAACGAGGGCACAAGCAATGGCTTCCTTCATGCTGTCGAAATCAATGGAGCCTGACAGCAACTGCTGGTGTGGGATCAACTGCTGCTCTGAAGGAATGCTTGTGCATTACCCCGATAACTATGCCGGATATGATAAGCAGAACAACGAGGGCACAAGCAATGGCTTCCTTCATGCTGTCGAAATCAATGGTGCCTGACAGCAACTGCTGGTGTGGGATCAACTGCTGCTCTGAAGGAATGCTTGTGCATTACCCCGATAACTATGCCGGATATGATAAGCAGAACAACGAGGGCACAAGCAATGGCTTCCTTCATGCTGTCGAAATCAATGGCGCCTGACAGCAACTGCTGGTGTGGGATCAACTGCTGCTCTGAAGGAATGCTTGTGCATTACCCCGATAACTATGCCGGATATGATAAGAAGAACATCGAGGGCACAAGCAATGGCTTCCTTCATGCTGTCGAAATCAATGGTGCCTGACAGCAACTGCTGGTGTGGGATCAACTGCTGCTCTGAAGGAATGCTTGTGCATTACCCCGATAACTATGCCGGATATGATAAGCAGAACCACAAGGGCACAAGCAATGGCTTCCTTCATGCTGTCGAAATCAATGGCGCCTGACAGCAACTGCTGGTATGGGATCAACTGCTGCTCTGAAGGAATGCTTGTGCATTACCCCGATAACTATGCCGGATATGATTAGCAGAACCACAAGGACACAAGCAATGGCTTCCTTCATGCTGTTGAAATCAATGGCGCCTGACAGCAACTGCGGGTGTGGGATCAACTGCTGCTCTGAAGGAATGCTTGTGCATTACCCCGATAACTATGCCGGATATGATAAGCAGAACAACAAGGGCACAAGCAATGGCTTCCTTCATGCTGTCGAAATCAATGGCGCCTGACAGCAACTGCTGGTGTGGGATCAACTGCTGCTCTGAAGGAATGCTTGTGCATTACCCCGATAACTATGCCGGATATGATTAGCAGAACAACAAGGGCACAAGCAATGGCTTCCTTCATGCTGTCGAAATCAATGGCTCCTGACAGCAACTGCTGGTGTGGGATCAACTGCTGCTCTGAAGGAATGCTTGTGCATTACCCCGATAACTATGCCGGATATGATAAGCAGAACAACAAGGGCACAAGCAATGGCTTCCTTCATGCTGTCGAAATCAATGGCGCCTGACAGCAACTGCTGGTGTGGGATCAACTGCTGCTCTAAAGGAATTCTTGTGCATTACCCCGATAACTATGCCGGATATGATAAGCAGAACAACAAGGGCACAAGCAATGGCTTCCTTCATGCTGTCGAAATCAATGGCTCCTGACAGCAACTGCTGGTGTGGGATCAACTGCTGCTCTGAAGGAATGCTTGTGCATTACCCCAATAACTATGCCGGATATGATAAGCAGAACAACAAGGGCACAAGCAATGGCAATCCCTGCAGCCTTCCAAAAAGTGTGAGAATTGCGCTTCTCTCTCGATGGAGACGATGAGCCTTCTTCACACGGCGGCAGAGGACCGCCGCATAGATTAGGATTGTTGGCAAAAGCTGCTAGCGGTACTATTTGCAAGAGGACCACTCATAGGAGCACCAGAGAGCGAGTTGTCAGAAAAACTCCAATTCAACAAGCTCCCAATTCTTCTGGTATAGCTATGCCCAGTGAGATGATTGTGAGACAGATCCAGTAAGACAAGCTTTGTTACTTTTCAGAGACTCGCAGGGACATTAAGGGAGATGATTAAGTTGACCAGACCCCCAATCTGGGTAAGGATGGATACTTCCACTGAATTTGTTGTGTCCCAACTGCAAATCTAGAAGCCGTTTACACTTCCCAATTGAGGTCGGAAGACTACCACCTAATGCATTACCATCCAGTTGCAAGTATTCAAGAGACAGCACGCTACATATGTCAGCCGTTCAATAGGTTCCCACTCAGATGAAGCTTACTCAGATTCTTACAATTTACAAGTTCTTGGGGGATGGGACCTGAAAATTTGTTATTCGAGAGTAAAAGCTCCCGCAAGTTCGCAGACTTGCCTAGCTGATAGGGAAAGCTACCTGATAATTGGTTACTGGCGAGGTTGAGAAGGCTCAAATTCTTCCACCCACTAATATTCGAAGGAATTGTCCCACTTAATCTGTTAATTTTCATCAGCAACAAAGTAAACCAGGTTTTGTAGCCAAGTTATTTCCGCCAAGTCGTAGGGTCGTGAGACTATTGCAAGGCCCCAGATATTCAGGAATTGTGCCGGATAGTCGATTATTGTCAAGGAAGCTAGATTCACTGACTTGAGAGTAGACAGCAGCATTGAGGGGATTGTGCCATTCAGCTTGTTTTGGTAGGCTGAGAAATCCTCCAGTATTCCGACAGGATTTAGCAACCTTACATCCCTTAAAAAAGCTCAACCTTGAGTCAAACCAGCTCATTGGAACCATAGAGGTGATCTCGGGCCTAGCTGCCCTCACAGATTTGTCTCTTTCAAAGAATAACCTATAAGGGGGCTCACATGTTGATAGTGAGTTTTAGCCTCTGTAAAACACAAGTCTCTTCTTCTCCTCTCTTTTGCATTGTTGCACACACACTCTCACTGTGCACTTCAAATTCCTTCTTGAAGATGTGATCTATCGCTATAGAATGTGGGAAAGATAACTGTAAATAGATGAGAATTGGATGTTGTAGAAGAAAAGAAAATTTTTCTCTACGATGGGCATCAAACTAGCTTTAACTTGTGCTTATAACCTAGAGGGCAATGTCAAGAGTGAAAGACTGCAGAAAGGCCAAGGCTACTATTGTTTGCATTATGGATTGACCATACGACACATAGTTCAATCAGTAGCTATATGCATAATGAATTGATGCATGGTCAAAAACCTATGATGCCAATTGAAGATGTACTTCTTAAATGGAATGAGCAGATAACACCTTCTTGCATTGCACATATGGAATTTGGAAAGAAGGTCTGAAGACATTGAGCTTGCAGAAGCTCAACGAAAGGATGCAAGGTTGAATAACAAAGATAGATTTGACAAGTGGCATAAGCTCATACAAAACACTATTAAAGAAGGTAATTGGGTGTTGGTGTATGATAGTATCCTTGAAAATTAGCACACTACAATTAGGAATCTTGCAAAGAGATGGTATGGTTCTTATGTTGTTAAGCATGTGCATGGAAATGTAACTCACATTTTGCATGAGCTCGATGGGACATAAAGAAAAATTCCCATTATAAGAAAAAGGGTTAAATTGTTCAAGATGATGGATCAAACTAAGGATGAAAGTGAGGATATGGTGTTTGGCCATCAGTTTTGATGCTAACAAATACTATTGTGCCACATATTATAGGATGTGCAAGTTTAAAGGGGGTGGATGTTGTGTTATGGACAATGCAAAATGTGAAATAAAAACATTTACTTCACTTTTGATACTGTTAATTGAGTCAACGTCAGTTAATAGAAGCTGATAACGACCGAAGACGTACGGATGCACATTGAAGATCAACATGCAGAAGCTGTAAGGATTGGAGTTACACATTTTTCACGTTTTCCCAAAATGGTCGCGTATTATAAATTCTCGATTTATTTCGAACCATTGTAATATTTTAATGTGTTACGGGCTCAATTGGAGTTCCAAGCTATAAATAATCGGCCAATTACTGTGCTTAGGTTACAGATTCACTAAGTGGTGGAGCCCTAAAGGCCTTGGACACCTAGACATTGCACATTTTTAACCTAGGTACATAAGGCAGTGTGTAAATGAAATTACGGTTCTCAAGCTCTTTTGTTGAGAGCACCCATGGAGTCCTTGAGCTTCTGCTTGCTCATGAGATTTGATTAACACTAATCAATGATTATTTCTCTTTCACTGTGCCTCTCTCATGCTTCTTATGGTTGCCTATGATACTTAGATTAACTAAATCTTAACTAATTAGTGGTTAATCTCTTTCTAATTTTGTGTGATTGCCCTCTTTTGCTTGTGTGTGCATGTAGGTTTGATTGGAGTGTGGTGCTAAATAGATTGAGAGGCGGAAGTGAAAAAATAGACCCGGTGGCCTCTACACCAAGACTATGCACAATGGCCTCATCATGGGGGATACACAATAGGGGCACCACCTAGCAAGATATGCGGCTAGGATGCATACATATACACAATGAAGCATGCCACGGAAAACAATTTCAAGATCCACGCCCAAATGTGGAATGGGGTGGTCGGAGAATAAGGTGAGAGGAGTGGTGAATGAGTGAGTGGGCTTGCTACTCGTGCATGTTAGTAAGGAAGATAATGAGGTAGGGGAAACTTGCAAGTATGCTCACTTATCATACAAGAGGTGGCGAATCCGCACACCTCAAGATGGAAGTAGCAAGATGATAGGAATATGAGAGGGAGAGAGAGTGTGTGTGTATGGTGGCGAATCCGCACACCTTAACATAAGCAGAAAAAAATTTTGGCAAGGAACAAGCATATACCATACTCACAATGAGATGTATCCAAAGCGACACAAAGTATGGCACCAAGATGGAGTGTGTTCATTGCTTGCAAAAGATGAATACAATAGGTAGCGTATGGAGGGAAAATGAGAAGGGAACAAGATCGTAGGAGGCATAATGGAGAGATGGGAGTTGATGGCGAGGAATATCATGAGTGTGTCCACCCTTCTTCTTCTTGAAATTGTGCCTTCAAACCTTAATTACAAGTGGTGTGGAGGTGTGGTGCTCATCTTTTGTGCATGGTGATGGTGATGATGATGGTGTTGTGATTATGTGATTAGGGTTCATGCTACAAGCACGTAGCACAAGAGTGTGTATGGATAGGTGTGTGTGTGTGTGTGTGTGTGTTATCTCTCCCCAAGTGAGCTCTCATGGCCTCCTTATATAGGGAAGGAGGGAAGGTTTTAGCAATATTTCTATTTGAGGTGAGTGTCCCACTTTGGTGACTAGGAAAATGGGGTGCATGTGACTGTGGCTCCCATCTTGTCTCCTCATTATTTAAAATACCAGAGTCAATAGAGAGAGAAAAAGAGAGAATGTGGGTAGGATGTAGAGGATAGGAAATATTTACAATAGTTTAGCTTTGGATAGACATAAGCTTATTAGGGAGAGAAGAGAGAGGTAAGAAAATTATAAGAGAGGTTGTCGAAGGTGGATATTTGTTGATGAGGATGGATTCTCCAAAAATGGTGATAGAATTACTCTAAACTAGCCAAGACCTCATTAAAGGAGCCTTGTCTTTTGTAACCATGCTTGAAGACTTGTAGAACCATAGCCATTCTAGAAGGAAGAAAAGTGGGGATGGCCTGTGTCACCATTACACGAGAAAACTGGGGTCCACTACAAAAATCATATCTCCGTGTTCATAACTCCAAAAATTCTGAAAAAAATTGAGCTAAAAGTTGAGATCACGAGCTACATCTTTCATGTTGAACGCTCCTTCAGATTCGGGGTTCTTCTTTACTTAAAAAATTCAGCCAAATAATGTATTATTTGTGGCTGCAAAAGTCTTTTGGTGGTCCCCTTTGAGTGGACTTCTCTCTTGCCTTCAAGTGTAAGCTCCTTCATGTGTATGAAAACATGACCTAGAGTGTTGAAAAGATTGGCAATCATCTAGATGGAGGTATTATTGAAATTTGAAAGTGGGGTTGAGGTTTGAAAATGAAAACTAGTGAATAAAATATTTGGTAGAGTGGACTAATATATATACATGAAAAAAATATATTAAAAAATACTAGAATATATATATATTTAATATATAAGGTCAAAAGAGAGATCAACAAAGAAAGCTTACTTATTATGCTATATCGTGATTGATTAGCCTAAGTATTATTTATTTAATAAAGGCTAAAACGTTAGTGAAAAAGGGAAGAAAAAATCAAAAGTAACTTATATAATAGGAAATATTTTTGGTAAAAGAGAAAAAAAAAATGGGGGGTTACCATGCATGGAAAAGCATGCCTCAAGATCTATGTGTGTGTGCTTGCGATTAGTGTGTTGTATGATAGAATTAGTGTTGTGTCTGTCTTGCAATCATAGTGTATGTGTTTGGGTTGATTAGAGGTGAAGAGAAGTGGATATGGAGATAGCCCTTCATTGCGGCTTAGCTCCTCTATAGGCTGAGAAGCTCAGCTCGTAGAGTTAACCATTTGTGTTGCCACAATTAGCTCACTAACCGTGTGAGTGTTTCTATGCCCTACCCGGGTACCTCATCCCTCCGGATTGATAATTTTGTTGGTCATTGGAGGTATTGCAACGATGGAACCCCCAAAATTTTTCGTCGTTGATAGGGACGATGCCCTACGCTAGTGTAATGGTGGCATAAACGAATGTGTTCCCTCACTAATTTCACTTGTGTGTTTATGTTTTTGTGGATTTTGAATGTGTGTGCATGAAGCATTGTGTTCATAATTCCCTAATGTGTCATTGTATCTTGCTAATTGTGTGTTTACACACTCTAATTCCCTAATGTGTCATTGTATCTTGCTAATTGTGTGTTTACACACTCTAATTTCTCACAAACTCCTTGCTAATTTGACTAATTTTTGCTAACTTACTAATTTGCTATGAAGGATTAGAGCATTCGACCATTCAGTTGATCTTCAACGGAAAGGTAATCATAGTGGTATTCTCAACCTCCTTAGAATCTAGAGATGTGTAGAATTGTGTAGAGATCCCACCATGATGATGCAATGTAATGCAATGCTATGTTGATGTTATGGATTGAAAATTTTGTGATTATTCATTTTCACGCCGTCATAATACCGAAATTTTTAGGATTTGGTAGCGTATGATTTGACAAGTTTCAATTGCTAATTGGTGATTGTAGGTTGCTTATTGGGTGCATAATTGAATTAATTGCATGCTTGGATGGTCAATTTCAAGTATGTGTGCACTAAAATCAAGTGTATGTGCATTCTAACTGAGTGTGTGTATGCTAATTTTACGTGTGTGTGCACTATTTCTCCATGTTTGAGCACCTAGAAATCAATGTGTGCTTTATGATTTTTCAATTGTGATGATTGTTATGTGTTGTACTCATTCCCAACTAATGATTTGTGAAGTCACATTGCAAATTCGACAAATTTAACCCTTTTGTGTGTGCACCTAAAGATTGGTAAAAACTGCCAATTTTTTAGTGTGTGCGCGCTTAAAAAGTGTTTAATTTGCATGGTTAATTCAATGTTTTGATTGCATAAATGATGTGTGTAATGATTAAATGCTGCGTTTTTGTGCTCAAAACAGAGATTTACACACTTCAATTGCGTCAATTTTTAACCTAATTTTGTCGGTAATTTTGCCGGTTTAATTGCTTAGTCTTGATTTATTTGATAAAAATTGTTTGACAATTGAGTTGAGGTGATTTTTGCAATTTTATTTGGATGCAGTATTCCCAATGTGTGGAGAATTTGCAAAAACAATTTTTTTGCTAATTTTTGCATTAATTTTTTGTTAATTCCATAAAAATTGATATTTTGCGATCTTTACAAGCCATTTTGTGTGTGCATAATTGCGGCATCATGTTGTTCGCATTCGTGCCCTTCAGGTCGAGTTTTGAGCGTTTTACTATTTTGGGGGGCGAGGTGGACAATTTTGTCGAAATTGGTGTTTTCGGTAAAATCTGCTATTTTCGATGTGCTTTTACATGTCGAAAATGATCGATTGTGAATGATGATGATTTTCTAAGATTCCTGAGAATTTGTGAGAATTTTTTGGATTTTTTTGATGATTTTTAGAGTTTTCGGCTAATTTTCGGCCATTTTTGGCATTTTTTGGAAATTTGAAAATAAATAATAAATAATAAATAAAAGAAAGGCCGGTTCGAGCGCGATGATCGTGCCTTGCGGTGCATAAAATACTTCTTTTCTTCTTCCTCCCGCTTCGTGTGAACCAACCCCACACCCTCACTCTGTCTCTCTTCCCGTCACACTTTCGCTCTCGTCTCGCTGCCAGCGCGTGATCAATGTGTATTTTTATCGGTGCTAAAATCATAAAATCTCGGTTAGCTTTTGAGCTTGCCTTGAAGAAAACCGGGCAAATTTACACAAGTTTTTGTGTAAATATCAGCAAAAGCTTCAAATTTTGACCTAAAAACCGGTAGAATTTCAAGTTGCCCTTATTTTCTTCGGTTAGAAAAATGTATTTTTCTAGCCCTGCCTCCCTCTAACCCTTTCTCTCTCTCTATCTCTCCCGTTCTCTCTCCTCTCATTCTCTCTCTAACTCACACTCTCTCTCTCCCCCTTTTTCTCCTTGTCTCACTCTCTTTACTCTCTCTCCCCCGTGCGTGAACCCCTAGGGCTCTACACACACACTCCTAATTTCTCTCTCTCTCTCTCTCTCTCTCTCTCTCTCTCTCTCTCTCTCTCTAGCTCTCTCTCTCCCTCTCACTTTCTTTCTCTTCGTTCCCTGCTGTGCCAGGAATCGCTGCTACACGCCAACCTGCCCACGAGGATCCTTTGTCGTTACTTGCAGGCAGCGTATGATTCTCTCTTTGCGCGCCAGCACTCACGGTGCTGACAGCCCACCCCAGGCCGCCGTTCGCGCTCTGCCTGAAGTCAACTGGCAGGTACGCATTTTTAAGTTAGTTTAAATTAGTCTTTCTCTTTAAAAAAAATTAAAAAACAATATAAAATTCAAAAACATTAAAAACAATAAAAACAAAAACAATTAAAGAACATAAATAAGAATTAAAAATAAAAAACTTCAATGAAGAAATCAAAAAAAGGATTTAAAGAGTACATAAAAATCAATAAAAAACCAAATCTAAAATAAAAAAATCCAATATATATTTTTTTAAAAAGAGGATTAAAAAATCATTTAAAATTTACCAAAAAAAGGGATTTAAAAATTACCCAAATTTTTTTTAAAAAAATAATTAAAAAATCTCATAAAAAATAAAAAAAGAGACTAAAAATTTTCAAAAAAAGAAAAGAAAAATCAAGTAAAAATTCACAAAAAACATTGAAAATTGATCCAAAAATAAAAAATACATAGAAAAATCATAAAATTTTAAAAATTCCACAAGAATTCACAAAAACTGTAAAAATTCATAACAGCACACAGAAAATCCATAAAACTCACAAAATCGCCCGAAAAAATAAAAATAAATCAAAAAATTGATAAATTCTTCAAAAAAACTCCAAAAAAATTGTAAAAAATATAAAAAAAGAAAAAGACTCAAAAAACCATAAAAATTTCAAAAAATTCCTAAAAAATGAAAACTTTTTAAAAAAAGCATAAAAAATAATTAAAAAACTAAAAATTAGAAATTTCAAAATTTCACAAATAATTAGAAAAATTAAAAAGAGAGTGGTTGTAAGCGCAAAAATAGCAAGAAAGTGCCAAAAATAGTAAAAAAATTTCAAAAAGAACGAGAGAAAGCCAAAATGAGCCCGAAAAATACCCAGAATAGCAAAAGCAAAGCAGGAGAAGTGCACTGCAAAACGAGCACAAATCGAGAACAGCGGCAAGGAAAAATCGAGCAAACAGCTGAAAAAAGCGAGAAATCGACCAACTCAAGGCCGATGAGCGGTAGTCAAAATTCAAAAATTTTGCACGTTAGAAATTGGCAAGTGCAAGCAATTGCGCTGCAATTGAGCTCCCTTGAACAAGCACAAATCACGATGGTGGATTGGAGATTAATCTATTAAAGGCCATGTTTTTCACTCTTTCAAAAGGTTGCAATTAATTTTAAAACTGTCAAGCTAGAGTTAATCAACTCTTACGAGTCTGAAGAGCAGTCAACTGCAAAAGTGCTTTGACTAAAGCAGTTTAATCAAAATCCTGTAGGAGAAATTCTGCTAATCAATACCAGAATCTGCCAATTGACAGTTTTTGTAGATTGAGTCAACATGGACTCAAATCGAGCCGAGAATTCAAGTACAGCAGAGCAAGCTAGTAGCAGTGGCAACACATGCACAACTGAAACTGACCAAATTTTACATCTTTATGGGCTACAATGGGGATAAAGTCTTATATGCAGATTCCGAAGGCCATAGATACTTGATGAGCAGCAAAAGCCACGCAGGAGCCAAGATCCTATTGATCATAGTAAAGCAAAATTTAGAGAACTCCCAGATGTTCACTGACTTTAGTGGAGCCAAGTATTGCAAGCTCAAAGATGAAGTGTAGATAGAAGTTCAAAAAGTCAATCCAAGTGTTTATCTAGAAATATGCACAAGCCAGCAAAACATTCAGTTGGTGCATATGCAATCAGGGTCATTGTACATGGATTACCTTGGTCAGATCTATAATCGAGAACCAGAAATGGAAGATCCAATAGATCAACCAATTGAAGCCAGTCTAATTGGAGAACAAAGCCAAAGACAGTACAAAGGTCAAGATGGAGCAATCTACAACTTGATGCTCAGTGTTTTAAAAGAAGATGACGACAATTTGGCAAGCACAAAAATAGAATCTCCTTAGCAAGAGCTTGACATGATAGAGCCAGATAAAATACCACTAGTCATGGCATATTGCTCAGATTGTGGACGAAAAGGCGGACACTTTTCTGAAGATTGTCCAAGAAATCCTGAAAAGAGGGATACATCAACTGCCAAGCAAGGTACAGAGAAAATTGGAAATGTGAATATCGATATAAGTGCATCTAACTTGTCACTTTTAATGCAATTAGATGACTCTGGATTACCATTAAAAGCACCAATAAAAACACTGCAAGTTCAAAATGAGCATAAAGATGCACAGGCACCTAAAAAGCTTAAAATTAATTCTTTGAACAACAAATTCTTGCATGAGTTTAGTAAAGGTGTCGAGATATCACCAAAGGTTGAAAAGAATGTTAGGTTTGCAAATGATTTTGCATCCACTGACACAAGTGTGCAATCATTCACGAATCTAAGGGACAGATCAAACAAAATGATGTTAGCATTGTATGGTACGCATCATTCATATGCACACTATGTAGACCAAAAAGGAAAACTGTACAAAAAGGATAAACCAAAGTTTGAACGGCCCACATACCTGCTCATAGAAGTGCGTCCAATGATAGATAAAAAAGGATGGTTCATTTCAGAGGAAAGAATCTATTATAGCCCATCCTCTCTAGAATTGAAGGATATTACCCAAGTGAACCCAAAAATTTGTTCAGAGCCAAACTCTCCTCCATCGGAAATCAAGCTTCGACGTTGTGACCAAGGGAACATATACTTTGACCAAAATAGTCGTAGATATAGAGAGTCTACCATCTATGATGCATTGGGTCCCGAAACCACAGAAGCTCATATCATAGGAGACCCATGGGATAGACAATATCAGGGCAAAGATAATGCTATCTACAGCTTAACATGGGGAATAATTTGTCATGTTTCAAGGAGATACATAGGAAACTATGCAGAAGGTTCACAGATGTCAAACATCAACAGTGCTATCCGAAGTGTACCTTGATAGACAAAACCTTGATATCTTTGCCCTGATAGACAATATCAGGGCAAAGATAATGCTATCTACAGCTTAACATGGGGAATAATTTGTCATGTTTCAAGGAGATACATAGGAAACTATGCAGAAGGTTCACAGATGTCAAACATCAACAGTGCTATCCGAAGTGTACCTTCACAGTCCCAAAAGGTAAGACTAAACCAGAGCCAAACAATTTTTAACTCTTACAATGAAGCAGGCTATAGTGATCACCCTAGGAAGGGGGGAGCTGCAAATTCATCAAAATCAACTCTAGTACAAGGAAATGCTACACCAACTAGAAGCCCTAGAGCCTCTAGCCAACAAACCTCTTCAAAGCAAAAACCATTGAAAGATCATATGGTTTTTGGGAGTTTCCAAGTGATCTAGATTTCATCAGAGTCTACAGACAAATGCTTATATGAAGATCATTGGGGACAAAAGTTTCAACTGGTCTCCACAAGTCAGAGTCAAAATCCGACAAGTCCAATAGTGTTCAAACAGTTACATGTGATCAAGCTCACATTTACATATGAAGATGCACATGGTAATGTATACCAGCAAGATCATGGCCTAATACAAACCCCTATGGATGGCCCGACTGAAATCAAAGACTATCGGAAGACGATACAAATCCTTAAGCTGCCAGAACAGGTGATAAAAACGTCAGAATCAATAAAAGCTAAAGTCGAGAAAGCTACACAAAGGTCACCACCAAAATCTTCTCCAAAGAGATGGATTCTTCCAGAAAGTACAGTGGATCTTCTAAGATCAAACGCTACTCAGATGCAAGAGGACAATGCTCAACAATGGCAAAAAGGTACTCAAAGCAAAGTAGATATAGCCAATGCAGCCAACATTGATTGAAGGAGGTGGTCAAAGCAAAGGAAATGCAGAAAAAGCTCACCCCAAGGACACTACCACAACACAATCAATCAATAAAAAAAGAAATACTGAGAATATCAAGTGCAACATCACTAGTGAAAATGAAGAAAAGCTGTCAAGTGAAGTAAAGCTAGATTTTTAGTTAGACAAGAACCTCATGTCCTTTCACACTTGGAAAAGATGTGGCCAACCACAGCTGGAAGATGCTTTTGAATTTGTAAGCATACCTGGAAACAAACGAGCAGAATGATGGGGAATCATTTCCACCACCATTGAAGTAGGTTCACATATCATCATAGCTCAATTTCATGTGATCACAGCAAAGAATATGCCAGACGACATCATAATGGGAAAGCCAATGGCCCAAAATATGTTAGAGATACAGAATGCAAACAGGATGCAGTCATCAAAGACAGCAAAGAATGAAGGCCAAGACTGGTCACCCGCGAACGATAGCACAAAGTCCTCAAGCATGGGTAAAATGGAGACCGATGCCAAATCAAAGCTTATTGAAGATAATTCATCTCCATCAAATAGAACTTCAAAAGAGCTTAAAGCAAATCAAGAAATAGCAAGTTCTCATCAAAGAGAGCAAAGAGAAACCACAATAGCTATTGAGCAAAGAATACCACCAAAGCTAGAAGTTAAAAAGACCAAGGTTGCAGACAACCAGGAAGTCCAAAGCTCAATCACTCATTGCCAGCAGAATTGTCAAGGCTAGGGACTTGCTACGCGCCGTGTGCGAGCCACAAAGGCTCCTAGCACACAGTCATACAACAGACAAGCTCACAAGGGAGAATGGTGTGTCACTCACCTTCCTGCGTAGTTGCGAATGAAGGATTCCCGCGCCGCGAAGAAGAGGGAGACGCCGCTACGCCGCACTCAACCACCTCGCCACCGTCGTGCCTTCGTAATGCTCGATCGCACACACGCTCTCCCTCTCTCTCTCTCTCTCACACACACACACACACACGAGGAGGTGAAGAAGAAGAAGATGGAGATGGAGATGGAGCAAGAGCACTCTTCTATTACACAAATGAGAGAATGAGTAAAAATTAGGTTTAGTGGCTTTTATATGAGCTCACCCCATTCACACTTGGGCGCCCATTCTTAGACAACTAACTCGTTGAATATTCCAGTTAGAGTGCGCCTGTCATCGGCGATCACCCTTACCCTGTTCCTATTGGTCCGACAAGCCCGGTACCTGACTCTAAATAATACAACGTTTATAGATCATAGGATGTCCGTGTGCCGTGAGGGTTAACATGCCCCCCTTCCTGATGTAGATTCCGTCCTCGGAAGCTATTGAGTTGAAGCTGGTTCGTCGAGGTGGAAGAGAATTTGAGATGAATGTCCTTAGCCTTCTTCAGTCACTGCAAAATCAAACAACATTGGCACAGTAATTGCATTCTCTTAAAAAGCATATGCAGTTTTAGGTAGACAAATTGATTGGTAAAAGAATTTCAAACAATTTGGTAGCAATGAACATTAAATTTCAATGTAATCAAATGCATAAACAGATGTAAAAAGGTAAAAAGTTAAACAAGTCTGGGGTCGCTAATTTGACGGTCGAAAGGCACTAGAGATCGAATATTAATACCATGGGTAAGCTTCTTAATTTTCTGTGGTCGATTAAGTTGTTTAATCGCGAGAGCCAAGTATTCATGTTCGAGGGCTGACTAGAGGCTATATCTAGAAGACCTTATAGTTAAGCTACCATAAAAGGAATTTCTCATGAAATCATCGCCTGACTGATTACTTTTTCTTTGACCCCCCAAAGTCTTTTCACATTGATTCAATTTTGATGTGTGTGCTTATTTTGTATGCCTTGGGTTTTTTGCTGTTCAAGGAAAAGCGCCCACAGTGGGAACCTCAAGGGCTCTAGTACCATAGGCGATACATGTGAGTGAAGTACCAATTTAAGCAAGGATTTCTCTTCCAGCTTAAAATTTTACATTGTGGCACTTTGATTTTTTGTTTGTTCATTTTCAGCATTTTAATTTTGTAACTTTGGGGGGTCATATAACACTGTTACCCTCCCCAGGCTCATCACATTAGTAAACTCCCTTTATAATACTTAAGCTAAAGGTCAATAGGGTTAAGCCCACTAGAAAGCCCTAGTACATTTCGCACAATGCTGCCTAAATCGGATTAAGAACCTAAGTAACCATTGCTTATTAGGAAGGCATTCCCCATGGTATTAAGAGAAGATTTCTAATAACTAGCTTGGTCAAACTGCTTGATTTTTAAACTTAGACAACTGATTATGACAAAACATTACATTGAATTAAATGTTTGATACTAAGAAAATGCATTGAATATTAGGCTACCAATCACAATTAAAGTAGACAATCATAGATGCAAAAAAGATAAAGGGCAATGCTAATGGACAAGAAACACCTGTTTGTGTTCATGGTCACGCTTGATTTGAAGTGTGAACGAGAGAAAGGTTCCACGAAGGTCCAAATCCTATCAATAGCAACACGCTCCTGTACACACTAGTAAACAAAAGGAATACCTCCAGGAGGCACATTAGTGGGAAAAGAGAACTTCGCTAATCTCTCAACTCTAAAACAGAAACACTCCTATCGTACTAATCTTACCTACCCTCCATCACTCAAGTGATGAGGATCAAAGGTGTTTTATGGCATAGGTTTCTGTTTCACTGTACCAGATGTGACATGTGTAGGTCTGAGTCAATGTTTTGACTTTTAATGTGCATACTCGTTTGCTAATTGCTCTTGCTCTTTGTTTTTTGTTTTTTTTGTTTTTTTTTTTTGTGAGTATAAAGCTTTATATGTACATTCCCTAAGATTGGGAGATATAGAGGTCAGGGAGAAAGGTTGAGAGGGAAGTAAGTGAATGATGGATGTCCACAAACACTCCCCCCTTCCTTGGGTAGATCATACCGTTTGAAATGAGCTTGTCACCCTTTGAAACCAATTGTTCCAGTTGGTAATAGGTGAGGATTTTTGCCAGTAGTTTTCTATTACCCTAGGTACCTCGTCAAGTTGCAAGGGTGGTAAGGTACTCTCCCAGGATCGAACTTGAAGTGGTTCATCAGGTGATTCTTGAACACTGGGAGGTGTGGATTCTTTTGTAGCTTCATGGAGGTCCACTACTATAGATGGAGGCTGTGTAGAAGCTTTTACCTCTATGGATGTATCACATGAGGAGCTAGAAGCTTCATGGGACTCCCCCCTTCCTGAGCTAGGTGAAACAAATCGTTCTTTCTTTGGTACCCAAACTAGCTCGGGAGCGGGTGTGTAGCATTCTGTGATTTTTTTCTTTCCACGATCATTGATTCGTTTTGGAGCTACGGGATTGGGCTCACTTGGGTCAGGTGATAGGTAAGAGCACAATCTACGTTTTGGCACCCAGATTTGATCATTTCCTTGATAGTAGCCTTGGGCTTCCAATAGTCGTTTAGGGATCCATCGTAACATTTTCTTACTTTTCTTGGAGCGAGTGGTACGTTTCTTACAAGGCTTCTGTTTTTTAGCACTAGCTATGGTCACTAAAGAAGCTTTAGGGACCCACTTGTATGTTTTCTTCGTTACATTAGGATGAGTCTTGTCTTAAGCGATATGCATTGCTTGTAGCATATTTAAGGGTACAGGCATTTCATCCCCCTCATGTGTTACCCAGGTCGTCCCCCTATTTCCCCAAGTGTCTATGGTTGCTGCTAGGTGGACCCAATCCACATTGTCCGATTCCGTCATACCCGGTAACACATCCATGTAAGGAGAATCTTGGACAATGTCTGTATCCTTCTTACAAGTGTAACAATATTGTAGTGGGGCTGAGTGAACTGTGGTGTCAGAGCGATGATCAATAATGGTTTTAATCCCTAAGGGGTGTACCTTACCAGTCACCAAATCCACTCTAAGGACAGAGTCTTGGAATTGCAAATAGACATGATTTTTAGACCAATCATGAACCATTTGTGCTTCCCTCATGAATGGTCATCCTAAAATCATTTCATATGACATAAGGTGTTTAGAGAAATCCATTACAATGAACGTATGTCGTACCTTGTGTCCTAGAACTTTGATCTTAAGATCCTTGAGCATCCCCATAGGTTTGGCTATGGTACCATTTGCCATCTTTACCACAATGTTAGTAACACTGAGGCAGGGTTTTCCCATGGATTCCCAACAATCTTTTGTAACGATGCTCACTCCCGCACCACCATCAAGAATTCCCTTTATAGTTAATCCCTTGTTAGTGATGGGTAGGGTCGCATTAGACTCGTCGCCTTCAAAATACTGCCCTAATTCGTTAATGGGTACCTCGATCACAGACTCGTGTCCATCTAATTCAAGTGATTGCACATGATTTTCCTCATCAATCATAATCGAGTCAGGCCTATTTGGTTGCGCAAACTGCGGTAATCCCGTTCGTAGCTCTCCGTTAAGGAATGCTCGAAGTGCAAGGAATAACTCAGGATCTCCATACAGCTTTGCTATGATCGTGGTTCGGACCTCAGAAGACATGAAGTCCACTAGTTTGGCAACATTCATTGGTGTTTTGCAGGGTGTAGGTCCTTGACTAGGAACTGGTGAGGATGGAATCTCATATTCCTCAATGGGATCAGGTATTCCTTTTGTTAAACATCCTTTCCAACAAGAAAGGTGTATGCTCACGTTCTGATGTCCCGTCCTCACTCCCTTCTTGGATGATACTAGATATGGCTAACGGTCTATGGTTCATGTGGGGTGGATGAACTTGCGTGGGAAACACTGTGTCATGAATTTTGACATGCATGGGTTCTGGTTCTAGTTTCCTTTGAGTCTCCTCCACTAAACCTCTTAGATGTTTCACTTGCTCAATCTCGTCTACTGGGTTTGGGTACGTCCCAATCTTCTTTTTACGATTCTTCCCTTTTTGCCCCTGCGGTTTATCTTGGGGGTCTTGGATTGGATTTGGAAACACTTGTGGTGTTTTCAGAGGCTCTTTATGGTTTTCTCTTATTCGGTTTTCATTTGGTTCCATGTTACGATTTTCTTTGTCGGTCTTTCTCTTTGTGGTATTGGTTCTAGTCTCCATTGTCTCGATTGAATTTGAATCATCCTCGAGGTCATTCATATACATGGGGTCATCTCCTGTTCCTATGTTTGTTTTGGAACTTGGCTTTGAATTTCCCGTATTTTGCGACCTCTTTCTTCGTGTCTTCTTTTTCTTTGCTTGGATAACCGACGCGGTATCTCTCTCTTCGAGGATATGGCCTGGCCCTTGAAGCATGGACCGTGTAATCGCATAAGCGGGTGCGACGGGTGGTATTGGCGATGTCACACTAGCAATTTCGACCAAATTTAGGGGTGTGATTTTAGGCGCATTTGGGTTATAGGGGCATTGGGCAATCAAGTGATCTATGCCACAACGATTACATGTGAGTATTGGCATTGCAGACGTGCTCCCTTGATTCATTTGCATCTGTGCAACATTCTTTTGCAGCCTAATAGGGCACTCCGCTGCCCGATGGAGTCCACCACACTCGTAGCATTGAAGAGGTGGCCTCCTAGCCTGGGTGTTGATATTTTGACCTCTGGATGCGAGAGCAGCAGCTTGATAAACCGGCTTGACTTGCCCCCAACAATCTTCCATGTAGTATATAGGACACTCTTCCAATGTATCAAGTCCGTAGGCAATACTAGTGTCTATTTCCTCCTCACAGCCATCTGCATAAGCATTAGATGGCTCGCAACCCACTTGGTTCATAGGGGCGACTCTTGGATGCGGGGGCTGCGGTCCTAGCACAGGAGGTGGTAGCGGTGTAGCTTGTACAACATTTTGAGATCTAGGGACCATGTGTTGCGGTAGTTGCTCAACAGGTGGAGCAGGCATCAATACAGGAGCTCGAGGCGCATTCGTCCAGGCTACAGGTGGTCTATTTGCCATCATATGTTTGATCATTAAACAATACTTAGCTTGGTGACCATACCTACCACATGCGTTGCAAGTTCCATTAAATTTTACTCTAAACGTAGGGCACTCACTAGTGCTATGTGGACCCAAGCAAATGGAGCACCATTGTTGCTCCCTTCTTGGATACATGTGACTATTTTGAGGGGGTCGATTATCCTTAAGAGACTCTTGGATTGCCTTGGTGAGGTATGTCAAGAATGTCTCAAATACCTTTGGCTCATTGGCAATGCGCTTTGCAGTCATGGGTTCATACTCAATGGCTTGTGAGCTAGTGGATCTCGTGTCAGTAGACACCCTCATGCCTGCTATCATCAAGTTGTCCTCTAATTGGATTGCATCGGCAGTGACATCTTCCCAGGTTGTGATACCTCTAATCACTAGTCCATTATAGATTCCTTCATTCCTCAGCCCTCGAATGAATCGATCAAGCAGTTGGTTATTGTTGAAGCGCTCATTTACAGGGCAGCGAGAGTTTAAGTGCTTTAGACGACTAATGAAGTCCCTTACTGACTCTCCTTCCTTACGTTCGGCCTTCTGTGGCTAAGATGCTACACCCCAAAGCACACCTTCTCGTATGTACTCCTTTAGAAACAACCTTCAAAGGGTAGGGTAGATTGTTTTCTCGTCCACCCTTAGGGTTCTATACCAATCTCCAGCCTTCCCACTTAATGTCAAGCTTAAGGCATTGCACTTATGTAGTTCGTTGCGTTCCCCTAAGGAATCACATACTTATTCAAACACTTCAATGTGTTTTCTAGCATCTTCGTCCCCATTGAATTTTTGCGTGAGTTTGGCAATTTGTACTGCCTTACTTCTAGGATCTCTATCAGATGCATGACGCATATTTTCCGTGATAGATCGACCTATGGTTTGATCAAACGCTGCCAAGTCACCTATGTGAGGAGGCAGGGCCGGTGGATGTACTCTTGGAATCATATGTGGGAGAGGGACGGGTACCGGTCTTGGCATATGTGTGGATGATGCAGGATATGGAACATAACCGGACATAGGTCCACTCGGATAAGGGCTAGGGAGCGGCACTCGAGGATCATAAACAAGTGGTACAATTGGAGGTGTGGGTGCCATGTGTGCATAAGGGGCTAGAGGCACATACGGTCGAGGACCCATATTAGGTACTACGACACTAGGTAGTGGCACTGCGCTAACCGTAGATGTCATCGGTACATTCTCTGTCAGGCTTATCCCTGGAGTGAGCACTGTGTTTTCCTTAATAGAGGGTTGAGCCAAGTTAGGGAAGCTAAAGTTGTCGCTCGGAGGCTCAGAGTGCATAGAGACCCCAGGTGAAATGACGTAAGATGGGTCCATGGGACTCATTAGAGGAGTCTCCATTTGTGATAGAGTAGGCTGTTGAGCCTTTCTCGTATCCAGAAATCTCATGGGGCCAATTGAGAGTATATTTACCCCTCGGTTTTGCCTTTCCGATTGAATAATGCCATGGATAACATTACAGATCATTTTCTGTTGATCTTCGATGCTCGTGACACTAGAGGTGGATTGTACAATCTCTATCCATCGTACATGGTAGGCGTGGCCAGAGTGTAGATCCGTCAACACCTCAGTGTGGAGGTCGTATGTCCAATGATCATTAATGAACAATCCTTCTAGAGTCGACGTGTTAACGGTTTCTTGTGAGGTAGAAGCAATGTTGCTCCCCGTGGTTTTACTTGTCACCAACGGTACTCTAGAGGGAACTTCTGAAGGAGGCAGCTCAACAGGGCCTTCTTGGTAAGAAGTTGGCAGGATATCCACATGGAAACTCTTTGTGGGTGTGGGGTCCACGTGCGATGTGAAAGGAGAGTCCACTTCCCCACCCCCTTCGTGTGCTTCATTTGCATCAGGTTCCGAGCGAGTAGCTCTACCTAATGTTTCCATGGAACGGCTAAACATACTAGTACTAGGCTGTGGAGCTTCGGGAGGTGCATGGCCTTCTCTATCAATGTTTTGGGTAGGGTATGCTTCCATGATTTCTGAGTCGGAGGAGGAATCACTAGCGGCTATTTTAGGGTCTTGGGTGGTGCTACCTTGTGTCCCCGCTGAGGGTCTAGAGCCTATCGTGGATGGGTAATGGGTGTCCGTATGAACAGAGGCATCCTCAATATGCTCGTGTTCTAGCACCCGCCCAGAGCGTAAGTGCATGTGCTTTTGATACCCTAAGGTGTCAAAAAGCTGCTCTAGGAGGCCTTGTGACTAGTTTTTAGCGTGTTTTTTGTTTGTTTTTTTGCTAGATTTTTTAGAGCGTGTCATGGAATGGGCCGTGTGATAGCTCGAAACGAGCGTATCGCTAGGAGGGACGCGCTGTGCTTTACAGCCCACCGTTTGGTTCTATTTTGCTCCAGAAAAGCCCGAAACAGTCTTTTCCTAGCTGGGGAACTAGGCTCCAAATAGCAAGTCTAAGGGTGCAAGTGGGAAGAGAAGGGAGGAGAGTGGAGGACTTGTCCCACATGCTCTCATTCCCTCTTGAGGAGGTAGGGTATATATATAAGAGTGAGTCTAGTATATATCATAGGACTGAGGACTGAGGCCTAGGCTCGGGCTTCGGCTTGGGGAAATGATCCCGATCCCGATCTAACTTTTATACAAACCAACCCGTCCGTTTTTATAACTCACGTTTTTTATTTTCGAAAATCTAACCTCCCCCTCACTCACGTTTTTATTTTTCGATTTTTTTTTCGAAAAACAAATTTTTTATTTTTTTTAAATTTTTTTTTGTTTTTTTGTTTTTTTGTTTTTTTTGGGATATTATTTGGTACGCGTGACCTGCTAATCAGTGGTTCTCCTAATTACTAACCTGCTTAATTAACTAACTGTGCGCCTAACTGTGCACAAACCAAAAAACACAGAAAACACAGAAAATGTAGAAATTGAAACTTGACAGAACTGTGCAGTGCAAACCAGAAAACGCAGAAACGCAAGAAATGCTAACTGTGTAAGCTGAAATCTGAGATTAATAGAACTAGCAAAACAGAGCTTAACAGAACACAGAAAACTTGAATGCAGTCAACAACATTCTGTCTTTCTCTACTGTTTTTGCATAACAACAATAATCAAACTTAAGCTGCGCCTTTCCTACATAAAAAATAGCTTCAATACAATTTACAGGTCGCCATTGGAGCTTCACGCGCAGCAGCTCCCCGGCAACGGCGCCAAAAATGTCAAGGCTAGGGACTTGCTACGCGCCGTGTGCGAGCCACAAAGGCTCCGAGCACACAGTCATACAACAGACAAACTCACAAGGGAGAATGGTGTGTCACTCACCTTCCTGCGTAGTTGCGAATGAAGGATTCCTGCGCCGCGAAGAAGAGGGAGACGCCGCTACGCCGCACTCAACCACCTCGCCGCCGTCGTGCCTTCGTAATGCTCGATCGCACACACACTCTCCCTCTCTCTCTCACACACACACACTAACACACACGAGGAGGTGAAGAAGAAGAAGATGGAGATGGAGATGGAGCAAGAGCACTCTTCTATTGCACAAATGAGAGAATGAGTAAAAATTAGGTTTAGTGGCTTTTATATGAGCTCACCTCATTCACACTTGGGCGCCCATTCTTAGCCAACTAACTCCTTGAATATTCCAGTTAGAGTGTGCCTGTCATTGGCGATCACCCTTACCCTGTTCCTATTGGTCCGACAAGCCTGGTACCTGACTCTAAATAATACAACGTTTATAGATCATAGGGTGTCCGTGTGCCGTGAGGGTTAACAAGAATCAACTGTTGTAAGTCAGATTGCAACAAAAAGTCTCAAGCTACCCTCCATAGAGACACAATTAGATCAAGATGAGACCATGACAAATGCAGGATAGAGATCTTCAATAGAACCAGCAACGAGAATACATTTAGTTCTCAACAGTACAAAAGGAGCAAGTGTGAGATGCAATGCTCTACTAGATAACGAAGCAAAGTGCAATATGGTTGCAGAAAACATCTAGAGCATTCTAGAGATTACTCAAGGAAAGGCAAGTAACAGAGAAATCATGGGTAAGGCTACAAGTCAAGAAGAAATGGTTGCTATCCTTAGCATCCAAAATCATGACGAGCGGGTAAAGTTTCAAGTGAAGCCTTCAAAAGAAATGCTCACAGATGTCATCCTTGAACATGTGTGGTTAGATCAACACAAGGCCTACAAACAAGATACAATGCTAATACTCTCTTCTCCAAGAGGTAGCAATCAACAATTACAGGTACCGTTAATGCAAGATTCAGAGTTGCAGCAGTCACAAATATCAAAGACAAATCTTTCAGACAAAGGTAAAGAAAAAGTGGAACTTCCACTGAATAGCAAAGAAGTTGTGATAGCATATGACTCTACATCAAAGAACCCTCATGGATCAGCTTCTTCAAGCAAGTCAGGCTTTCAAAACTTAAAGTCAAGTGCTGACCCAACTAAAACCTCTAAGGAGAAACCTAGAAAATCAAAGATATATCGGCCAAAGTACTCAAGAAAGCAAAGGAAATTCAAGCAAGTGTTTTTTCCGAGCAGTTTAGTCAAAGTCAATGATCCAGTTTGGATTAAAGACAGGAAATCAACACAAAAAAAACAAACACATGGAATGGATAGCATCACAATGGAGCTTGAAATAATAGGAGTACTGTGGAGGTAATAGACAGATAGGATACCAAAACCTCAGGTAAGGGCATATGAAGTGAAGTCAGGTGCCTCCCAAGAAAGAAGGCCCACAAGGTATCAACCTCAAAAATATCCTAGGATACCTAAGAAGCAGGTATACAATAGAACAACATTAAACGATGTTGAAGTCTACCACAAATCTCAAGAGAATACAGAAAAAAGATGGATCTCAAAGAATATTCCTCTTAGACAAGGATTTCACACAAGGTATACAAAGATTTGGCTACCAGTAAGCCACAAGGCAATTGAAGCTACACCAGACCTGCATGAAGATCTGAAGAACTCAACAAGACCTAGAGCAAAGAAAAGTCAACAAAGGAGTTACAAAGTTCATCAAGAGATTTGGATTCTTAAGTCTTCCAATGCTCCTAGTCAAAAGCCAGATGCCTACAACCAAAAAAGACCTACAACAACATCAAAGACTCCTATCAAAAGGCCTAATTGGAGAATCAAAAAAATAATGGAGTCTTCACAGTCAAAGAAGGACAACCCAACCAATGCAAATGCAGATTCAATGAATCCAAAACAAGTATGGAAAAAGAAACCTTCAATGCCAACTTGGCCCTTCACTAATCCGGGATTCAAGCTTACTTTTACATGAAGAAATGTTTTTAGTAAGAATGTAAAAAGTCAAGGTGACAGGGTGCAAAAAACACTCTTTTGCATAGTCAGAGCAGGCTGTTGAGCCATAAAATGAGCAAAGCATTAGTCCCAAAGCTTCAAGTCATATTAAAATCTTTGCTAAGAGTTGTAGTTATTAGTCTTACACTCAAGCTGGAAGAGTTGAGCATATCTAAGTCATGTTGCTCATGATGGATGAGACGGGCATAAGAGTCGAAGTCTATTAAATTACAATTGGTGGAGTGTCGTAGAGTCCAACACTCATGCACAGTGCACAGTACGATGAGAGCACATATCCTCGTCAACGAAAACCATTCTTAAAGGGGTGCGAGCTTCCAAAGCCATGTCATATGCTTTTATAGCTACACCATCTTTCTGAAGAACCCCTCAGAATCTTTCTTGCACAGCATATTGTTTTCCATGCATTTTCGTGTATGCATATATAGGATGTCCCATCATCGGACATATGCATTAGACACTCTTTTTTGCTTCCACCTATGCACCTTGAGTAGACTACAACAAGCAAACCAATGTTCCATCATGCTACCCTCTCACATTTGTTGACTTTTTATTTCCATATCTATCAGCAAATAATCCCTTTAGTACTTTATTAATATTTTCCATGCTAATAAGTACTCCAATGATGCGCTTATCCCAAAGGCACTTTTTTCCCATTGGGTTTTTTCCCTTGGTCATCTAGGTATTACCCTAATTTAGAACCTCATCATTCTACTTCCCTTGTACATACTTTTCATAAATTAACATCAGTCTCATCATTATGCTATTACAACGGACAAATGCAACATTATCTCTCACATCAGACATATTTGGACCAATGAAGATGCTGCAGCAAATTGAACCTCATTAACAAATTCAATGACAAATGAAGACAATAAACCCATCAACAACTAATCAAAACCTTCCCTTGCCTCCACGGACACCTTTCAATAGTGCCCGAGGACGGGCACTAAAATCGGAAAAGGGGGAATGTTAACTAAGTCAACGTCAGTTAACAAAATCTGCTAAAGACCAAAGACATACAGATGCACATTGAAGATCAACATGAAGTAGCAGTAAATATTGGAGTTACACATTCTCCACGTGTTCCCAAAATGGTCACGTATTGTAAACTCCCGATTTATTTCAAGCCATTGTAATATTTTAATGTGTTACAGGCTCAATGGGAGTTCCAAGCTCTAAAGAATAGGCCAAATATTGTGCCTAGGTTGCAGATTCACTAAGTGGTGGAGCCCCAAATGCCTTGGATGCCTGGACATTGCACATTTTCACCATAGGTACATAAGGCAGTGTGTAAATGAAATTAGGGTTCTCAAGCTCATTTGTTGAGAACACTCTTTGGTGAGAGCTCCGGAGGTGTGTGGCTATGGATTCCTTGAGCTTATCCTTGCTCATGAGACTTGATTAACACTAATCAATGATTCATTCTCTCTCACTATGCCTCTCTCATGCTTCTTATGATTGCCTATGGTGCTTAGATTAACTTGATCTTAACTAATAATTAGTGGTTAATCCCTCTCTAATCTTGTGTGATTGCCATCTTTTGCTTGTGTGTGCATGTAGGTTTGATTGGAGTGTGGTGATTGATAGATCTATGTGTGTGTGCTTGTGATTAGTGTGTTGCATGATAGGATTAGTGTTGTGTACATCGTGCAATCGTAGTGTGTGTGTTTGAGTTGATTAGAGGTGAAGAGAAGTGGATATGGAGATTGCCCTTCGTTGCGGCTTAGCTCCTCCATAGGCTGAGAAGATCACCTCGTAGAGTTAACCATTTGTGTTGCCACGATTAGCTCACTAACCATGTGAGTGTTTCCATGCCCTAGCCGGGTAGCATGACACACATTGTGATATATAATAAAGCAGCTATTGTTGTTGCTATCATGTGCATACCTATGTGGGGAGTCATGGGCTTGGATGTGGCACCGTTGTCTATTTTTTCACTTGATAGCATGGTTAATTTGTTTTCATCATGTACATATTCCAAGAGTCTCATGGTGACACACTCATCTCACCTACAAAGATTGATGCGAACAAAGATTGCCAAAAATAATAGATGATGGACATCTTTATAAAATTGCATGGAAAGTAACCCAAAATGGAAAAGTAATAAAAATTGATGCATATCTAAAATTTTCATGCTTAATCAAGTGATCCCACAAATTGAGGACTTTTTTTACTTTGTTTGGGTTTTTTCACATTAAAAATGGTATTTTTGGGTCAAAAAAGAGCTAAAAATGACCTAGTTCTGGTCATAAATGGGAAAAAGACACAAAAATTGATGCATCAAAAAACATTTCCATGGATAAGACAGACATAGATTCTTCTTGAGGGAAAAAACTTGCATTTTTTCCCTTATGTGCAATTCAGTGCATGGTGGCTCTATGAGTGTGCAGTCCCGCCTCTCCGCTATCTTGTATATGAGCTTGTGAGGGACTGAATGAGGGTTTCCATTCACCATCAATATGAAAGCTCTTAACTCTCTTCAAAATCAAAAAATGGTTTTCATGAAGGTGGAAGCTCGTGACTTCCTTTCAACTATTTGAAGTTACGTCTATGTAATTGGGGGCAAGGCTACAAGATTCCACGAAAGAGGTTTGGGCATTCAATGGGATTTGTTCTTGCATGAGAATGTTGGTTTCATGGCTGAAATTTTCGCTTTTTTAATTTCTATTTGGAAGTAAATTTGGTCGTGAATTGGTGATCCTTTAATCACGAAGTTTCTTAAAACAACAAGCAGATTCCAAGCACAATAGGAAAGAGGGTTTGTGAATTTTATGTCATGAAAGGCACTCTTAGAATTTAAGCCATATTTAGGAAGAGGGTTGGTGAATTCATAAACACTTTTTCACAAAGTATTTGTGACTCTCATCACCAATGTTCATAGCCAAAGGTTTTACACCTTCCCAACTAGACTGCACACTTTTTGACACAAAAAAGTCAAGATGCACTTTTTGACACTTCCTCTAAAGCCAAGATGCACTGAGAAAAAACCCCGATGCATGCTTTTCCAAGTATACAAATCTGCTACAAATCTAGCCCTCGAAAAAACTTTAGCTGCTCATATCTTCCTTGATTGAGATCTAATTTGGGATCTATAATGCTTGGCTTGGAGAGAATGCTCTGCACTTCAAAACCATAATTTCAAACACCCCTTGAATTGCACATGCATGAATTCCATCACTCCACACATATGCAAAATTTGATGAAACCTCAACCTAGCATAATTTCCCGTTGGTAGCTCCTTTTGATGAGTGGTAAGGACAAGCTTGTAGAGCCCATCGAGGAGTTCCAAAAATAACAATAAACCTACGAATTTCTAGCTTTGAAACATTCCGACCAAGGAGTCCAAAGAAGAGAAAAAATGGAAAAAGAACACATTCTATTTATAAATTTTGAACTCCGTGCTTTCATTGGCATCTAATACCTACTCAAGTCTAGTAGACCGCTCTGAAATGTAGCTCTGTTTATAAATTTTGAACTCCGTGCTTGCATTGGCATCGAATACCTACACAAGTCTAGTAGACCGCTCTGAATTGTAGCCATAACCACCTTTTGTAGTTGTTGTAACACCAACAGCCTTTGGTTGCACCATTGTCACCTTAAACATTGTTGGCTCATCAGTTTTCTATAATCCTTCTTGCATTATTAGTAGGTGGATCTTTGTCTTCCATATGGAGAATACCTTGCCAAAAAACTTCTTAATTTTAATGTCGTTTTTGGAAAGTCCAATGTTGGCCATGTTGAATAGCTTTTATGGATGACCATAATCACAAAATTTCTCACCACATACCATTCATTATTCATGAAGAATTCAAGTGATTGTATTACTTTCAAGAAACTAAATATAAATTGATTACTCATTTTAGTACTTAGTACAAAGAATATATGCTGCAATGAAAATGAGACCTTCTCCTCTTCTTAGTTCATGTAAAAAAAATAGATACAACCCTTAAGCAACATACCTCATTTCTTAATAGTAAGGGATGTGTCCATTTCAGTCTATAAGTCCTTGTCCATGTCTTGAAAATCATACAAATAATTAACTGAAAGTAAAACTACTATATTTTAGGGTCAACACTATAGACTGATGGTATACAAAAATTTACAATAAAAACATCTGATTGAAAGTTCCACACATCCCTTAACCTATTCAAAATTAGGTTTCAAAAAGTAATCATATGGATTGGAATGCATGGAACTGAATCCATGGTGCATTCACATATCTCACATCTTCAACCTCTTTAAAAATTGGCACTGTTGAAAAAAAATGTTCAATTAGTCATTTTAGAAGCTCACTTTGGTAGCTCCCTAGAGGGCACCTCCAAAAACCCATACATATGTTTCAATCAGGTTCTTGCATCTCCTCTAAATCTTGCTTCTACAATTCATCCAAATCATACTTGTGATTGTCATTTTGAATTTTGCTTCTATATTCCACCTGAGCCTTGTACAAGAATCTCCTTTACAATCCTTACAATTTCTTGCATGGGTTCCACCACTGTTTCTACAACTTCTCGCTTTTTTGTGAGGCCTTGGGATCTGAAACCTATTTTTGCTCCTCGCCTCTTGCCCTTCTATAGGCAACCCCCAAGATTAATTTTTATACTAGACCCTTGGCCTTACATTACTGCAGATCCCTTGGAGAAGTGTTTTCATCCTCAAAAACAAAAGTGGAAAATCCTTTCTTAATAACACTAATGTTTTCCCAAGTGGCACCTTGCTCAATTCTATCTTTCCACTTGACTAATGCTTAACTACACACATGATGATGAGTATGAAAATCATGATAGTTGAGAATGCACTCATGTTCATGAGGTTGTGTTGGAGGTTCAATAATATTGACCAAAATCTATTGGTCAATGACATTGTCATCCCTATGCAAGCATTTATGTTAACAACTTAGATGAAAAACCGGATGAATATGAGAGTGTGCATGTCAAGAGAGTTTGTAAGACATATATCCAACTCATTTGAGTATCTTAAATGGCCCACAACATCTCTGAGGTAATTTCAGTGTTGGCCCAATTTTGAGACTTTCTAAATGTTTTGGCACATGTAAAAAGAGCTCTTCCCCTTTCATGAAGGTTACTTGCGGACATTTCTCACTATAATATTTTCGGTATCTATCCTATGCTTGTCAAACGTTTTGATGAGCAAGCTTTAGCATATCCATGTAATCTTGGAGAGAATCCTTGACCTGCTGAAGTTTCTTAGTTGCCAACCCCAACATAACTAGTGATCTAGGTTGAAAACTTACATGAGCATGAAAGGACTAAAACTCATTGTCACATGCTTTGCAAACTCTACAATAGGGAGATAATCTTTCCAATCAGATTGATATTTTATAATGTATGACCTTAGCATATCCTCTAGAAGCTTATTAACATGTTCAACCTCACCATCCATTTCTAGATGATCTGTAGTACTAATGTTGACTTATGTGCCCAATCATTTAAATGAAACCCTCCATAAATGACTGTTAAAATTGGGATCACGATCACTCACGATATTGTTAGTAGGAAACCTGTATATTGTATGTAGATTGTCAACAAATAACTTGGCTAACTGTGGAGTTTTAATTGTGGACTTGGCTGGAAGAAATTTTTAAAATTTAATCAACTGATTTACTAACACCCTTACTAAGTCATCATGACCTTGTACGATGGTTGATAAACCCACAATAAAATCTATAGAGATACTTTCCCATTTATGATTGGGAATCTCCAGCAGATGTAAGAGACGTCTTGCTTTTAGGAGCTCCTCTTTATTGATGGCATTTCTGGCAATGCAAGATATAGTCTTGAATATACCAGCATAAACTTGGCGAGTAAAATTGTCATCTCGAGTGCATAAGGTTTTTTATGCATGGGTGCCTTGCAATAGGACTGTGATGACATTCAAAAAGAACTTGGTGTGGAATGTCTGCATTCTTCTTGGTACACAAACTCTCCCCTTGTAAAGTAGGTCCCCATCATCTATGGACACATCACTCAAAAGAGGAGAACTGGGTGTGGAGAAAAAAGATGCACTGCCAACATTGAAGTCAGAAGGATCTCTCATTTTCACATGGCTCCATACTTTGGAGTTATTTTTATCATGCTCATATTTGCCCTTGAAATATTCCAACAATTGAGTTTGAAGCTCTATAAAGATAAGAGCCAATCTCAGGCACAGAAGTAAGAGAATCAAATACCATATTATATTGTCCTTTAGGATACCAGTGCTTTGCATCATACTCCTGAAGAATCTCAGCCCACCTGGATTTTTTGACCCTTCAAATTGGTCTGTTGTGTAAACCATTTTCTACTTTCCTGGTCAAATACAATCTCAAGCTAAGCCCCATAATAATGATGTTGCCATGGTTTCAAAGGAGACACTATTGCATAGATTTTTGTTTCATAACTGGAATACAGTACAAGAGGTTCTTCAAAGTAGTGAGACAATAGCAGTGCAACGCTCAAATGTGAAAATTCACGGTGTCGCTATAAGCGTCGCCATGAGCGTCGCTATGCAACAAATACTATAGCAATGCTTATAGTGACACCTATAGCGATGCCGACCTTGTAAAAAAATAATCTGCAAGTTCAAAAATCTCATATCTCATATTTGAGTTTTGACGCTCTTGCAAAACAGGTATACCCGCACCTCTCTCTCTTCTCACTCACTCTCTCTCTCCCTCCCTCACACACACACACACACATGAGGAGAGGAAGGAGAGCTAAGTATGCTCCTTCCCTCTCCTACCTCTCATGCTCCTTTCCCCTCTTTCTATCTCTCCCTCTCCCCCCCCCCCCTCTCCCCCCCCACCCCCCCCCACCCCCACACACACACGCATTGTGTATGTGTGAGAGAGAAATACATAGAGAGAGAGAGAGAGAGAGAGAGAGAGAGAGAGAGAGAGAGAGAGAGAGAGAGAGAGAGAGAGAGAGAGAATGTACACACACATGTATAAACAAAGAAAACATACGCACACACACACACATTGAGAGAGAGAGAGAGAGAGAGAGAGAGAGAGAGAGAGAGAGAGAGAGAGAGAAAGCAAAGAGAGAGAGAGATAAAGAAATAGATAAAGAGAGAGAATATGAAATGAAATTTTATATTAAATGTCTTCAAAATGTCAAAATAATTTATGAGACCAACCCGATAAACTCCTTGTGGATCTAATCTAGTGTCTGTGTTGTCCAAGAAAGTAGTGCATCGATCAGTGAAGAGCTTCGTCAATGTATGTCTTTGTAAATAGACGTACTATGACATATATAGAAAAAGAGAGAGAGATATAGAGAGAGAGTCATAGGTTTAGGATTTAGTTTCTATATTTAAGTTAGAGTTTAGGTTTAGATTTAATATTAGAGCTTTGGGGTTAGATTTAGGATTTAACTCTTATATTTAAGGTTTAGAGCATAGTTAGAGATATTTAATGATAGTTAGTGATAAGAGCTTATGTTTAGTTTTAAGATTAGATTCTTGATTTACTTGATGCTCAGTTTAGCTTCAGGATATATCATGGATTAAATTTAGAGTTAGGTTTATGATTATTTTTGCAGTAGGTTTATGGTTATATTTGTCTTTCTCCCTCTCTTTCCCTTCATGGATACGACATTATGTTGGAAAGCTTTCAACAACACTGTAGCTCACAATGGAGTCAGACATGCAATGTGCACAGTAAAATGGTACGCAAACCACAAAATGGTGTCTTCACATACAACCATAGCTTCTCGAGGTAGTTTACCGTAGGGAATGGCCTACAATTGAACAAGAGGCAAAGGGGTTTTGTCCGCTACTACATGCATCATCATGTAGATGTGGGTGTGTAGATTTCTTGTACCCATAAATATAGGAATTGACCAATAAATACGAGATTATAACTCGGTGGTTCTGTACCTCTAGACCAAGGTTTGTAGGGATCGGATATGGCTAGAGAATTTTAGGTAGTTTATTGTGTCATCTATGGTTTCTTGATTGTGAGGGAGATTGAGATTGAGAGAGAGAGAGAGAGAGAGAGAGAGATAAGAGATGGAGGAATTTTAGGTAGTTTATTGTGTCATCTATGGTTTCTTGATTGTGAGGGAGATTGAGATTGAGAGAGAGAGAGAGAGAGAGAGAGAGAGAGATAAGAGATGGAGTAGTGACAACGATATGGGGCCGTCGAACTGAAACGCATATCTCTCAACAAGGATCTTATGTCCTTGCAATCAATGCAAACATGTTGTGCAACAGAGAAGATGTGTTTCTTTGTAGCATGTTTGCAAATTTGGTGAGTTTGACCCATCTATTATAGATCGAGTTGTTGCCAATTACAACTCGTCAAACTCTGACGTTGGCCAGCAAGCAGCAATCTTGCAACCCAATAGACGTGTTCGCAAGTGCTTTACTCAAGCAGCATACGTAAGGACACAAGATGAACCCTCTGACAGCTTGGAGGGTGATCATGCAAAGCACATTCCCAATGAGGCTATGTTTGAACCCGATATTAAAGAAATGATCGTCGAGACGATCATGGATTTAGAAAGGCTTATTTATGATGACATGAAAAGTGAAGCCCATACACCATTGTATGTTGGAGCACGTGTATCTAGATTAAAGGCTCTCTTGGTTCTTTTCAACATGCAGAGAAAGTTTGGATGGAGGTGACTAGCATCAGAACACTTTTCAGGTGATCTATTACAATGTGTCTACTTCAATAAAAAAACTCTAAATGAATAATGTACCAAACTACTTAAACAAGTGTTTTGCATTTTTTCGTTGTGTAGACTGCTCAAAGAGAACATACTGTCAGTTGATAATGTGCTGTCAAATTCCAGAGAGGAAGCAAAAAATATCTTGTGAAACTTGGGGATGGATTACAATTCTATTCAAGCTTGTCCTAATGACTGCATTCTTTCTAGAGGGAAATACATAGACATGGAGAAGTGTCCGTAATGTGATTATGAGAGATATAAAGTACACCTCTACGAGAAAAACATTCCGTAGAAGGTGTTACAACACTTTCCTCTGCTACCTCGCATCAAGAATTTCTTTGAATGTAATTCCATGGCTGCTCTAGCATCATGGCACAAGGAAAATAGATCTTCGGACGGTGTGCTAGGATCCTTACAGATTGTACGGCATGGAAGCATATAGACGACACATGGCTGGATTTTTCCAGAGAAGATCAAATTTGCACCTCGGCCTAGCTATGGATGTCATAAATCCATTTGGTCAGAGGTCAAAATATTACAGTGTATGGCCAGTTGTTATTGTCAACTACAACATTCTCCCGTGGTTGACTACCAAGAAGGGCAACTATTTCTAAGCTTGATTATGTTGGGGCGGTATAAAGTGAAGAATATGGATGTGTATCTTCATCCACTATTGAAAGAGCTACAAAAATTGTGAATTGGCATAGAAGTGGTGGATATATGCCGACACACAGTTCGACACAATGATTTAATCACCGGCATTTTGATGTGGAACATGCATGACTATTGCGGACTAACAAAATGCTTAGGTGATATATGCTCAAACTCAAACACTATATACGTTTGTTTTTCTAATTCTTATCTATTGTCGTTTGTATACATGAAGGTCTCCAAACAAGCGGATACAGAGCATGCGTCACATGTGGACCTAGTCTTCATGCACGTTGGATGCCCTCACTCAAGAAGCAAATCTATGAAGGTCATCAAGCGCATGTTCCAAAGGATCACAAGTTACACAACAGTTTTTTGGGAAGAGAACCGCCAAGGATGTCTGCTCGAGCATGGTTAGAGAAAAAGGAGATGTGTGATGACGGTTTGCTCCTAGGGATAAAGAGACCCTCTCTATGGTACGAGTTACCATATTGGCCCAGACTCATGATGAAAAACTTGATTGATCCAATGCACATATTCAAGAATGTGGGTAATCTGTTGTGGGACCATCTCATCGGCAAAGAAAGATACTTTTGGGCCAGAATTGACCTTAGAAATGTGGATTGTATGGAGAAATATTGAATGCGGACAGAACTCAATGGATCGATAAAACTTCCTAAAGCGCCATGGATTTTGACAGCAGGCCAAGAACGCAAAGTAAAAGATCATTGAATCCGTGCGTATGCCCACGGAGTAATGCACTTGCTTCGAACATGTTTCACTAAAGAAGCTTACTGGTTTGAAGTCACACGACTGGCATAAAATGTGTCAGGTATGTTTAAAATGGAATATATCATAGTGGGAACTGTGTAACATATTCGTGTGTGGACTTTATTATCATTGCTAGAAGTGTTGTGCAATTTATTTTACCGGTGGCCATTGAGGGATGTTTGTCTCTTGACATCCATACCACAATCTACAAACTTGCGAAGTTGGTGCAATTGATCTCACAAAAGAAGATCCATGTAGATTCCATACCATCTGCCAAACTAAACGCTGTGGAGGTTGTATGCATGTTTGAGAGACACTTTCCTACTACCATGCTAACCATTCAAGTGCATCTTCTTGTTCACATAGTCGATGACGTGGAAATAGCTAGCACGGTGCATTCTAGATGGATGTTCTTTTTAGAACGTTTCATAAAAACGCTCAAGGGATATGTGCGTCAGAAGGCACGTCCGGAGGGTAGCATGGTAGAAGGTTGGCTGGCATGAGAGTCCCTAGCTTACATCAGATAGTGGCTAGAGAGATTTGATAAAGCCCAAGAAACGCTATGGAGAACCATAGATGATGAGTGCATATCTGGGATTTTCATGTGCAATCTTGGTGTCGAGAAAAAAATGACGGAAGATCTAGAGACTAAAATCAATCAATTTTGCATGCTTCACAATCCAGTGATGCAAAAGTGGCTTTCACAATACGAGGATGCAAAGCAAGAGCGACAAAGGACACAAATCGAGTGGAGACGGAGAAGACGACCACCGATACATTATTTGGCGGGTCCTGAGAGCCTACCAACATTCACAAGCTTACGATGGTTGCACAACTGATTGAAAAGCGCACAATAGTGCAGCGAACAAGTGACTGAGGAGGAGTGGGAGTACTCTTGGAGTTGCTCGACCCAGGTATGTTTGCAATGTACGACTCCTGGCTTTCTAGATGTTTGGACAACCACTCATAATCTTTGTTGATTGTAGTTTAAGTCATGCATGGTAGCATGGTGTAAAGGTCGATATTTTAGGGTGGAACGGATCGACAAAAAGTGTTTTACACAAGATTGTGGGATCATGGAAAAATTTGAACAGTCTAGTCGACGACGGTCCTCTGATGCAAATCGTGTGGTGGCGGAAAGTATGTACATGTCTTGAGGTAAGGTGTCTTTTATGGTTAGGTCAATGGCTATTTTGTGTTAGTATGTTAGTAATTAGTGTTAGTAATCACTAGAAAGTTAATGATATACTTACAATGGGTAGAATGAGGTGTATGGTTGAAGTAAGATGGTTAAATAAAGTAAGGAAATCCTTGTGATGGTGAAGCTTGAATAAGTTTTGGACTTACTTGTGTAAGTTCTCAAAATGACTATCGATCCTCTTCTTCTTCTTCTCTTCTTTATGCCACCGCCGTCAAGGTTGATTACCGCAATGAAATGGCAATTCATTTGATGAGATCTCGTAATTTTTAGAGGTTAAGAATGGTTTACATGCTGAATTTTATGTATATAGAGAAGAGGTAATACATAATTGTTCTTTGGAAGTAATAGAGAGAGGCATAGAGATGGTGTATGTACATGTAGAGCTCATACGAGAGCTATGGAAGTAAAAGGGGAGGTTAATGGTGAAGAAGGTGAGAGAAACCGTGGAAGATGCAGGTTTGTGTGAGGGATTGAGAGGAATGAGTGTGTGTGTGTGTAGAAGTGTGGAAAGAGGTGAGAGAAGACTATGGGCTACTTGTTAGAAAAGTGGGCAGACTGGGGTCCAATCAAAAAATCATACCTCACCGGTGGTAGCTCCAATAATTTTGAACATTTTTGAGGTGATTATTCAGCTCTTGGTCCACATTTTTTCTTCTAACCACCGCTTCAAATTCAGAGTGAAGATGAATATAAAAATCCCACCAGAAAGCTTAGTTTTCTTCACAAAAAAGTCTTCAGTGGCTCCCTTCGTGTTGAATTTGCATAAGACTCCAAAGGTGAGTCCCACCTTGCATTAGAGCATGACCTTATTCATTATTAGGGGTTTGAAAATATGCATGGTTGCATAAATATAGGCTAGTATACATAAACAATTCATCAAATCTAAAATAGTGTGGGCTATATATATAAAAATAAATATATGAAAATATAGGAAATCAAATGAGGAGGGACCTCATTTTTTTTAATTGATGTATATCTATTGACAAGAGGTAAGAAATAATATCTATAGGATATAGGAATTAGTGAATGGCAATGACTGATAGTGAAAGGTATTTTTGAGGTTTTTCCTTGGAGTGGATTTACACCAAAAATAAGAGAAGCTTGCATGAAAATATATCTATATGGAATAAAGAGTGTGTAAAATGGTAAGAAAAATTGTGATAATGATGAGTCAATGTACATAGCATATATAGGAAAATTACACACACTTAGGTAGAAATATTTACATAAATATCAAAATAATTATTAAAATTCCCTATATCTAGGCCCTATGTACAATGAAATATTTACACACAAATAGGCCATAATATATATATATATATATATATATATATATATATATATATATATATATATATATATATATATATATATATATATATTGGCTCAACTGAGAGTTTTAAGGAGATATGGGAAAAGTCCCCTAACTCACACGCGCCTATGTACAACGAAAAGGTAGGGATAGCCACAGTGTTTAGGTGATTTTGGTAGAGTGAGGTAGCTCACTATGGCAATTCCGGAGAGCCAAAAAAACGGCTATCAGTACCTTGTGGGGTGATTTTGCATACTCTATATGGTCCTTCTTTCGCATATTTCAGCTTTTGCTTTTCGTTACTCACTCCATACATAAGAACTTTATCCCCAACCTTGATATCCTTCTTCTTCAAATGAAGATCAAACCATTTCTTTTGCCTATCCTTCTCCGCAGGTTTATTTTTCATAGCCAATTGCTTCTCTTCATCTAACCACTCAAGGATATATAAACGCTCAACTAAAGGGTCACCATCCCAACCTTCTTCTGAAGCTACTGGAAGACTAGGAATGACAAACAACCATGGAATAACTTCTTCTTGGCCATATACCATCTTGAACGGTGTACAATTAATAGCCACTTTCTGCACAGTACTATAAGCCCATAGAGCTGATGTTAGCTTCAAATCCCAATCTGTGCGATGAGCCTCTACCGTCGTGGTGGTCAAGATAGAAATTAAGTCTTGTTAGAATTCTCAACGTGTCCATTTTCTTGTGGATAATAAGGTGTCGACTTATGGTGGGATATCATGAAGCTTGTTGTGAGTTCCTTTATCAATTCATTTATAAAATGAGTGCCATTATCGCTCACAATATCAAAGGGACAACCAAATCACGTAATATTCTCAAAGAGAAACTTAGCAGTTGACCTTGCATCAGCCTTGTGTATCGCCTTATCTTCTGACCACTTTGTCACATAGTCAGTTGCAACAATAATATATCGGGATTGGGTGTTACGGGCTGCGAGACTAATTGGGCCTACAAAGTCTAAACCCCATTTTTCAAATGGTTGGGTCACTTTAATAGGATGTAAGGGAATCTGATCCTTCCGTTGTGTGGTCTTGTAACATTGGCATTCATCAGAACTCGTTGCAAAAAGTGATGCATCCCTGAATAAGGTGGGCGACCAATAGCCTGATTGCAACACCTTCTTAGTAGTTAGTTGTGCTGAAAAATGTTCTCTGGCTATGTCCATGTGTGCTTCTTGTAGTATGTACAGATGCTCATCCTCACGAGCACATTGTCTAAGAATATCATCCTTCCTCCCTAGCTTGTAGAGAGTACTTGCAATTAGGTTCACATTATATCCTTACGAAGCTCCTTGGGTGGAAAACCATTAACTAAAAAGTTTACAATCTTCTCAATCCATTCAGGCTTGGTCTCAACTAGGAATAGGAAACTATCAGGCAATTCATCATTGATTCCAGTGTGGGCTTCACCATTGGGTATATGAGACAAATGATTAGCCATGACATGCCTTTATCGGGTCTCACCACAACGGTAAAATGAAACTCAAGAAAAATTAATAATCATTGTGTAATTCTTCCCATGGAACATGGTTTCTTCACTAGATACAACAATGCTTGATGATCCAAATAAAAAACAAACTTGTTGACAAGAAGGTATTAGCCAAAAGAAATACTGCATAAATCATAGCTAAACCTTCCCGCTATGTAGTGGTGTAGTCCCTCTCAAAATCATTCAGTTGGCGACTTGCAAAGCTAATGGGATAGTCCAATTTATGTTCTCCTAGTTGAGCTAAAACACACCCAATAGCAAAGTTTGATGCATCAATATGCACATGTAAAATGATGTTCCAATTGGGCACTCACATGATTGGAGCACTTGTCAGGGCCCTTTTAATAATTCATAGGCATGGTCACACTCCTCGGTCCAGTGAAACTCAATAAAACGCTTGTGAAAGATGTTCTTTTCACAAAGAATAAACACAAAGGTCATCTTAAAAAGCTTCACAAAACTCCCTTAAATATTAAAAGCAATGTTTATTAATCATTGGAATGTAGCAGGGACATTAGTTAAGACAAACGCCATAACAGAAAATGCGAACACTCCAAATTGAGTTATAAAGTGGTTTTAGCTTGGTCTTCTACCGCAATTGTGATTTGATTGTAACCAAACTATCCATCCAAAAAGCTATACGTTTCCTTTTCTCCTGAGACCCTCTCAAGAAGATGTTTCAAATATGGCAAGGGGTAATGGTATCTTCCAGTGGCAACATTAAACTTCTTGAGATCCATGCATACTCTGAGTTTCACTTTTTTTGTTGGCACAATGACTATTGGAGACACCCATTTTGAATGCTCAATAGAGTATATGAATCCACATTTGATGAGGATTTTGAGTTCTTCATGAGTAATCTTTGCATACTTCGGATTCATTGGGTAGGGTCTTTGTTGGACTGGTTTAGCAGTGCTAATCATTGGAATTGTATGTTGCACTACGGAAGGTGGAATACCCTTCATGTCATGGTATGTCCAAGAAAATATATCCTTGAATTCCTTGAGGATATACTTAAGTACATATTCCTCAGTCTCTGTCAGGTCTTGGGCTATGAAAACAGGTTTGGAGTCCTCAGATGGGTCTGCTAATTCTATTTCTTTAACTACCATCGGACCATCATAGACTCCAGTACTTCCATTAGTAGGTGTTCTTACGGCTTTTGTATACACAACCTTACGCTCCTCCGTGGTGCAGGATTTGAAATGATCAAGTGGAGGGTGTAAGGTCATGGGGTCTTGTTGTGTTGTGGATTGTGATTTTTCCTCCACTTCCCTTGGTTGTTTGTTGAAAGGGTAAATGATTAGCCTAAATGGTGCTCAGTCGGGTTAATGTTGAATTGAATTTTGTTGAGTCAAAATTATGCTTAGTCGGATATTGTTAGGTTGGAATGTGCTGACTCGGATGTATATGCCAAGATTATTTATTTAGAACAATTGTAAATCTCTTTAAAAGTAGAGGTTGTTGGTATGTGGAGAAGAACACGAGATGTATAAGCTCTGTCTATGAAGTTCTCTTGCTAGGTCTGAAGTGGAGAAATGAAGTAGTGGTTTAGCATTTTTAGACTGATTAAAATATGTATCTTTTTGAACTTGTTTTGTGGTCACATTATATTTTGGATCAAGGGATATGTAAATCTGGGTCGGATTTCTACTACAAAATCCACCACCGGGACGTGCCATGTGTTAAAGGGTAATTGATTAGCCAAAATGGTGCTCAGTTTGATTAATGCTGAATCGGATTTTGCTGAGTCAAAATTATGCTTAGTCGGATATTGTTAGGTTTGGACTGTGTTGACTCGGATGTATATGCCAAGAATATTTAGCTAGAATAGTTGTAACTCTCTTTAAAAGTAGAGGTCGTGGGTACTTGGAGAAGAACACAAGAAGTATAAGCTCTATCTATGAAGTTTTCTTGTTGTATCTAAACTTTCTCTTGGCTCTATTTTGCTATGTCTGAAGTTATGTGTTCTGTGTTTGGATGAATCTAATCATGGAATATTTAGTTAGAATAGTTGTAACTCTCTTGAAAAGTAGAGGTTGTGGGTACGTGGAGAAGAACACAAGATGTATAAGCTCTATCTATGAAGTTTTCTTGTTGTATCTAAACTTTCTCTTGGCTCTGTTTTGCTATGTCTGAAGTTATTTATTCTGTGTTCCGCTGAATCTAATCATGGACTAAGAGTTTTATTTCTCAAATTGAGAGCGTATGTGAGAGAAGGATTCATGTGTTGTTGAACCCCAAGATTTTTGAGCTAACTCTTGGTTTTGGCGTCTCCTTATAGTACGGATCAATTTTGGCTTCTCTGTGGCCTCTAAATGTGCAATGTCAATGGCTTGAGGGCTACACCACATGATGATTTTAAGGTATTCACCCCTCTACCAACTTTTGATGAGCATCACATGCCCCCATATAACTGAGCCATTCTACAGTAGATTTCGTTTCATTTATCCTGGCACGTACATTGGCTCTGTATCATCACTTCTTATATTGCTTACTCCTCTTGTTTGATTTTTGATTATGGCCATTCTCTAGTGCAGAGTCGCTAGATGAATCACTACTCTTGTCTTCTCCTCTCCAGGATAGATTGTCATTTAGGGTACCTCTTGACCTTGAATGGTTTGTCCCCTCATTTGCACCAATATTTAACTCAGATTCTTTGTCCATAGATTCAATCTCAAATGATGATTTTGACTCCAAATCATGTGGGCTATAGTCTTTCAAGACTCTACAGGTTCCAGTGTTAGTCAATCCTTCATTTTGTAGGTCATCAAAAGCGATATGCATTGATCTACCATATTTAAAGGTACGATTTGAGACAGTTTGTCCCCCTCAAGTGTTAGCCAAGTCTTCCATCTATTTCCCCAAGTATCTATGGTTGTTGCTAGGTGGACCCAGTCCGCGTTGTCAGTCTCAGCCATTCCAGGTAGAGCATCCATTTAAGGGGAATCTTCCCCAACATGTGTCCTTTTTGCACGTGCAACAATACTGTAGTGGGGCCGAGTGAATTGTGGTGTCATATTGATGTTCAATTATAATTTTTTTCCCTAGAGGATGTGCTCGACCAGTCACAGGATCAACATGAATGGCAGAGTCTTGGAACTCTAAGTAGACATGGTTTTACACCACCATGCACCATTTTTGATTCCCTCATGAAAAGACGCCCTAAGATCATTTTAGATGACAAATTTTTCTTGGGAAAATCCATCACAATGAAGGTATTCCTTACCTTGTGACCAAGCACCTTGATCTTGAGATCTTCTAGCATCCCAATAGTTTTAACGATGGTCCCATTGGACATCTTTACCACTATGTTTGTAGTCCCATGGTGAGGTCTCCCCATAGATTCCCAACAATTTTTATTTACAATGCCAACCCCAGTGCCCCATCAAAGATTCCCTTCACAAACAATTAATCCTTTGGTAGTGATTGGTAGGGTTGCATTGGATTCATCACCTTCAAAGTATTGTCCTAGCTTGTTGACAGGTATCTCAACAACAGGTTCTCATCCAGGTTGGGTTGTGGATCTGAGGTTTCCTCCTCTACTAGCACTTCATAACATGTCTACCAATCAAAATTGTGGTAGCCCAACCTTCAATTCTCCATTGAGGAAAGCTCGAAGAGCTAGGAATAGCTCGGGGTCTCCATATAGTTTAGACATGATGGTGGTTCTAACTTTTGAAGCCATGAAATCCATCAAATTGGTAATATTTATTGGAATTTTTTGGCCCTTCAGTCCCTTGACATAGAGAAGATGGGATCTCTATTTCTGTAAGCTCTCTACTTTCAAATTTCACACAAGTTCTATGACGCAATTGATTTTTTTCCATCACTCATTATTTAAGATATTCAAGTTCAAATTATGAATCGTAGGTTGAGAAAACCTAGAATTTAAAATTTACGCTACAAAATTCTGACATGTTTAGCTATATGAATCACTAACTAACTTATTGCAAGACTTATTTACTGATTGTAGAATTTTCTTTTACTACTGTAAAGTTAATATAAGATTGTAAAGTTTAACTTAAAAATGTAAAGTAAATTATCATTAAGAAAATAAATAAAATAATTATAAAGACAAAAGAATACATAGGGATGACAAATGAAGGCACATGGATCACATAGGAGGGGACAAAGTGGGACACACTATCACATGGAAAGGAGTGGCCTTATTTTTTGATGATAATGACAAAGTGGTCAAGCTCATGGGTACCACAAGGGTACCAAAAACGCGGATATGATTTTTGAAAAAAAAATAAAAAAATAAAAAAATATTTTTTTACTAAAAAAAAAATTCGAAAAAAAAAAGGTTGGACGTTTTTATTTCTGCTATAAATAGAGCATCCATGCTCACACTTTAAACATAGAGATTGCCTCTATAGCGCTCACGAAGTGCTGCCACTTCTCTTAGAGAGAAAGCGTCCACAAACCACTAAGAGAGCAAAAACTCTAGTGGACTAATAAGGTGTGTATTAATTGAGCATTCAATTAGTTTTAAGAAGGATATGTGTGTATGTGTGCTATCTCTTACTCTAATCTCTCTAATAGATTAGTAAGATTCAATTAGCCATGTCTGTGTGTGTATGTGCTATCTCTTACTCTAATCTCTCTAATAGATTAGTAAGATTCAATTAGTTATGTGTGTGTGTGTGCTATCTATTATTACTCTAATCTTCTAATAGATTAGTAAGATTCAATTAGCTTTAAGAAGGATATGTGTGTGTGTGTTATCTTTTATTCTAATCTCTCTAATAGATTGGGGAGATTCAATTGACTTTAGAAAAGATGTGTGTGTATGTTTTCTCTTACTCTAATCTCTCTAAGTATACCTATTCTCTCTAGTTAGTACATCTTCACTATTAACTTATATATTGTTAATTGAAAGTTAATACATAAGAGAACTCATCGTATTCTTATCATACATGATGAAATTCTCATTCACCAATGTTATTGTCAATTAGGTTAAATAGACTTTTGAATAATACTAAAAATTGATTTAGTTGAAGTATAGAATTGAAGTTAGAATTGGATTAGAAATGTCATACATTCCTAAACTTTCACTCATAATTTACACACTTAATTTATTAATTAAGATTAACAAATATTTGGTGTATAGAAATTAGATATAGAACAACAACACTAAGTGTGAATCCGAGTTGGCGAGGATTCAAATTACAGACTCTCTTTGAAAACAAGGAGATTACTAGGAAAATTGACTAATTTAAAGTTCTAAGTGTATAACATAAGTGTAGTACAAAAAAATGGCTCCAAAGCGTACTCGAACACAAGGCACTAATGATCATGAAGCTGGTACAAGTAACGGTGGAATCCCTGCGGAAAATGCTATGTCTCCACCAATCGAATCAATCGGAGCTATGGTACAGGTTAGTATTGCAGTTTCAAGTTATACATCATTGTATATGCGAGACCATAGGAATATATTATTTACCTTATGAAAAGAAAACACGGACCGAAACCACGGGGCTTAACCCCAAGAAACGCGTCATATGTTTGACAAGTAGGAAAGATTGTCTGGTTAAATTGGCTGCTATAGGAAAGAATGTTTGTCCAAAACCTTCGGAATGGTTTCTCTCAAATCTCTTTACTTATTAGCGCTAGTATTATGTGGCAGTTGCCGAGGCGTGAGATGATGCCCAGGATGGCACCGCTGATGCTGTGGTGGAAGTACACCCAGATTAGCCCAACTGGATACTGCGGTTTTGTTTTGCCGTGGCATGAGGATGACGCCCAGATTGGCACCGTTGTTTGCTGTGACGGGAGTATGTCCAGATTAGCACAACGAGTACTTGTCGAGCGGTATGGGACGCTCATGAGGACAAGGGTTTTTATGAATAATGTATACACCGATCGGACATAATAGCGCCAGTAGAGATTCTTGAGTGAACCTAATCCAAGGGTTATTGGTTTAAAATTGGACGACTTCTTGTTTGACAATTGTTTGTAATACTGTTTGAAGGGTTGTTTTAACGAATCAGTATCATAAATAAAGTAAAGGATCATGTATGTTTAAACAATGTGGTAGTAATTAGATAACAAAAGAAGGGTGAGTGTGGTGTGGAAAGTGGGAGAATGATACTTCGATGGTATCATTCTATGGACGGGTGGACCCGATGAGTCGGGTAACTTTCCAACGCTAGAATTTTTTTTTAGTCATAAATCTTAAAAGAGACAAACCTTGGCGGCTGTGCTTCTGAAACATGGGAAAAAAAGCGCACAGGTTGGTCACTCTAAGATTTATACTTTTAGGTATGATTGATTATAGATAGTTTTTAGATAGGGTTATGGTGGTCACGCTCGGCCATAGTGAGATAGGACCAATCCTTCACTAACGGTTCATGCCCGTGGCTACGTAGTAGCTAAGGCAATGTCCGTTTGTTTTTCCTTCTCAGGATTGGAGACCTATCAAAGGTACTCCGCTCCTCTCGACAAGGGGCAGGGACCTCACACTGGTATCAGAGCCTAGGTTAAATCTTGGGGAGATTTTTAGATTGATGTTTGGATATTAAAGAATGCGAATGTTTGAAATAATAGAAGAACCTAGAAAAATTGTTTTGAGTTTTTATATGGTATTGAAGACTGAACTTTCTTGGTACAGGAAAATGTTCATTCAGCCTACCAGAAATTCCAAATGTTCACCATCATGTTTGAAAATGCATGCCAATCACCAAATTATCAGTTTCGAAAAAGGGTGATGATGATTTTGGATAGGGTGTTTGCACCACCTATTCCAAGGGTGAATAGAGGATGGGGTATCAACTGGAGTCCATCTGGAGGAATCGATACCATCGATGCTGACAAGATATTGTGCATGGATACCAATCTTAAGAAACTTCGTTGGGCAGAGGAGTTAAAAGTCATCGAAGTGTATCTTTTCATTGGTACTAAGAATCCAGATGCTACCATTACCTTCGGAGGAGAAAAGATATCTCAGACTCAATGGGTCTATAACCAAGTTACAAAAGTTATCCATGGTGGTAGGATTCGACCCATATGTGTATCTCGTAGCTTTCAAGGGTCAAAGGAAACTTATTATTTTGATCCTTTAGCCTATCCTTTTGTAGTCACTAAACTCAAAATATAGAGACATTACAATCCTTGTACCTAAAGACTACCAACCTTGGTAGTAAATAATGCGTATATAAATAAAGTTTGGATTAATATTATCTTTTGTTTGTATTATTGTCTGATCAAGTCTTGCCTTAAAGTGGATTAAAGTTAGAGTATCCAATAAAGTTTCACTTAATCTATATTGCACAGAGTGCAATGTATACATCTCTTCAAGAGAAAAATCTACTTCTCAAGCAAGCTAAACTTCCCTCTTTCAAAGGGGAAGGAGCCCTAGTTGAGCGCAATGCTGAAGTGTGGCTCGAAGAGATGGAGGATTATTTTGTTGCTGCTGGTACTACTCCCGATAAGCAGGCAATGTTGGCTATGTTTCGTCTCACGGGGGATGCCAAGCTTTGGTGGAAACAACACTGCAAAGATAACCAAGTAGCTCAAAACACTCAAACTTGGGAAGACATTAAGTATGCAGTCAAAGGACGTTATCTTCCACCTGCACACGAATCCCTTAAGATGAATGAATTCTTCAACTTACGTTAGTTTCATCTTACAGTGGAAGAATACTACTCCAAATTTGTAACTCTTAGGCGCTATGCTCCGCCAATGACCGCAGATCAACAAGTAGCCCATTTCTGCCAAGGGCTAAATTCTCCTTTAAATACACGTCTAGAAGCTATGAGGCCTGAAAATTTGCAAGATGCTCTTTTAAGAGCTAAACCCTTAGCTAAAGAGATGTCAAACTCTCAAAGGGTACGAAATGGAAATTTAAGGAATGCTGGAAGGAGAGCACGGCCTATGATGTGGAACCAAAGGCAAGTTTACCCAGTTCACCAAACTCATCCAATAGTTGCAGCTTCAGCAAATGGAGCTCAAAATGCAGATCTTAGATGCTATGAATGCAACGAGCTAGGACATTTTAGGAATATATGTCCGAGGCGAGTCTCCGCAACAAATACACCTAATCGAGCTAGAGGATGAGGCCAAATAATAAATCGTGGAGGAAGAAATGGAGGAGGAGGTCGAGGGCGCGAAATGGCTGCCAGAGTCAATGCTATCATAGGAGAACCAACATTGGGAGAAGAACAAGAGGAAAGAGCAACTCTACATGCTGCAATTGATAACCCAAGAGCAAGACAACAATATGCTGTCATTCAAACACCTGCAACTCACCAAGGTGAAAAATTTGAGCTTCTTATTGATTGTGGTAGTACTCATTTTTTCTTGTCACCTAAATGTTTAAGGAGGTTAGGACTTAATCAACATCCTACAAGAAAGATGAGAGTTGAATTAGCCAATGGAAAGGAGGTGTTATCTCAGTACACTGTGGGCAAAATAGATTTCAAGTTGGGAGAATACTCTACTTCTGCTACTTTTCGAACGTTACCCATAGGAATCTATGACGGAATTCTTGGAATGGATTGGTTAGCCAGTCATAATGCCAATATCCATTGTGCCCAAGGAAGTGTTACTTTTGTGGACAACCTAGGACGACCAAAAGCTTACTTGGTCAAAGCTAATCGTCTTTTGAAAGGGTTACGCAAGGGTCAACAAATTTTTGTAGTCAAGCTAAACAAAGTAGAAAAATATTTTTCCAACCCTGAACCAATGTGGCTAGAAGACTTTTCGGATGTTTTCCCCAGTGAACTTTTTGAACTACCACCACCTAGGGAGGTAGACCATGAAATCAAAATTTTTCCAGGTAGTGAACCAGTCTCAAGAGCGCCGTACAAGATGTCACTTCCAGAGGCTATAGAACTCAAGGAGCAGCTCAAGCAGTTGGTTGAGCAAGGGTTTATCCGACCTAGTACATCTCCATGGGGTGCACCTGTTCTCTTCCAAAAGAAAAAGGATGGCTCTCTTCGACTTTGCATAGATTATAGGGGCTTAAATCAGGTTACCATCAAGAATAAATATCCAATTCCTCGTATCGATGAGATGCTGGACAGATTACATGGAGCCAAAATATTCACAAAGATCGATCTTCGATCTGGCTATCATCAAATTCGAATCCAGGAGGCTGATATCTCCAAAACAGCTTTCAACACTCGTTATGGTCATTACGAATTTACAGTGATGGCTTTCGGACTTACGAATGCTCCTGCAACTTTCAATCGTCTGATGCAAGATATCTTTAGAGAATTCTTGGATGATTTTGTCCTAGTATTCTTTGACGATATCTTAATTTATTCCAAATTAGAGGAAGAGCATGAAGGACATGTTAGGAAAGTGTTAGAGCTTTTACACCGAAATAAGCTATATGCAAAGAAAAGCAAATGTACCTTCTTTACCCCTAAGGTCTGTTACTTAGGGTTTATCATTTCACCTGAAGGAGTCTCTGTTGACCATGACAAAGTCAAAGATATTGTGGAATGGCCTCAACCCACTTCACAAACCGAAGTCAGAGGGTTCTTAGGTATCACAGGGTGGTACATGATCATTGTAAAGGACTATGCTCTTAAAGCTGCACCACTAACTAACTTGCTAAAGAAAGGAGCTACGATACTTTGGGAAGAAAAACATGAATCTTGCTTGAAACAGCTGAAGGAGTATCTTGCTTCAGAACCTCTCTTAAAACTTCCAGATTTCACCCAAGAATTCGAGGTGATCACAGATGCTAGTAACCTTGCATTAGGAGGAGTCCTTACTCAAGAAGGAAGGCCTGTAGCTTATACTTCTCGGAAGCTTAGGATTCATGAAGTGAATTATGCTACACATGATTTAGAATTGCTAGCAGTTATTCATGCTCTCAAGCTATGGAGACATTATCTATTGGGACGCAAATTCCAATTGGTAACAGATCACAAGAGTCTTAAGTGGATTTTTACCCAACCTAACCTTAACATGAGACAGAGGAGATGGATAGAGCTCATGCACGAATATGATTTTGATATTAAATTTAGACCAGGTAAGGATAATGCTGTGGCAGATGGCCTAAGCCGTAAAGCTTTTCTGGGGGAAATTTCCATGGCTAACAACCCTATTTTAGATAAGGTCTCCTATGCTGCTGTCAGAGATACAGATTACCAGATGCTTGCTAGTATCCTACGTGAAGAGAGGGTATCATCAAATCAGCCTAAACCTCTACATTACTCCTTAGAAGATGGGAAAATTTACTATAGGAATCGACTATGCATACCTAAGGATTCTACCCTAAGGAATGCTATCCTATATAAAGCACATGATGGCCCAACTTTAGGACATCCAGGTTATGCCAAAACCATCAATGCAATTTGCAGAAGTTACTATTGGCAAGGTATGAAGGGTGATGTCCTTCGCTATGTCAAGCAGTGTTTGTCTTGTCAAAGGATTAAGGCAGAGAGACTAAAGATGCCAGGTAAATTACATCCTTTAGATATTCCACAAATGAAATGGGAATGTATTAGCATGGACTTTATCACCGGGTTTCCTTCTATCCAAGCTGGCTATGATTCAATCATGGTCATAGTCGACTTGCTTACTAAAGTGGCTCACTTAATCCCAGTCAAGACAACCTTTACAGCTTCAGATATTGCTCGTCTGTTTGTGAAGGAGGTTTTCAGAATTCATGGTTTACCCAAGAGGATTGTCAGTGATTGTGATGCCAAGTTTACTTCAAAGTTTTGGGTATCATTGTTTCAAGCTATTGGAACCCAATTATGTTTTAGTACTGCTTATCATCCTCAAACTGATGGCCTAACTGAAAGAGTTAATCAAGTAATTGAAGACATCCTTAGAGCCTACTGCAATAGGGAACCTCACAAGTGGATTCAATACCTACCCTTGGTAGAGTATGCATACAATTCCTCTACTCATAGAAGTATTGGAATGACACCTTTTAATGCTCTTTATGGTCAAGAATGTTTATCACCTCTTAACTTTTCTGACCCCACTATAAGGGTAGAAGCCTCAAAGAAAATGCTTGAAGAAATGGAAGCTCAAACCAAAGCTATTCGAAGGGATATTCAAGCGGCTCAGGATCGACAAAAGAAGTACGCCGACTTGAAAAGATCTGATCGGATTTTCAAAGAAGGTGACAAAGTTTTCTTACAAGTAAAGCCCAAAAAGAGCAATCTATCTCTCGGAAGGTATAAGAAGCTTAGCTACCGATATTGTGGACCTTACGAAATAATCAAGGTTGTAAGTGATCAAGCTTATAGACTAAAACTCCCTTCTCATCTCAAAGTGCATGATGTATTTCATGTAAGTCTGTTAAAACCTTATGTATATAACCCTGACCATGTCCTTGATGATGAGCATATCATTTTACCTGCTCAAGATGTTCTACAACTCCAGCCTGATACTATCCTAGAAACTCGAGAGAGAAAGCTTAGGAATAGATCCATCAAAGAACATCTTATTTTATGGAAGGATTTCCCTATAGAAGATGCTACTTGGGAAGATGAGACATCCCTTCTTAAGGATTACCCTTCACTGTTCTTGAGATGAGGACATCTCAAATTCTAAGTTGGGGAGATTGTAAGGTCTCTACTTTCAAATTTCACACAAGTTCTATTACGCAATTGATTTTTTTCCATCACTCATTATTTAAGATATTCAAGTTCAAATTATGAATCGTAGGTTGAGAAAACCTAGAATTTAAAATTTACGTTACAAAATTCTGACATGTTTAGCTATATGAATCACTAACTAACTTATTGCAAGACTTATTTACTGATTGTAGAATTTTCTTTTACTACTGTAAAGTTAATATAAGATTGTAAAGTTTAACTTAAAAATGTAAAGTAAATTATCATTAAGGAAATAAATAAAATAATTATAAAGACAAAAGAATACATAGGGATGACAAATGAAGGCACATGGATCACATAGGAGGGGACAAAGTGGGACACACTATCACATGGAAAGGAGTGGCCTTATTTTTTGATGATAATGACAAAGTGGTCAAGCTCATGGGTACCACAAGGGTACCAAAAACGCGGATATGATTTTTGAAAAAAAAATAAAAAAATAAAAAAATATTTTTTTACTAAAAAAAAAATTTGAAAAAAAAAAAGGTTGGACGTTTTTATTTCTGCTATAAATAGAGCATCCATGCTCACACTTTAGACATAGAGATTGCCTCTATAGCGCTCACGAAGTGCTGCCACTTTTCTTAGAGAGAAAGCGTCCACAAACCACTAAGAGAGCAAAAACTCTAGTGGACTAATAAGGTGTGTATTAATTGAGCATTCAATTAGTTTTAAGAAGGATATGTGTGTATGTGTGCTATCTCTTACTCTAATCTCTCTAATAGATTAGTAAGATTCAATTAGCCATGTCTGTGTGTGTATGTGCTATCTCTTACTCTAATCTCTCTAATAGATTAGTAAGATTCAATTAGTTATGTGTGTGTGTGTGCTATCTATTATTACTCTAATCTTCTAATAGATTAGTAAGATTCAATTAGCTTTAAGAAGGATATGTGTGTGTGTGTTATCTTTTATTCTAATCTCTCTAATAGATTGGGGAGATTCAATTGACTTTAGAAAAGATGTGTGTGTATGTTTTCTCTTACTCTAATCTCTCTAAGTATACCTATTCTCTCTAGTTAGTACATCTTCACTATTAACTTATATATTGTTAATTGAAAGTTAATACATAAGAGAACTCATCGTATTCTTATCATACATGATGAAATTCTCATTCACCAATGTTATTGTCAATTAGGTTAAATAGAATTTTGAATAATACTAAAAATTGATTTAGTTGAAGTATAGAATTGAAGTTAGAATTGGATTAGAAATGTCATACATTCCTAAACTTTCACTCATAATTTACACACTTAATTTATTAATTAAGATTAGCAAATATTTGGTGTATAGAAATTAGATATAGAACAACAACACTAAGTGTGAATCCGAGTTGGCGAGGATTCAAATTACAGACTCTCTTTGAAAACAAGGAGATTACTAGGAAAATTGACTAATTTAAAGTTCTAAGTGTATAACATAAGTGTAGTACAAAAAAATGGCTCCAAAGCGTGCTCGAACACAAGGCAGTAATGATCATGAAACTGGTACAAGTAACGGTGGAATCCCTGCGGAAAATGCTATGTCTCCACCAATCGAATCAATCGGAGCTATGGTACAGGTTAGTATTGCAGTTTCAAGTTATACATCATTGTATATGCGAGACCATAGGAATATATTATTTACCTTATGAAAAGAAAACACGGACCGAAACCACGGGGCTTAACCCCAAGAAACGCGTCATATGTTTGACAAGTAGGAAAGATTGTCTGGTTAAACTGGTTGCTATAGGAAAGAATGTTTGTCCAAAACCTTCGGTATGGTTTCTCTCAAGTCTCTCTACTTATTAGCGCTGGTATTATGTGGCAGTTGCCGAGGTGTGAGATGATGCCCAGGATGGCACCGCTGATGCTGTGGTGGAAGTACACCTAGATTAGCCCAGCTGGATACTGCGGTTTTGTTTTGCCGTGGCGTGAGGATGACGCCCAGATTGGCACCGTTGTTGCTGTGACGGGAGTACGTCCAGATTAGCACAACGAGTACTTGTCGAGCAGTATGGGACGCTCATGAGGACAAGGTTTTATGAATAATGTATACACCGATCGGACATAATAGCGCCAGTAGAGATTCTTGAGTGAACCTAATCCAAGGGTTGTTGGTTTAAAATTGGACGACTTCTTGTTTGACAATTGTTTGTAATACTGTTTGAAGGGTTGTTTTAACGAATCAGTATCATAAATAAAGTAAAGGAACATGTATGTTTAAACAGTGTGGTAGTAATTAGATAACAAAAGAAGGGTGAGTGTGGTGTGGAAAGTGGGAGAATGATACCTCGACGGTATCATTCTATGGACGGGTGGATCCGATAAGTCGGGTAACTTTCCAACGCTAGAATTTTTTTTTAGTCATAAATCTTAAAAGAGACAAACCTTGGCGGCTGTGCTTCTGAAACATGGGAAAAAAAGCGCACAGGTTGGTCACTCTAAGATTTATACTTTTAGGTATGATTGATTATAGATAGTTTTTAGATAGGGTTATGGTGGTCACGCTCCACCATAGAGAGATAGGACCAATCCTTCACTAATGCTTCATGCCCGTGGCTACGTAGTAGCTAAGGCAATGTCCGTTGGTTTTTCCTTCTCAGGATTGGAGACCTATCAAAGGTACTCCGCTCCTCTCGACAAGGGGCAGGGACCTCACAATTTCTTCAATAGGTCAGGTAATCCCTTTGTAAACATTATCTCCAAGAAGAAGGGAGCACGCCCACTTCCCAATGACTTAAAGTTGCTTTCTTCTTGGTTGACACTAGGTATAGCTAGTGGTCTATGGTTTTTATGAGGTTGATTTTGTGTAGGAGACATTGTGTCTGTAATTTGGATCTTTCTAGGTGTTGGTGTTGAGATGTCGAGCTCTACACCTTGAGCTGGCATCCACTATGGGCCTTGGCCGCTTACGACATTTACTCACTGGCGCGTTAGGTGACCGACACGGAGGATCTCTGCCAGTGATTCTACAGCTGGACTACACTTATAGTGCCAGCCTAGTACGCTTCTAGCGAGTTCACACTTAGTGACCGCATGTACATATGTGCTACTTTTCAGCTTTAGCACTTAGTCATTTTGTACTCTCTTTTTTGTGAAGAAGAAGAAGAAGCTTTCCATCTCTGTGTGCTTTGTGCTTGTCTTGTGTAGCTCTCTTGCATCCTCATTCTTTACATGGTATCAGAGCCTGGTGTAGGCAAGAGAGGCTAAGAGAGCAAGAGCATCACAATCCCTTCGTTCGCAATCCACGACCAGATGCCGATCACAAGTTTTTCGCACAAGTTTCTGAACAGGTCTCCAAAGTGCAATATATAGAGATTTACTGTACAAGTACAGTGTTTGTATGTACGCTTGATTGTGGACACTCGTTGAGTGTAGAAAGCGTTACAGGTACAACGATAGCAGGTTCAACAGATTTGCAGGTTTTTGCAGATTGCAGCTATTTTGTCTTAGTGCTTCACGATGTTTGACGGTTTCAGTCAGATTGTTACTGAGAAGCTTGAGAAAAATAACTACCCTGCATGGAAGTTCAGAATAACAAATTTCCTAAAAGGAAAAGGTTATTGGGACTATGTAGAAGGAGACAATGAAAAGGAACCAGAGATTCCTGAGGCAAATGCTACAGCAAAACAAAGGAAAGCTTTGAGAGACTCGCAACAAGGCTAGAGCAAAGTGATGTATTGGGTTTCTATGAGCATCACAGATGGCATGATGGGCTATCTACAGGATGCTGAAACCCCCGCCATTGCATGGAGAAACTTAGGCAGAGTGTTCGAGGTGAACACCAAGGACAGGAAGCTTCAACTAAAGTCGGAGCTAAATGAGGTTAAGAGGAACAACCTCTCAATCAATGATTATGCCTTGAAGATCAAGAGTATCATTGAGGCTCTTGGATCTATTAAAGTCTCAGTGGAAGACGATGACATTGTCCGTGCATGCTTGGATGGTCTAGGAGATGAGTATGTACATTTTAGGTCTTCTATGAATACAAGAGACGACATCCCCATGTTCCAAGATTTGATTTCTATGCTTATTCTTGAGGAGAAGAACCTTGACACATCTTCTTCTCATGGAAGAAATAATTCTGAATAGGACCTCTATTCTAACTCCAATAGAGGTAGAGGTAGAGGTTGTGGTCGAGGCCCAAGGGGTTGCAGGGGCCAATTTCTGGAAGGTCAATCAAATCAAAACAATACAGGTGGCAGAGGAAACCAGTCTCAAGGTAGGGGGAGTCAAAGAGGTCGTGGTGCAGGATCAAGCAGGCAGCAACATACTCCAGATAGCAGAGAATGTTGGACTTGTGGTGAAAGAGGTCACATGTCACGTGACTGTCCAAAGGGAAAAGCAAGTGAAAAGAGAGAACAGGGAAACTATGCATCTACTAGCAGAGATGCAGATGACAGCAAAAACGAGCGCATGTTTGTTATGCAGCATGTAATGAATACAATGACTGCAGAGAATTCCACCCAAGATGATGTTTGGTATGTGGATTCAGTTGCCTCTAATCACATGAAGTCTCGTGGAGAGTGGTTTAGAGATATGCGCAAACCAGATGTGTCAGGCTATGTGCAGACAGGAGATGACACAGCTCACCCCATTGCTCATGTAGGGGACATACCCCTAAATTCAAAGAGTGGGAAATCAAAGTACTTAGCAGATGTACTTCATGTCCCAAACATTACAAAGAATCTTGTTTCTGTTGGAAAAATGGTTGAGCAGGGTTTGCAGGTTTGCTTCAATCCAAATGGCTGTTATGTAGAAGATTTCCAGAATGGCTGTAAGCTGATCACAGAGGGCAAATGTGTGGGCAGAATGTTTACGCTGAATGTAGACATGTCTGAGGTAAAAGCTGCATTATTTGCACAAGGCACAAGTGTTGTGGTTGATGTTGACATTTGGCACAAACACATTGGCCATGTCAATGAGCAGAGATTGCGCAGCATGCAATCAAAACAGATTGTAAAAGGTTTGCCCAAATTCAAGGTGGATGGTATGCATAAAGTGTGTGCAGCATGCCAGTTTGGAAAACAGTCAAAGGGCTCATTTCCACATGAGTGCAATGTATGTAAAAAGACACTTGAGGTGGTGCACACAGAAATTTGGGGTCCAACCGATACTGCAAGTATACATGGTTGCAGGTATTGTGTCTCTTTCATTGATGACCATACAAGGAAAGTATGGGTCTACTTCATGCGTAACAAAAGTGAAGTGTTTGGTCACGTTCAAGACTTCAAAGTCATGATTGAGAAGGAGACAGATATGCAAATCAAGACAATGAGGTCAGATGGAGGGGGAGAGTACTTCTCCAATGATTTTTTAGATTTTCTGCGAATGCATGGTATACGCAGGCAGTTTACATGCAAATATACTCCACAACAGAATGGGGTCGCAGAAAGGAAAAACAGGCACATTGCAGAGGTTGCACGTGCATTGATGAATGAGAAGAACATGCCTCATCATTTTTGGGCTGAAGCCGTAAATACAGCTGTGTACATTATGAACAAGACACCTACAGCTGCGGTGCATGATGTAACACCTGAGAAAAAGTTTACAGGTACAAAGCCTGATTTGGCACACTTGAAAGTGTTTGGCTGCATAGCTTACATGCATGTACCAGATGAGTTGCGTAGGAAATTGGATCCTAAAGCAGAGAAATGTATTCTTGTGGGATATTCCCTTGAACAAAAGGGGTACAGGTGCTACAATCCTACTACACGAGAATTACGAGTGAGCAGAGATGTAGTCTTTGATGAGATGAGCAACTAGTACAGTAATGCACATGGCACTATTGGGGCTGATGTCAAAGATGATGTGGTTGTACAAAATGTGACGCCACAGTCACAGGTTTTGAGTGGACCACAAGAGTCCTCTTCTCGTGGCTCTGTTGAGAAACCATGGAATGGTAGACTACATACGCAGGTTACTCCACCAACAGGTACAGGGAATGTATCACGAAAAGGAAAGGAAAAGGTTGATGAACCTCCCTTTATGGCTGATGCATCATCAGGTTTTTCACATGTAGACATGGATTCAGATGGTTCTGAACAAAGTCTTGATGAGGAATTTGGAATTCCGGCTATCAGGACACCTGGTGTAAGGAAAGTACAAGAAGATGCTAGAGGGCAAAGGAGTGACCTAGGACCGCGCAGATCTAATAGAGTCAGAAATCTAGTTCAGAAATTGACTTATGATGGGTATCTAGCGCATCACCAAGCCTACATGGCTAAGGTGATACAGGATGTGGAGCCCACATGTTTTGAGGATGCAGTTGGAAATGTGCATTGGGATGATGCAATGAATGAAGAGATGGCTGGATTGGAAGCAAACGACACATGGGAGTTGGTGCCATTGCCAAGTGGCAAGAAAGCTATTGGTTGTAAATGGGTGTATAAAACCAAGCATAAGGCTAATGGTAACATTGAGAGTCACAAGGCAAGGCTGGTCGCAAAGGGTTATGCACAGACGTATGGCATAGACTATGAGGAGACCTTTGCTCCAGTGGCAAAGATGACGACTGTGAGAGCTGTCATAGCAGTGGCTGCATCTAGAGGATGGATTATGCATCAAATGGATGTAAAGAATGCCTTCTTGAATGGTGAGTTGCAAGAGGAAGTGTACATGGATCAGCCACCTGGTTATGTCGATCCAGGTTACCCAGATTATGTATGCAGACTTCTCAAAGCTTTGTATGGTTTGAAGCAGGGATCTAGAGCATGGTATGACAGGATTGCCAAGTATCTTGTCAGTATTGGTTTTAGGAGAGCTCATGCTGATCATTCACTCTATGTACGTGAGAGTGATGTGGGGATTGTGGTCATTACATATATGTAGATGACCTTATTATTGTTGGTGACAATGCTATGGAGATTGACCATGTGAAGGGTCTTCTCAAATAGGAGTTTGAAATGAAATATTTAGGCGAGTTGCGCTACTTTCTTGGCATTGAGGTGATCAGGACTCTAGAGGGTGTATGGCTATTACAGAGACAATATGCTTTGGACATGCTGCCAAAGTATGGTATGGCTGATTGTAAGCCAATTTCTATTCCCTTGGATGTGAATGCAAAGCTGAGTGCAGAGAAGGGTGATGTTGTTGAGGATGTCAACATGTACAGGAAGATTGTGGGTAGTCTAATCTACTTGACTATCACGAGTCCAGACTTGAGCTACACAGTAGGCTTGGAGAGTCAGTTCATGCAGCTTCCGAGGAAGCCACATTTGGATGGAGTACGGCGCACACTTAGGTATGTGCAAGGTACTCTTGACTACGCATTGTTCTATGCAGAAGATGAACCATTAGCATTGTATGGGTATACAGATGTAGATTGGGCAGGTATCATTGTTGATAGGAGATCTACGAGTGGCTTCATGTTCTCTTTTGGGAGTGCTGCTGTTACTTGGAGCAGCAAAAAGCAGCCTACGGTTGCTTTATCGAGCACAGAGGCCGAGTACAGAGGTGCAGCAGTTGCGGCGTGCGAGGTAGCTTGGCTACGCACATTACTTGAGGACTTGGGAGTGCAGGTGGACCAGCAGATTTTCATCCATTGTGACAACCTCAACAACATGCAATTGGCTAGGAACCTAGTGTTCCATGCCAGAACCAAACACATAGAGGTCCATTACCACTACGTTCGAGAGCGAGTGTTGGCGAGAAACATCGACTTGGTCTATGTCAGCACAGAGGAGCAGATAGCGGATATCTTTACCAAGGCCCTCAGAGCTGAGAAGCTTCGACGTTTCCGGCCTATGCTTGGACTCTGCGACATGCAGAGCTCGAGGGGGAGTGTTGAGATGTCGAGCTCTACACCTTGAGCTGGCATCCACTACGGGTCTTGGCCGCTTACGGCATTTGCTCACTGGCGCATTAAGTAACCGACACGGAGGATCTCTGCCAGTGATTCTACAGCTGGACTACACTTATAGTGCCAGCCTAGTACGCTTCTAGCGAGTTCACACTTAGTGACCGCATGTACATATGTGCTACTTTTTGTTGAGATGTCGAGCTCTACACCTTGAGCTGGCATCCACTACGGGTCTTGGCCACTTACGGCATTTGCTCACTGGCGCGTTAGGTGACCGACACGGAGGATCTTTGCCAGTGATTCTACAGCTGGACTACACTTATAGTGCCAGCCTAGTACGCTTCTAGCGAGTTCACACTTAGTGACCGCATGTACATATGTGCTACTTTTCAGCTTTAGCACTTAGTCATTTTTGTACTCTCTTTTCAGTAAAGAAGAAGAAGAAGCTTTCCATCTCTGTGTGCTTTGTGCTTGTCTTGCGTAGCTCTCTTGCATCCTCTTTCTTTACACTTTTCAGCTTTAGCACTTAGTCATTTTGTACTCTCTTTTCTGTGAAGAAGAAGAAGAAGCTTTCCATCTCTGTGTGCTTTGTGCTTGTCTTGTGTAGCTCTCTTGCATCCTCATTATTTACAGTTGGTTCTAGCTCCCTTTGGGTCTCTTCTACCAAAGTCCGTAATTGATTGACTCGCTCGATCTCCTCTGTTTGGGTAAGTTCCAATATTCTTCCTATGTTCCATGGGTTGTGTCCATTGTGGCTCACCATGATCCTCCTTGTTTTTTCTTTTCTAATGGTCGTTTTAGTCTCCATCGTCTCACCTAAATCAAATTTTTTTTCAATGTCGTTCATACGGGACGAGGTCTTCAACAATCCCTATATTAGTCTTTGAACTGGGGTTTGACTTTGTTACCTTTTATGATCTCTTTCTTCATGTTTTCTTCTTCTTCTTGGATTGAGTAATTGATGTCATGTCTCTTTCTTCAAGAATATAATTTTGGTTTTGGAGCATCGATCGTGTTAGTACATTTATTGGTACCACCGGTGTACTTTGTGATGGCACCTCAGTAATCTCAATTAAATTCAATGGCGTGATCCTTGGTGCATTCGGACTATTAGGACATCGGGCAAACAAGTGATATATGCCACATCGATTACACATGAGTATCGGCATTGTAGATGTTCTCCCTTGATTGGTATGCACTAGTGTGGCATTCTTTTGTAGTCTATTAGGACACTCAGCTACACGATGTGAATCTCCACACTCATAGCATTGAAGAGGTAGTCTCTTAGCAGTGAGATTAATATTTTGGCCTCTTACTGCAAGAGCAGCTACTTGATAAACAGGTTTGACTTGTCCCCAGTAATCCTCTATGTAGTATTGTGGACACTCTTCAAATGCATCGATCCCATAGAAAATATTAGGGTCTATTTCTTCCTCACAGCCTTCCAAAGAAGCACTAGATGAATCACAACCCATATGATTCAGAGGGGTGACCCTTGGATGCGAGGACTATGGTCCTAGCACTAGAGGTGATAGCTGTGTAGCTTGAGCAACATTTTAGGCTCTAGGAACCATGTGTTGCGATATTTGTTCAACAAGTGGGGTAGGCATCAATGCAGGAACTTGAGGTGAATCCATCCAGGCCAAGGGTGGTCTATTTGCCATCACATGTTTGAGCATCACACAATCCTTATCTTAGTGACCTTACCTACCAATTCTCGTTGAATTGTACTCTTAATGTAGGGCATTCACTAGTGCTATGTGGACAAAAGAAAACTGAGCACCATTGTTGTTCCCTTCTTGGATACATATGATTGTTTTGTGGGGCATGATTATCTCTAAGACTTTCTTGAATGGTCTTGGTGAGATTTGCTAAAATCATCTCAAATATCATTGGTTCTTTAACAATAGGCTTTATGCTCATTGTCTAATGCCCCGATGCTTGCGAGCTAGTAGATTTAGGCTCAACAGACACTATTTCTCCCTGAATCATTAAATTATCCTCCAATTGGAGTGCATTGGTGGTGACTGCTTCCCAAGTGGTGATACCTCTAATGAGAAGGCCATTATAGATATCCTCATGTCGTAGTCCCCTAATGAATCTATCAAGCAAGTGGTTATTATTAAAGCACTCATTTGGATTACAACAAGAATTCAAATGATTCAGGAGACTACTAATAAAGTCTCTCATTGACTCCCCTTCCTCTTGTTAGGCTTTTTGGAGCTAAGATGCTACATGCCAAAGCACTCCTTCTCGTATATATTCCTTTAGGAACAATATTTAAAGAATAGGGTAAATCATTTTCTCTTCCATCCTTAAGTACGTATACCAATCCCCATCCTTCCCACTCAAATTCAAGCTTTAAGCATTGCTGTTATGTAGTTTGTTGTGTTCTCCTAGGGAATTGCATATTTTTTTCAAATACTTTGATATGATTTCTGGCATCCCCATTCCCCCACTATATTTTTGTGTGAGCTTGGCCACTTGTACTGTCTTACTTCTAGGCTCTCTATAAGGCCTGTTACACATATTTTCAGCAACAGATCAATCGGTAGCTTGAGAAAATGTTGCCAAGTAACCTAAGTGAGTAGGTATAGTGGGGATAGGCGCTCTTGGGACTGCATGTGGAATGGGGGTTGGAATCAGGTTAGGCATACGAGTGATCCTTGGGTCCCAAGCTGGGTACGATGTTGTGCCATCTGGTGGCCCAAAGTTCATATGTATGGCTCTAGGCATAGCAGACATAGGATATGACATGTTAATACTAGTTGGTATGGCCCCACTAGAATGAGTACTCGAATAGGGTGGTTGTGGAGTGTAGGTTGTTGAAACAATCGAGGGTGTGGGAGCTACATGGGTTTGAGGACCCATAGGTACATATGATTGATGTACACTTGTAGGTACTCTTGTGGTCATTGTGCTACTATGTAGCCGTGCTTTACTCACTAATGAGTTCCAAGGTGTACTTTTTGGTGGGACAGGCATAGTAGCCGTATATTCTTTGAGGGAAAGATGAGCTAAATTTGAAAATGTGAAACTATTGCTTGTGGGTTCATAGGGTATTGAGATTCCAAGAAAAACAACATATAAAGGATCAATGGGACTCATTGAGGAAGTCTCTATTTGTGATAGGGTTGGTCGTTTGGCCTTTCCCGTATCCAAGAATCTAATAGGACCCATCAAAAGAATGTTAAATCCATGGTCTTGCCTCCCTAATTGGATGGAACCACGGATGACATCACAGATTCTTCGTTGCTGATCCTCTAGACTTGTGGCCCCAAATGTGGATTGCACCACCTCTAACCACCCCACAGGCACCCCACAGGGTATGTGCATCCTCTGTACAAGTCAGTCAACATCTTAGTTTGTAGGTCATACTCCCAGTTTTTTGTAAGAAATATCCCCTCTAAGCTTGGCATGTTGGAGGCTCCCCTTGATGTGGAAGCAATATGGATCCCCATCGCCTGACCCTCTGTGACTGTTATCTTGGGAGCACTCGGTTGCTCGGTTGGCATGTTTGTTGTCATAGGGGTCTTCGCTCTTATGGATCCCCTTTGTTCTAGCATTCGTAGGTTCTCAATTGCCCTCTCCCTCATTGCTTGCATATATTGTTTGATCTCTTGCACTTTGGAAGGATTCCTACCATCTGGTAGTAGAACCTTAGGGGGTGATGGCTCGGTAGGGTCTTTAACGAGCGGAGTAGGTAGGATGTCAACATGGGCACCCTTGGGGAGAATAGGGTCAGAAGTGAAAGGTGAATCTACCTCCCCATTTTCCTCGTTCACTTCACTAATTGTGGGATCCGAATGGGTGGCTCGACTAAAGGTCTCCTTTAAGCGGCTAAACACGCTAGACCCGTGCCATGGGTCAAAGGCATGCATGTCTTGACATTTTAGTGTTTTGTGTAGGATATCCCTCCATCACATCTGAGTCACTAGCTTCTAGGTGAGGATCTTGAATAGTATTGCCCTGGGTTCTCGCTGAGGGCGTAGAGCCTAATGTGGAGGGATAATGGATTCCTATGTAAGTAGAGGCACTCTCTATACCTTGGCACGCTAGAAGTGTTGGTGAGTGCCCATGAAGGCCGCTCACCTAGTTTTTTGGGTGTTTCGCAACCCAGTTTTACTCTCAAATTTTTTATTTTCTTGGTCTTTTTTTATGAACAAGCTATGGAATATAGCATATGATAGCTCAAAACAAGCACCTCGATCAAAGGGATGTGACGTGATTTATGGCCCTAGATTTGTGTACTTTACGCCCTGGGAATCCTTGATATAGTCTTTTAGTAGTTGGGCACAAGGCTCAAAGAAGTCCAAGGGTGCAAGTGCGAAGGGGAAGGAGGGGGACTTATTCACATGCCCTCATTCCTCTTGGGGGAGTAGACTATATATATATTATTGAGTCTGTATTATATTGTAAGACTGAGGATTGAGGCTTGGGCTTGGGGAATGATGCGATCCTTCTTTTAATGTGCGGTTTTCTTAAGTTTACATTCATTTTCAGATTTCTTTCTTTTTTTTAATAATCAAAAAATTAAAAACCACAGTAAATTGCAGATTTTATACAGAGAATTGCAGTCTGCATAATGAATTGCAAAAAAAGTAGTTTTTAAATTTTAAAATTTATTGGAAATACAAATGCAGAAGATTATTGTAAAATATAGCAAATTATTAAAAAAATATAAAACTATGATGCAAAAACAACAGATCTTGCCCTCACCCTAATCTTTCCTCAGCCAAACAACAGATCTATAGAAAGAATCAAATAAAAAACCACAGGAAGGACAATAAAAAGTTGCATCACAAGCTAAGCACACAACACCTCCCCGGCAGCAGCGCCAAAAATAGTGTATCGCAGGGGACTCGTTGTGTGCTGTGTGTGATCCACTAAGGCTACAAACATGGAACACATGTGTGAGGAAGCTCAAGAATGCAACGGTGTGTCACTCACCTCTGTCTTTTTTCTCGTTGCAAGAATCTGGTGCCGTCGTGAAGAGGGAGCCTGTCGACGTCACTGCTCAACCGCCTTGCCGTCACTGATGCCGCTTCAATGCTTAATTGCACTCTCTCTCTCTCTCTATCTCTCTCTATCTCTTGTGAGCACACAATGGAGATAAGGCAAGGGCACTCTCTTTAGCATGCACCTCCTAGAATGAGGGATTAAGGTCACAATGACCCTTTTACATGGGCTTGGCCCATTCACACATAGGCGACCATATTGGCCGATCAAAGTAAAAATTAATGTCAACTGAGATATTTGGTGCGCCTCTCATCGACGATCACCCAATCACCTATAGGACCGATAAACCGGTCTTTGAGTCAAAAAAATCTGATATCCGTAGATGTTAATTGGGCCAGCTTCTAGCCTCATATTCGCCCAGTGATGACTCCACTACATGACCCGTAAAAACATCATCACACAGTCTTTGTGATCGGTTAACAATTACTTTCTCACAAAGGGAGTTAGTAACACATGGCCTATTGCCATGGAGAAGATAACCATCCTACAAGGTGAACGGTTCTTCTTTCTTTCCTAAGGCATGGGCTGAAATTATATCCTTGAAATCAAGATCAGTAGCATATTCATCTATCATAGAACATTGATCATTGTGAGTTGCTATAGACTGCATTTACTCTTGGTCATCGTGATACCGCATCGACCACTTGATTGTGCTTGCCAAACAATATGAGAAATATGAAAATTAAATTGCAAAAGAGAATTTTCCCACCTCATTTCTTTGTCGGAAAGCTTGGTTTGCGCAATGAAGTATTAAGACTTTGGTGATTCTTTCATACGATGAATGGAGTCTCCAAAAGATAATGCTTCCATGTATCAAGGGCATATAGAACACCTTGTAGCTCCTTTTTATATATGCCCAATGCTATGGCTTGCCCTTCTTCAAGCAAGACTGCTCCAAGGCAATCTCCACAAGCATCACATTGGACATGGTTTTGAGAGATCTAGTAGTGTAAGCACAAGCTAAGAGGTAAGCTTCTCTTTGAGCTTCTCAAAATCATTTTGCTCTTTTGCAGTCCATGTATACTTAATGTTCTTTTTTGTTAATTCATGTAATGGTCCTTCTATTTGTGAAAACTTTTCTATGAAACATCTATAGTATACACACATACCAATAAAGCTTTGTAGCTCATGTAGATTCCTTGGATTATTCCATCCTTTAATTACCTATAACTCTGCTAGATCCATATGGATACCATCTTGAGAGATAATGTGACCTAGGTATTGAATTTCTTGAAGGAAAAACTCACTCTTATTTTGATTAATATAAAGTTTATTCTCCCTCAAAGCTTGAAAGATTACCTAGAGATGTTGCTTATGCTCCTCAAGAGATTTGGAGTAGATGATAATATCATCAAAGAACACTCCAATAAACTTGTGGTGGGGTATAAATTTTTTTTCTCCATTAAGTGGCTGAACATGGCCGGAGCACTTGTCAAGCCAAAGGCATGACAAGATATTCATAAAGACCAAATAATGTATGAAAAGTGGTATTTACAATAGCTTCATTGACTATCCTTATTTGATGGTAGCCACTTTTAAGGTCTATCCTACTGAATTAGGTAGATCCTTGTAGCTTATCAAACAGACCTTCTACCCTCTATTTTTTATAGTGATTCTACTTAGTACTCTATAATCAACACACATACCGTTGGTGCAGCTAAAGTTGGTCCAAGCTAGGAGATGGTCAATGCCAAGCAGAGGCAGCATGTGAGTGCAGTGCAGGAGGCTAAGGCAGGTACCAAATCCCTAGGCGGCCCAAGGATAGCGGGAGTGTATGCTAGATGTGGTTTTTTAGGCCAAAGGTGTGCTGCAAAGAGCCAAGGAGGTGGGTGGCCTACTGTGACCGAGAGGTGGGTTTTATGTGCTAGAATGTGGTCTTCAGTGTGCTCTAGAAGCCGGTCCAAACGACTCGTCAAACGGAGCCCCGGTGCTCTAGATATTGCAGTTTAAAGCTAAAGTGTGTAGCAGATCCCCGACGGACAGGGCAGCTGGGGACAGGTGGCCCGGGCTGATGACAGTATATACATGTGTAGTGTTCGAGTTGTGGAGCATGCCTGTCTTCTCGGATTGCAAATCAGAGCTCTGAGTAGCAAGATATGGTCAGTTGAAAGTTTCACGGGGGCCAGTTCTGGAAGGTTTGGGCCACATTGGCCGGCGGGCCATCTGGAATTTTCTAGAGCTCGCCAAAGCTTGCAAGTGCAGAGTACAATATGGGAAGCTAGCCGGAAGTAACAACGCTCCAATCGGAGCTCCGAGCACCGAGATAGAGCAGTTTCGGGCCAGATGTTCGATCCAACCACGGTGGCTTCAAAGTTTTTTTTCTGTTTTGGTGGCTCCAGCACAAGGCCATTGAAGACCCGGAATGTGGATAAAGTTGGCGGCGGTTTTCGTCAGCTCCGCCCGCGTGAGGAGGATGATGATGTGGTAGGGGTAGTTCCCGCGGCCGTTGGGCCCCTGAGCTTTTGAAGTAGAGAGGGAGCCCCGCCCCCCCCCCCCCCCCCCCCCCCCCCCCCCCCCCCCCATGTAAGGGTAGGGTCCCACAGCAATAGAACAAAGCAAGTCAGAGGGAGAGAATGACCGTGTAAAAGTGTCAAAAAGAGACAGGTGTCAAAAAGAGACCAAATATGCTAAAAAAGGGTGTTCCCCTTCTATTAAGGAGTCATTTTTATCATTTTTAGGGGCTTTTTGTCGCCTCGTGAGGCTTGGGAGCCATAGGGAAAAGAGCCAAGAGTGATTTTTGTCTGCAAAGGGAGGAGAGGGGGCTTCCCCCTATGTATTTTGTGAATCCGAGTGCGGCTATAGTGTTTTTTTGAGCAGGGAGTGAGTTCCCCCCATTGGAAAGGGGAGTTTCTTGTCCTGCTATTTCCTTCCCCCCCCTTCTCCTGTTTTGTTCTGTTGCATGTGATGCCGGTTGTGTGATAGCGTGTGTGCCCCCCCGATGAGTGTGTGTGCAAAGAGAGAGAGAGAGAGAGAGAGAGAGAGAGAGAGAGAGAGAGAGAGAGAGAGAGAGAGAGAGAGAGAGAGAGAGAGAGAGAGAGAGAGAGAGAGAGAGAGAGTGGTATGTGTGCAAGGGTAGGAGATGATTGCAACTGTTTTGTGGGTGCGGGTTGGTCGGTGGTCTATTTGAGTGCGTGTTCCCTGCGGTGCGTCAAGTTGTGTTTGATCGTGTGTACGATAGTGTGAATTCTGTGAGTCGAAGGTGCTCACTAAGTGGATTGGGGTACTGTGAATGCCCTGAGCTATAGAGAGGCCCTTTTGTTTTTACTGGGCGTGTTTCCCCATTCCCCCTCTCCATCTTCTGGTGCTCCCACTGAGGAGTATGCTGATGCTCCTAGTTGACGTCGAAGCGATGATTTTTGTGATGCCAAAGGTGCGGCCTTTGAAGATCAGGTGTTGCTAGTGATGGCTTGGGCAGGATTTCCCATTTTCACTGGGGTTGAAGATGTTGGAAAGCGGTTTATGGAGAGAAGATGGTGCGGTACACGTGTTCCCGCTCTTGGTTCGTGGTAAAGCAAATCTATGGTTCGATAGCCTGGGTGAAGAAGACAAAGCAGATTTCGAAGCCCTGGAGGCGGCTTTTTGAAGGAGATTTGTTGCGGATGCGCAGCTAGATGAAGTAAAGCGGAAGCTGGATGGTTTGAAGCAAATCTTGGAGGGAGATTTTCAAGCGTTCGAGTGGGAGTTCGAAGCCCTTTGGGGAAAGCTAATCAAGGTAACTGCTGCAGAAAATGCCAGTTTTTTAAAATTGTGTAAGTTTATGGATTGCCTGCATGAGGAAGTGCGAGATAAGGTGGAGTTAGATGGTCCAATGTCGTATGAAGAGGCGGTAGCTCTAGCGAGAGGGCGAACCAAGAAGATTTTGAAGAAGCGTGAGGCTAGGCAGGGTTTGCCAAGTGAGTGATGCCTAAGCAGTGTGAGACGGTGATAGTCGAGCCAGAGGTGATTGAAAGAAAAGTGTAGGTGCGAGAAGAACCAAGGGTTCTTTGGCTACAAAGAGACAGAATGGTTCCTATGCCAAAGATGCCGGATAGAGAAATTCAAATTGTGGAGGAAGTGCAGGTGGTTCCAGAGTGGGCAAAGGAAGTGCTGCCAAATTCGAGTGAAGCTATTGAAGCTCCATTGAAGTGCGATAAAGAGCAAGCAATGCGGTTTGCAGACGAGGTCGAAGCGGTGAAGCTGGAGGAGATTCCTGAGCTTGAAACCAAAGAAGAGACTGTGTCGAGTGACAGCAGCTCCATGGACGCGGATACGAGTTGGGAGACCGAGTCATCCCAATCCAGGTATGATGAGTTCGACCTCTTACATGTGAGTGGAGAGGCAGTGAATATGGGCGAAAAGCAGCAGGAAGTGCAAGCTGAGGTGCCTAGTGAAGACCGAGTGGAGCAATCTAGGCCTACATGTGGTGAAGAGCAGGTAAAGCTGGTGTGCAGTACCATGCTAATGGCTATGTTGATGAAGGTAGCAGTAAAGTATGCCATAGTGGTGCAGCAGGTGCAAAGTTGTGCTAAAAGGTGTGAAGTAGTTGTACCTATGGAAGAGAATGAAGAGGATGCGGTAGAGAACCAGTTTCTCTCTTCCTTGGCAGAGCTTGAGGATGTAGTAGTAGAAGAACAGGTGGTTGAAGCGGACAGGGAAGCAGTGCTTATTGACCTTGAAGGGACAATTGACGAGGAGGAGCTCGACGATGCTGGAATTGAGTTCATGGCAGGTGAGAAGGGCAAAGCGGAGTCAAAGTTAGAGGTGGTTCCTATGCAGTTGGTGCCCTCTATGACAGGTGATGCAGATTTCGAGGCGGTATCCAAGCTTTGTAAGGAGGTCTGTGAGTGGTGGTTGAAGGGAATGCTAATCAAGGTAGTTGTGCAGTATGCTGTTGAGCAGGTACAGGATCTGCTAGATGAAGATCTAGCTTTACATGGATGGGAGGGCGTGTCAGGTAGGTCGCGAGTATTGATTGAGTAGGATGGTGAGCACGAGGGTGCTCTATTTGGTGTTGTTGAAGGTGCTTTGTTGCGAGTGGGAAGTTTGCCAAGGAGTGCATGGAGTGGTAGAAGCATGTGGCTGGAAATTTGGTTATGCAGTTGGGTATGGGCCTTGGTGTGGCACTATTCCAGGTTGCTGCAAGTGGATGGAAGGGACCAATGCAAGGTGTTTGACCCAAGTGGGTGATTACAGTTAAAGCAGGGGGTTGGGCAACCCGCATGAGCAAACAAAGCGGGTAGCAGGTGCCAGTGGTGTACATATGTTAGGTGGTTTTGCAGTGTACAATGAGTTTGTTTGTGGTGTGCAGTTTTTTAGTGCAATAAGGCCATGTGTGGTTGAACATAAATATTCAACGAGGTGGTGGGCAATGATGGTCCAGCTAAAGTTGGTCCAAGCTAGGAGATGGTGAATGCCAAGCAGAGGCAGCATGTGAGTGCAGTGCAGAAGGCTAAGGCAGGTACCAAAGCCCTAGGCGGCCCAAGGATAGCGGAAGTGTATGCTAGATGTGGTTTTTTAGGCCAAAGGTGTGCTACAAAGAGACAAGCATGTGGGTGTCCTACTGTGCCCGAGAGGTGGGTTTTATGTTCTAGAATGTTGTCTTCAGTGTGCTCTAGAAGCCGGTCCAGACGGCTCGTCAAATGGAGCCCCGATGCTCTAGATATTGCAGTTTAAAGCTAAAGTGTGTAGCAGATCCCCGACGGACAGGGCAGCTGGGAACAGGTGGCTCGGGCTGATGACAGTATATACATGTGTAGTGTTCGAGTTGTGGAGCATGCATGTCTTCTCGGATTGCAAATCGGAGCTCTGAATAGCAAGATATGGTCATTTGAAAGTTTCACGGGGGCCAGTTCTGGAAGGTTTTGGCCGCATCGACCGGCGGGCCATATGGCATTTTCTAGAGCTCGCCAAAGCTTGCAAGTGCAGAGTACAATATGGGAAGCTAGCCGGAAGTAACAGCGCTCCAATCGGAGCTCCGAGCACCGAGATAGAGTAGTTTGAGGCCGGATGTTCGATCCAACCTTGGTGGCTTCGAAGTTTTTTTTCTGTTTTGGCGGCTCTCGCACAAGGCCATTGAAGACCCGGAATGTTGATCAAGTTGGTGGTGTTGAAGCCCAAGATATGAAGCTTTGGCCGGGCTTGGCAGAGTGATCATCCGATCATGGAGTAGAGAGTGGCATCAAAGCCAGGCCAAAGGAAAAAAATGTGTTTCAATTGAGTTTTTTTTAAGTACTTTTGAAGCTCCAAAGAAGTCACTCCATGTGGAGCCTCCACGTGGCAGGCAGGGATGTCCCACATGCGGTGCCGAAACTGCAGGGCTTGGGCTATTTGAGCAGGGCCGTGAGGCCCTCATAGTGTCACAAGGGAGAGAGGCTCCTTGGGAGCTCGTGGCCATGGCGTCCGCGCATGGCGCTGTTGTGGTGGCTCTGCAGGCGGCGGGTGCACAGTTTGCGGCGGTTTTGGGCGGCTCCGCCCGCGCGAGGAGGATGATGATGTGGTAGAGGTAGTTCCCGCGGCCGTTGGGCCCCTGAGCTTTTGAATTAGAGAGGGAGCAATAGCGACATCGCTACCCCCCCCCCCCCCCCCCCCCCCCCCCCCCACCCCCCCCATGTAAGGGTAGGGTCCCACAGCAGGAGAACAAAGCGAGTCAGAGGGAGAGAATTACCGTGAAAAAGTGTCTAAAAGAGCTAGCCAGGTGTCGAAAAGAGACCATATGCTAAAAAAGGGTGTTCCCCCTCTATAAAGGAGTCATTTTTATCATTTTTAGGGGCTTTTTGTCGCCTCGTGAGGATTGGGAGCCACAGGGAAAAGAGCCAAGAGTGATTTTTGTCTGCAGAGGGCTGAGAGGGCGCCTCCCTCTATGTGTTTTGTGAAGCCGAGTGCGGCTATAGTTTTTTTTTGAGTAGGGAGTGAGTTTCCCCCATTGAAAACGGGCGTTTCTTGTCGTGCTATTTCCTTCGCCCCCCTTCTCCTGTTTTGTTCTGTTGCATGTGATGCCGGGTGTGTGCTCCCCCGATGAGTGTGTTTGCAAAGAGAGAGAGAGAGAGAGAGAGAGAGAGAGAGAGAGAGAGAGAGAGAGAGAGAGAGAGAGAGAGAGAGAGAGAGAGAGAGAGAGAGAGAGTGGTATGGGTGCAAGGGTAGGCGATGATTGCAGCCGTTTTGTGGGTGCGGGTTGGTTGGTGGTCTATTTTAGTGCGTGTGCGTTGCGGTGTGTCAAGTTGTGTTTGATCGTGTGTGCGATAGTGTGAATTCTGTGATTCGAAGGTGCTCACTAAGTGGATTGGGGTACTGTGAATGCCTTGATCTATAGAGAGGCCCTTTTGTTTGTGCTGGGCTTGTTCCCCCATTCCCCCTCTCCACCGTGTGTGGCATCTTTCTTTTGCACTAAAATGATTGGTGACCAAAAGGGAGAGGAGCTAGGCCTCACCATCCCCTTATCCACCATTTCATGTACTTTCCTCATAATCTCCACTTGTTGAGCTTGGGAAACTCGATAAGGAGGCTTATTAGGCGGTGAGCTCCCAGGTAGAAGCTCTATTCTATGGTCATCATTCCCTCGTTTTGGAGGTAACTCTCCAAGGATGTCAATTGCGAATAAAAAAATCTTGGAATCTATCTAGGAAATTAGACAACTCTAATTCCTCTTGGTTCCTATTTTTTCCATTGGATAAAACATCAAGATCATTTATGGAATCTTTAACAAAAATCATGTACGCAAAAACTGAGATTTTCATTGACTTATCAAAAGAAGATGTGTTTACAAGAGGTATAGTACCACCTGACTCATTAGCATCTATGTACATGTTCTTTTCCCTGTACTTGAAATGCTTTCTCCTTTCGAGGAACTTCATATTGACAGCCATGTGGTTGAACCATGGTGCCCCTAGGATAACATCCTCATGCTTGAGAGGGTGTTATCCTCATGCTTGAAAGGAGAGAGGAACTTCTTCCACAAGCGAAGGGCCATAATGAACTCAACTTGATACAGTCATGCCCACATACAAGGTAGATGGGTTAAGTTGCCCCTAGGATAACATCCTCATGCTTGAGAGGGGAGAGGAACTTCTTCCACGAGCGAAGGGCCATAATGAAGTCAACTTGATACAGTCACGCCCACATACAAGGTAGATGGGTTAAGTTGTCGCGAATGTTTTTATTACTTCTCTATGAGAAAGCGACATACCAACAAAATGTTGTATGTCTATAAGATAAGTTGTAAGCCAAGCATAGGATGCACAATAGCATACGCAAAGGGTATACACTACAATAACATAAGGAATGTTCTTCAACCCGGCGTTCTCTTTGTCTCTCTCTACACCTTTTCTATCTCTCTCAAGGAATAATGAAAATTCTCTAAGTAGGTTTTTGATACATGTTTTGGCTTTGCATAGTCATGAGCGAGGCTACTCTTGTAAGGCTTGATTAAGGCAGATAATGATTAGTAGAATTCATAATTAGGACATTAAGTTAACGTGATAAATTAAAGAAAAAAGTAAGCAAGCAAAGTACAAAATAATAGGAAATGGATAGACTCATTAGATGCTTATTTTTGTACAATGAGTGGTGTGCTTATATAGCACTATGAGAGTGTAGTTTTAAGCCACATGTTGAGCCACATGTCCTAATACATGGCATAGGCGGTGTCACTCTTAGGTGAGAGGTGGTGGCATGTAGGTGGCACATAGGTAGTCATGCAAAGTGTAGGGTTGCTTCCCACTAGAGTGTGTGAGTGTAGCACCACTAAGGGTTGTTCACATAGTCATAGGATGGAAGTACGTTTAAAACCCTAGCACTCGTCCCCTTAAACTTGATTTCATCCTAGGATTTCCTAAGATTCATCAAGCCTGGATCTCAATGGATTCAACAGGTCATGATTTATAGTAGGCTTCCTTAGATAGATGCATGGGTTCACATTTGGATGCATAAACATGTTTTTCAAATTGGATACATCATGCAAGTGGCATGGATAATGTAGTATGTAGGGATTCAATATCGTACATCCTTAGCATAACATGATCCTCACTTGTTGTGTCATTCTTCATAGGTGCGGACTAACAAGGGCGTGATATCCATGGAAAATGGAGTAAAATATAGATATATTTCAAGTGTTGTGAGTGTCCATGTGTGCATAATTTGATGCCTCATGAGGAAGGTCTTATCATGCATCATGGTAGTGTCTAGTCCTCTTGCATATGTTGGCATATTCTAAAATTATCCTCAGACATACACATGTAAACATACATCTCAATGTGAGATTGATGCACATGTGCTTCATACATGGTGGATTGAGCATACATATGTGCCAATTTTGCAAGTGAGTATAGCTCCTCCTTGAACTTTGATCCTCTGTCACACTGATTGTGAAGAACCTTTGCACAAAGTGAAGTCACTCTTCATAATGAGAAAAGTTGGTGATAAAAGATCTTCTAATTCAGCTTGTGATTTCTCGGGGGAATGCCTTCCAAACTTAATGCTTGAATCCTTGCTTGAATGCCTAGATAGCTTTCAAATATGTGAGCTTTGAGCTATGTGAGTTTCGAGGCTTTTGAAATGTTGTCTTTGATGTGTTGCCCTTTACTAGGTGGGAACCTCAACTTCAAAAATTCAAAGCCATAAAGCGGGTTTTGATTGGGAACGAGGCCTTTAAAAAAAAAAAACTTCAAATATTAAATAGATAAATCAGAATAGCCTCCACATGCCAACATGATGAGTGCAATAGGTTTGGAGGCCTTTGACAAGGCATGGAGCTTTGGACACCTATTGGAAATAGAGTTTCAAGGAAACACACATAGCTTAGAGAAGACAAAGGAAGCTCAAGGCAAACAACAAAGAGTGTATTACTTAGTGTGCAATGGAAAGATAAGATAGCCCTAGAGTGATGGGCGTATATACAATGGACTTGGGGAAAAACCTCCTAGTGAGGGAAAAAATGCCCCGACAGTCCTAAGTGTGTTCACACACATCACTACCACATGTACATGGTAAAAAATCCCCCTTGGGAGTGATGCAGTGAATAAGAGATGGCATTTAGAATATAGGGAAGTTCCATCCCTAAGGACACTATTAGTCCACAAAGGGAAGTAAGCCCAGAACTTTGTGGAAAGCTTCGAACCTCTCAAAAGACAAGATGATCTCTCTTGTTGTGGACCTCTCCCTGACATAGTGGTAATGCACCTCAATATTCTTTGTGTGAGCATGAAAAACTGGGTTTCTCACAATTTCCAATGCACTCTGACTCTCAGTGTAGATAGTGTTGATAGTGTCCTGTCCAACACCCAAATCAGCCATAAGGCGTCTGAGCCATACACACTCAATCATAGCTGTGAAGATTCCCCAGATACGCAGCCTCATAACTAGAAGTGGACAAAGTAGGTTTCTTCTTTCTCAAACATGATATGCATGAACTTTTGAGCATGAAACAAAAACCACTCATGCACACCCTCATGTCAAAACAACCATCCCAATCTAAGTCCAAAAAGTCATGTAAATCTGGAAGCAATGATCCCCCCTTGTAATAAAACAAGCCAAGATATAAAGCTCCACTCAAGTAGCCAAAAATACTGTTGATAGCCTACGAATGCTTAGACCTCGGGCTACGCATAAGTCTGCTAACCTATGAGACTGCAAACTAAATATCCGGCCTTGTGCTGCATACATAAATAAGGCAGCCAATAGCAATTTGGTAAATAGTGACATTGGCAGGATCACTAGAACCATGTAGACTCAATTTCAAACCTATTTCCATGGGAGTGGATTTTGCAATCCTCAAGTTCAAAATTATATAGGAATGTCTCTATGTAACTTGTTTGACACTAGGAAACACCACCATCATACTGCTTAAACTATATACCCAATTAATGATGCAATAGCCCCAATGTTTCATCTTGAAAGTAGTATTCAAATCAGCCTTAAATTCAGCTATATATCTTGCATTTGCTCTAGTGATCAGTAAATCATCCACATAGAGAACAAAAATGATCGAGAAGTACATCACCCTCATGCTTTATATACTATGTGCTTTCTATTGGACTGTTACAAAAGCCTCATTTGACCAAATGAGTATCAACTTTCTCATATGTAGCACAAGGAGATTGCTTCAACCCATACAAAGATTTCTTACATTTTCACACTTTATCCTCTTGTCCTTTCTTGACAAAACCATGAGGTTTCCTTACATAAACTTCCTCAAATATGTCACCATTCAAGAAAGCAGTAACATTGTTTGACTGATGTACATCCCAACCAAAATGAGCTACCAATGCACATAGAAAATTCACAGTATTCATACAATGAGTGGGAGAAAAATTCTCTTCATAATCTATGCCTTTTTGTTGTGCATAACCCTTTGCAACAATTGAGCCTTATAGCAAGAAATCAAGTGCATCATATTCAAATTGCATGGCGGCAATCCAATTTTTTTGAAATTTTGTGTTCACCAAAATAGTGGTTCCTCAATATCACATAAGCTAGAAACAGTGAAAGCATACCAATTTGATGCATGATATGCATGGTGAGAACTTGAATGAGTATAAGTAGACAAAGGTGCATCCAATTTACTATCATACAAAGTATGCACCAACCATTTTGGCTGTTGGAATTAGGGTTGCAAAGAAACACACACAGCTTGGAGAAGATGAAGGAAGCTCAAGGCACACAATAGAGAGTGTGTTACTCAGTGTGCAATGGAAAGATAGATAGCCCTAGAGTGATGGACGTATATACAATCACGGGGGAAAAAACCTCCTAAAGAGGTAAAAATGCCTTGGTGGTCCTAGTGTGTTCACAGACATCACTACCACATGTATATGGTAACAAATCCCCCCTCGAGTGCTGTGGTGAACGAGAGCTGGCACATGAATAAAGGGAAGTGCCATGCCCTGAGGACACAATCAGTCCACAAAGGGGAGTAAGCCCAAAGCTTGGCGGAAAGCTTTGAGCTTCTCACGAGACAATGACTTTGTGAAAAGATCTGCAAGGTTGTCTTGTGTTGGCACATAAGCCAAGCTGATCTCTCCTGATGAAAGCCTCTCCTTGACATAGTGGTAATGCACCTCAATGTTCTTTGTGCGAGCATGAAAAACTGGGTTCCTCGCAACTACCAATGTGCTCTGACTGTAAGTGTAGATAGTGTTGGCAGTGTCCTGTCCAACACCGAAATCATCCATAAGGCATCTGAGCCATACACACTCAACTGTAGTTGTGAAGACTGCCCTGTACTCAACCTCACAACTAGAAGTGGCCACAATAGGTTTCTTCTTGCTCAACCATGATATACATGAACTGCCAAGCATGAAACAAAAAACACTAGTGGACACTCTCATGTCAAAACAACAAGCCCAATCTGAGTCCGAAAGAGCATGTAAGTTTGACGGTAATGATCCCCCCTTGGGATAAAACAAGCCAAGATGTAAAGTGCCACTAAGGTAGTGGAAAATCTTCTTGACATCCTGCCAATGCTTAGACCCTGGGCTATGGATAAATCTATTGACATGTGAGACTTCCAATTGACAGTCTCACATGTCAGTAGATTTATGCCAACATAAATGAGGTATCCAGCAACAGTTTGGTAAAGAGTGACATCAACAAAATCACCAGCATCATGTAGACTCAACTTCAAACCTGTTTCCATGGGAGTGGAAATAGGTTTGCAATCCTCAAGTCCAAACTTACATAGCAATGTCTCTATGTAGCTTTTCTGACACAAGGCAATACCACCATCACACTACTTATATTGTATACCCAAGTAATGATGCAACAACCCCAAATATTTCATCTTGAAAGTAGCATCTTCACAAATATTTCATCTTGAAAGTAGCATTCAAGTCTCTCATTTGGTCTAGTGATCAGCAAATCATCTACACAAAGAACCACAATGAGAAGCACATCACCCTCACGCTTATACAATGTGCTTTCTGTTGGACTATTACAAAAACCTTGTTTGACCAAATGAGTGTCAGCTTTCTCATACCAAGCATGGGGAGATTGCTTCAACCCATACAAAGCCTTCTCACATCTACACACTTTGTCCTCTTGTCCTTTCTTGACAAAACCGCGAGGCTGAGTTACATAAACTTTCTCAAATATGTCACCATTCAAGAAAGCTGTAACATTGTCTGATTTATGTACATCCCAACCAAAATGAGCTACCAATAAACATAGAAAATGCAGAGGAGTCATACGACAAGTGGAAGAAAAAAGTCTCTTGATAATCTATGCCTTTTTGTTGTGTATAACCCTTTGCAACAAGTCGATCCCTATTGCAATCAATCTCACCATCCAGCTTGCATTTCAACTTGTAAACCCACTTTGTACCAATGGCCTTTTTTCCAGGAGGCAAATCACATAAAGTCCACATGTCATTTTTTATAAGTGCATCATATTCTGATTACAAGGCAGCCATCCAATTTTTTGAATTTTGTGCTTCATCAAAAGACAGAGGTTCCTCAACATCATGTGAGCTAGTCACAGCCAAAGCATAACAATCTGATGCTTAAGATGCATGGTGAGAACTTGAACAGTATGACTAGACAAAGGTGCATCCAATTTATTGTCACGTAGTGTATACACCAGCCATTTTGGCATACCTCTAGCCTACTCATTTTCAACCCTTTCCTCATCAAGTACATCATGTACATCTGCATCAGTAATAGGCCAAATAATAACATTTTTGGAAACCCCCATAGGCTTTACATTTGCCTCATTGGAATTTACATTCGTATTTCCACCACTGAAAAGAGGCAACAAAGCGTCATAAATGTCCTGTGAGCTTACATTATTGTCTCTAGTACATGACAGCAAGGGCTGAACAGAATCTTTCACAAACACTACATCTCCTGAAACCAAAATATGCTTTGTTTGTGGATGATACAATCTGTAACCTTTGCTTTCAGCACTATAACCAAAACATTTGACAGCCTTATCATCCAATTTTCTGCGCTGCACTTGTGGCACTAAACCATAAGCCAAACAGCCAAAAACATGAATGTGCTCAATAAATGATTTTTTATCATGCCATTCTTCATATGGAGTCATAGACTGCAACACATTTTTTGGACACATGTTGAGTACATACGTGGCACACATGACAGCCTCGAGCCAAAACGAATGTAGTAAAGCTTGACTCTTGACCATACATCTTGCCATTTCCGTAAGAGACCTGTTTTTCCTCTCAGGAACACCATTTCTCTGAGGCGTATACGGCACTATACATTGGTCTTTTATCCCACGACTAACCAAAAATGCATTAAATTCATGAGACATATTCTTCCCCCCCTCGATCGGAACGGAGGGTGCCCATAGTACATTTCGATACATTGTCAGCCATAGCCAGAAATTGTTTGAAGCACATAAAAACTTTGGACTTCTCTCTAAGCGGAAATACCCATGCATGCTTGGAGTAATCATCAATGAAAGTCACGAAGTACAGATAATTGCCGAAGGAAGGAGTTTGCATGGGCCCACAAACATCGCTATGCACAAGCTGCAACTTGCACGTGGTCCTAACTGAACCATCCTTTGGAAACTTAGAACGTTGCATTTTACCCAAAATATAGCCTTCACAAAAATGTTTGACAGATGCTTCAAGAGGCTTCAAAGAAGCAACCATATCAGATTTCTACAAACGTAGCAAATTGGCAAAACTCAGATGAACAAAACGTGCATGCCAAAGTTTTGCATCTGAAATAGCCCCTGAATTTGCAACTGCATTTGCAAAATTTTGTCCACACTTGTCATACAAAGTGAGCTTATACAACCCATGACACAAAAGCCCAGATGCAACAATTTCATCACCAAAACTAAGATCATGAATTGTACATCTATCATCCACAAATTTGACTACAAGTCCAAGTCTAGCAAGTGTAGGTACAGACAAAATATTCTTCTTGATCCTAGGTACATAAAGTGCATCAACAAATGTGAAAGAACTTCCATTTACAACAGTAAGCACAATCTTTCCAACTCCCTGAACCGGATAAGAGGCATTGTTGGTACAAGTGACTAGATTCCCATGAGGGACAGACGAGAGAGAGGTGAACAATTCACGATGTGAGGTAATGTGCTTTGTAGCACCACTGTCAAAATACCACACATGTGAATCTGTAGTCTGACAAGCATGCATCATGGACCTCAGGATTGTAAGTGCACTCTGCGCTAAAATCCCATTCTGCATCAACATCAACATCACAGTATCCTTTCACAAAAGACTCAACAATGGCTGCATTTGTAGTGGAACCACCATTTGCAGTGGAACCACCCTCTTTCTTCGTAGCCTCTTTGGCCTTCAACTTAGGACACTGCTTGATCAAGTGATCATTAGCCTTACAATATTGGCAACACATCTTCTTTTTTCCCTTATCACCAAAATTTCCAGATAAATTGTTAGTAGCATAAGCATTAGGAATATAAGTTTTGCCACTCGTAGCAGAACTATAAGAAGTGGCTGCATTGTTGTTACCACCCTTTCTTTGAGAAGCAATAAAAGCCTGTTCAACTGCACGTGGCCTTGTCCTGTTTTTTTTGGAAAGTGACTCTTGCAATAACAATGTGCAGAATGCATCAAACTTGACAACTTCAGGATTTGCTTCGGTCATCAGTCTCCAAGTACTAGCAAAAGTCTGGTATGAATCTAATAAGGCATCAAGAATAGTCTGTACAAGGGAACTATCTGAAATCACTTCACCTACATAAATAAGATGCTCATTGATATCCTTGACACCAGCAAGGAAAGTCCATATCATCTTCCTCATGCATAATCTTTGACTCCAACTCTTTACGCAGCAAAGAAATTTTAGCCTCATTGCGACTTTCGTAAAGACCAGCCAAAATATCCCAAGCTTGTTTTGCAAATTTTACTGAATGAATGTGAGGAACAATGGTGCGCTTCACAGACAATGCAATCAATGCATGGGCCTACGCATCCTTTACATCCCAATGAGATTGTTCTGCCGTAGGCCAAACAACTCTAATAGCAGCAATCCTTGCAGCAAGACCTGCAACATCCTCAACTTTGCCTGCATACTCATAACCAGGACGTACATCAATGTCATGCACAATAATCTAGACACCCTTTGACACAAGAACATGTTGCATCATGTAAGCCCACATAGGGCAATTGTCCCCATCCAGCCTCTCCTCATCAACAAACATCTTAAACACATCTAGGTTGTTGTCAGCTAAATGTTTCAATTGATGTAAAAACAGCCCAAAAAGAGGAGAAACATTCGGTAAAAACACGTGCTATATACCACAAACCGTAGAAGATTGTGAGGAACCTGTTATGCAAAAAACGACACTGAAAGAAACTATCATAATAATCGATATCCAATTCTCCTAAATGATTTTCTCATGTTAAACTGATCATTTAATATGGGGAAGTGCGAGGGGAGAAAAAGCTAGAATATTTGTTAAGCTAGCAGACCAGCCATAGTAGGGATCCAAAGGGGGGGCCATCTGCAAAAAGAGCTATGTGCAACAATGGGCTCAAAAGACCCTAATGTTTAGCCCATTAAGAATTCCAAATGCTAAGGTTTAGCCCATTAAGACTTCCAAATGCTAAGGTTCCAAAATTCAAAGGTTGTGTCCAAAAGTCAAACATTAGGGGAATTGGATGCTTTGTGTGTGTCCCAAAAAGTGTTTGTCAAGCCCTACATAGGAGGGGGCGAGCCCAAGAAGTAGGGGATGAGAGAGAAACACCCACACACACTCACACTCACAAGCTTCATTTGTGCATAAGGGGAAAGAGGGACACATGTCAGCTCCCTAGGCGAGATGCCCACAAGGTGTACTCAAATCCTAATGGATGGCCAAGGAGGTGGACCAATGAAAATTAGGCTAGAGTAAATTTAATTTAATTAATTTAAAAAAACTTGATAGAAGAACCAATAAGAATTAAGCTCTCTAGAAGACTATTGGACACTCTCCCAAGGGGACCAATGAGCATTCAGAAGCCCAAATGGCTTGCTTGATTCCTGGTCTTGGGTCTGAGACCGTGAGGGAATTGATGTTGTGTTTGATAAGTGTTTTGCTTAGTGCATGAAGTTTCAATCTTCATTGCACTAGCTAGTATTGAAGGAACACAAAGAATTGTATTGTAAAATGTCTCTCTTGGTGGGAGAAACCATAATACAAAGCCTTTAGGAGGGGGGACCGGCTCCATGCAAATTCGGTTCTCACATGTTGTCAATTGCTTAATTTCTCTCTCTTTTGAAGTATTGTTCATGCTATCAACTAGGTGTTTTGATTTTTGTTGCTCTCTCCACCCAAGCACTCTTGTTAATTGTCATTAGGACTCTATTCTAATGAAATTCTCACTATGTTCATACTATTTTCCGCTACACACAAGTTACTAGGCCATTAAAAGTTCCATTGGTATCCGAGCACAAGGTTTCTCTTTTCTTGCTCAAGAAGGGAGGTCCTCAAGCTAGCTATAAATGTTTGGTACTATTAATTGCATGTGAGTAAGTAGAATAGGGATTTTTCAGCCTTGCAGTGCGCCTGCATTTTTGCAGTTAACGGGGCATCACCATTGAGAGCTATGGTCTTAATAGTAGAGTCCTATTGGGCCTATGGCTTAACCACTATTGAGCTATTAGAAGCTTGACATGAGCCAGTGTTGTTTTGGTGTTGAATGACCCTCTCTTCTACTCCTTGCAATTAATGGTATTCAAGCCACGGGTACAGTAGCTTGAGTGCTTTTTCTAAAGGGGTAAAGAGGAGTAGCGAGACTAGGTCTTGAAGTTCCAAAGTACACCTAAAACGTTTACATCTAAAAAGTTTACACCTAAAAGTTGTTAGAATGGCTGACAATAGTAAAGAGAGTGGAATTAATGTTGATAACTTTGATTTTGCTAATGAGCAAGCTACTAATGATGCGCCAATGCTTGTTAACTATCTTGTTTCTAGGCTTCAACAATCCATCCCTCCAAAGTGAAGTGCAACGGTAGCTTCGTGCTCATGGGATTCTCCAAGCTCCCCACCATGATGAGAGAACACCTAGGAAGCCTCCTTGCGATACTTCCAAAAGAGGTCTCTCTCCAATTCGTGAAGAGGAAGAGGATCCCTATGAAGGGCTCATAAATTTTCTCCTTGATGATGCATTTCCTTCCCAAAGGAGAACTCAAGAGCCTCCATTGAAGGAATGAGAAAGAAGTGAGTCTCCCGCCACCTCGACGGAGATGACTCCACAAAGACAGCGGGCTAAACGCTCTCCATCGCCTCCAAAATGGAGAAGACCACCGCATACTTCTCCACACCATACTTCAAAGAGGGATGACAAAAAGAAAGAGAAGAAAAAGGAAATAAAGGGGACACCCTCTTCTCCATCTTCTTCATCCTCTTCCTCTTATGAAAGTGATGGTGAAGACAATGGAGATCAAGGCAAGAAAAAGGCACAAAAGAGGTCACCCTCTTCTCCATCTTCCTCAAGTTCTTCATCTTTTGAAGAAATGGATGGTGCAACCTTTGAACCATCAAAAAGAAGAGGCCATAGGAAATCCTATGCCGCATGGAAGAGGTCATCCAAGCTCAAGAAGTTCAAAGAGGGAGGGAAGAGAATCTCTTTCCTTACCTACGAGGGCACTTTTGGTGCTACGAACAAAGTCTTGGCCTTTATCCAAAAATTCGATGCGGCGTTTGGAGATGAGGGCTTCACGAAGTCCTCTAAGCTATGCCATGTAGCTATGCACTTCCAAAAGTCTGCCAGACAATGGTGGTCTAGCCTATGGGCCAATGGTGAAGCTCCACAAACATGGAAAGCTTTAAGAGCTTCCATTATGAAGCAGTTTTTGGCCACCGATGCCAAAGACAAAGTACTCACCGAATGGAGAACCTTAAAGCTTTCTCCCTATGAATCCATTCACAAATATGTAGACAAGTTTTGGGACCTACAACTCAAAGCCACTGTCTTCAAAAATTTGGATTTTGGAGAGTAAAAGCAACAATTTTGTGCAGGCTTAACTGAAGAAATGGCGGAGTATGCCAACTCCCAAAGGCCACGCACCATATCGGCGGTTATACACCACACTATGGTAGCCGCTCGAATCAATTTTCAAACGGGGGCTAAAAGAAATTCTAAGCCCACGGAAAACAAGGGTTCCAACGAGCCTAAGGGGAAGGAAAATGTCCAAAAGTCTCCTAAGGGCAACTCCAACAAAGCTAAAGAGAAGGGAGTTTATAAAGGAAAAAATAAACTCTTTCCCAAAGATCTTGAGCATTATCTCAAGGATAGCCGATGTTTCAAGTGCGGCAAGCAAGGGCATGTGTACCGCACTTGTCCCCAAAAGAACACCCGCCATGAACCTCCTAGAGCTACCTTGGTCGAAATCCAAGAGGAGGAAATTCACCACAAAGGATATTCTCTATGCCATGCTTGGGGAAAGGTAAGAGAACATGATGCTTTTATTCTCTTTGACCCTGGTTCTACTCACAATTTTATATCTATATAGTTTGGCACCAAGCTAGGCATACAAGCCTATGAGATGGGAGATGTCGTAACCACAGATGGTGCTTTCAAGGGGCAAGAAGCTTCAGTCACTCCCTTAATTGGGAAATTGAGGCTCCATGTCCAAATCTATGTGGACAAAGAGGACTTCTTTATCTCTCCTCTCAAGCATGAGGATGTAATCCTAGGGGCACCATGGTTTGATCGCATGGTTCCCAATGTTAAATTTCCTGAAAGGAGAATCTCCTTTAAGTTCAAGGAAAAAGATATGTATATATATGATAAGGAAATGGGTAACACTATACCCATTGTGCATACACAAGCTTTCAACAAGTCAATAAAGAGCTCTATTTCCGTGTACATGTTTTTTGTTAAAATTTCTCAAAATGAACTTAATGTTTTAGCAACAGAACTTATACACAATAAAAAGGAATTAGAGTTATCCAATTTTCTCAAGGGGTTTCAAGATGTCTTTATTGAGGACATCCCTTGTGAGCTACCTCCTAAACGAGGCAATGATGACCATGCAATTGAACTTCTTCTAGGAAGTTCACCGCCTAACAAACCTCCTTATAGAGTTTCTCAAGCTCAACAAGAGGAGATTATGCGGAATATGCATGAGTTAGTCGAGAAGGGCATGGTTAGGCCTAGCTCATCTCCATTTTGTTCTCTTGTGCTACTACTGCAAAAGAAAGACGGCACATATCGTATGTGTGTCGACTATAGAGCACTAAATAGGATCACTATCAAAAATAGGTTTCCCATTCCACGGGTAAAAGACCTATTTGATAAGCTAAAAGGGTCCACTTACTTCAGTAGCATTGACCTGAAAAGTGGTTATCATCAAATAAGAATAGTTGATCAAGACATTGTAAAGACCTCAATTTGCACTACGTTTGGTCTTTACAAATACATTGTCATGCCTTTTGGCTTGACCAATGCACTAGCCACATTCAACCGCTTGATGGAGAAGCTATTCAGGCCTCACTGAACCTTTACTGGAGTGTTCTTTGATGATATCATCATCTACTCTAATTCATTAGACGAACACAAGCAACACCTCTAGGTAATATTTCAAGTTCTAAGAGAGAATAAACTTTATGTCAATCGAAAGAAAAGTGAATTTTTCTTACAAGAGATTCAATATTTAGGTCACATTATCTTTCAAGATGGCATCCAAATGGATCCATCAAAGTTGGAGGTAATAAAAGGATGGCCTAAACCAAGGAATCTTCATGAATTAAGAAGCTTTAGAGGTATGTGTGCATACTATAGATGCTTCATGGAAAAGTTATCACTAATAGCAGGACCATTACATGACCTAACAAAGAAAAATATTAGGTACACATGGTCTGCCAAGGAGAAAAATGATTCCAAAAAGCTTAAAGAAAAGCTTATCTCTCAACCTATGCTTACACTACCGGATCTCTCAAAGCCATTTGAGGTCCAATGTGATGCTTGTGGTGATTGCCTTGGAGCTATTTTGCTTCAAGAAGGGCACGCCATAGGCTATGAAAGTCAAAGGCTCGACCCTGTTGAGCAAGCTCTAGGCATATATGAAAAGGAACTCCTTGCAATTCTACATGCCTTAGACTCATGGAAGCACTATTTATTGGGGACTCCTTTCATTCTATGAACGGATCACCAAAGTCCTAAGTACTTCATGATGCAGACCAAGCTCTCCGACAAACAAATGAGGTGGGAAAACTTTCTTTTGCAATTTCATTTTCATACTGCTCACATAGCTGGCAAGCATAATCAAGTAGCCGATGCACTCTCAAGACGGCCGAGAGTGAATGCGGTTTCCATAGCAACTCACAGTGATCTATCTTCTATGATAGATGAGTATGCTATTGATCCCAATTTTGAAGATGTGATCTCAGCCCTTGCACTATGGAAGAAAGAGGAACCATTTACCTTAGAAGATGGTTATCTTCTCTATGGCAATAGACTATGTGTTACTAGCTCACTACGTGAGAAAGTAATGTATGAATCTCATGCTCCTCCTTATGCAAGGCATAGAGGGATTCAATGTACCCTAAAGGGTATTGAAACATCATATTTCTATTGGCCTATCATGAAAGAAAACATACAAGAGTATGTTTCTAAATGTGTGGTATACCAAAAGACAAAGTTTGATAGAGGGAATCAACCTGGATTGCTTCGACCTTTGACAATCCCTAATTCACCATGGGAGAGCATATCCATGGATTTTATCTTTGGATTGCCTAAGTAAATCCATGGGAATACGGGAATATGGATGATAGTAGACAGATTCAGTAAACAAGCTCATTTTATACCTGTCAAAAAGACTATCAAAGCCCATCAAATGGCAACCCTCTTCATTTCACAAATCTTCAAGTATCATGGCTTGCCAATGTCCATAGTGTGGGATAGAGATCCTTGAATGACCAGTAATTTTTGGAAGGGTCTCTTTGAGAATTTAGGAACAAGGTTAAACTTCTCTTTGGCCTATCACCCACAAACGGATGGCCAAAGTGAAATAGCTAACCTCAAAATTCTCGATCTACTAAAAGCCTATGTAACGGAAGTAGATCAAAGATCCCAAAGGGATAAGTACTTACCCTTAGTGGAGTATGCCTGGTAATTGAAGGAAGATCAAAAAGTCCCTTGCTACTTAAGATACACGAGAAGATCTTCACTGTAGATGAGTATAGCTGAGACCTACAAGAATCGTTCCTACGGGACACCAAAAGTAGTATGCTAAGTTAGCAAAAAGGTACTATGGTCCCTAGGCCAATCAATGAGATAGCCTATCAACTCAAGTTGCCCAACCATTGGCTCATACACAATTGTTTCCATGTGAGACTACTAAAGCCTTACAAAGGAGAGCTACCGTCTCAAGAACCAATTATTGAAGACCCACCTGAGATCGAGGACCAAGAAGAGGTGCTGCAATCCGACTCCATTCTCCGACATGAATACAAGGTACTAAGAGGTAGTAAGACTATCCGACGATATCATATTAAGTTTATAAATTATCCTTTTGAAGATGCTAGATGGATGCAAGGCATACAATGAAAGGATAACCTAAACCTTGTCAATGCTTACAATGCTTCCCTAGAGTAAGCAAATGTACAAATGTTAAACATGAACAAAGTTTTTGTCTTATAAGAATCTCTTTTTCTTTATTGTGCACAAAAATGAAGTAGTATGCATGCTTAGATCAAGTTTGTGGAGACAACGTCTCCCGAACACCAAGTAGAGCTTGTCACTCTACTATGGAAGACTCATAGGACTAATGTGCAGACATGATTGCGGCAGCTTAGGCTCTCAAGTGCCAAATGGACTAGTCATCCATTCTGGAATGATGTCATAGGGTAACATAGGGATCCTCTACCAGCTACGAAAAGTACTAATCAATATGCTTTATCTTCTCTAGCCCATAGTCGAGTATGGCTATGATTTCAAGAGAGAGCTAATGTCATAATTATCAATATCTAATTCTCCTGAATGATTTTCTCATGTTAAATTGATCATTTAATATGGGGAACTGCCAAGGGAGAAAAAGCTAGAATATTGGTTAAGCTAGCAGACCGACCACTGTAGGGATCCAAAGGAGGGAAAATAGGGATCCAAAGGTGGCCATCTACAAAAAGATCTATGTGCAACAATGGGCTCAAAAGACCCTAAGGTTTAGCCCATTAAGACTTCCAAAATGATAAGGTTCCAAAATTCAAAGTTTGTGTCCAAAGGTCAAACATTAGGGGACTTGGATGCTTTGTGTGTGTCCCAAAAGGTCTTTGTCAAGCCCTACATAGCAGGGGGCGAGCCGAATGAGTAGGGGATGAGAGAGACACACCCACACACACTCACAAGCTTCATTTGTACACAAGGGGAAAGAGGGACACATGTCAGCTCCCTAGGCGAGATGCCCACAAGGTGTACTCAAATCCTATTGGATGGCCATCGAGGTGGACCAATGAGAATTAGGATATAGTAAATCTATGTTAATTAATTTAAAAACACTTAATAGAAGAACCAATAAGATTTAATCTCTCTAAAAGACTATTGGACAGTCTCCCAAAGGGACCAATGAGCATTCAGCAGCCCAAATGGCTTGCTTGATTCCTATTGTCCAAGAGGTAAAGGGTCCAATGAGAGTTTAGTTCCCTTTATTAATTACCTAAAGCTATCACAAAAGGGGAAAGGGGGACACATGTCAGAAGGCTATCACTTATGATGCGTAATTTCCATTGGCTAGGCCAGTGGAGGTCCAATGGGGTTGTAGCATGAGCATCTAGCAAGGGAGGTCGACCAAGAGAGAGGGGGGGCTGATTTTTGCAAGGCATTATCACACACACACTCACACAATCTCATGTTGGAAGCAAAGAAGACTCTCTTTCCTTCTCAACCTCTAATGGAAAGCTTACCACCTACTCCAAGCTTGTGAGAAGGGATGCCTATACCAACAACTCTTGGCTTTGTGATGCAAATCCAACCAAGATCCAAGCTTCAATGCATGCTCATTTCCTCTACCATGCTAACTACTAAGCTAAGCTATGCTAATATGAGTGATTATGTGAGGAGATGTACATCTTTCTCATAAGAATACTCCTTCTTCCTCTCAAACTACTCTCATACCCCGCTAGCTCTCACCATCTTTGAAGGTGTGTGAGGTCTTGGGTCTGAGACCGTGAGGGAATTGATGTTGTGTTTGATAAGTGTTTTGCTTAGTGCATGAAGTTTGCATCTTCATTGCACTAGCTAGTATTGAAGGAACACAAAGAATTGTATTGTAAAATGACTATCTTGATGGGAGAAACCTTAATACAAAGCCTTTTGGAGGGGGGACCGACTCCATGCAAATCCGGTCCTCAACTATTGTCAATTGCTTAATTTCTCTCTCTTTTGAAGTATTGTTCATGCTATCTAACTAGGTGTTATGCTTTTTGTTGCTCTCTCCACCCAAGCACTCTTGTTAATTCTCATTAGGAATCTATTCTAATGAAATTCTCACTATGTTCATGCTATTTTCCACTACACACAAGTTACTAGGCCATTAAAAGTTATAGAAACTATGCATAAAATGACAAAATAGCCTGTGCAGTACTGCCTATAGTGAAAATGGAGGCCGAAATGAGCCCGAATCATAAATCTGAGCAGACTGCGCTCTACAAGTCCTCCCAAAATATTTTTCAGCCTAAAAACGCTCACCAAAGCTCACTGAAAATAGGAGAAAATGAGCAGGCATGTGTTGGAGCAACTGGCAACTAAGCTCGGGAGGATGCAACCTGCTCTGATACCAATTGTTGGAATTAGGGTTGCAGAGAAACACACAACTTGGAGAAGATGAAGGAAGATCAAAGCACACAATAGAGAGTGTGTTACTTAGTGTGCAATGGAAAGATAGATAGCCCTAGAGTGATGGGAGTATATACAATACACGGGGGAAAAAACCTCCTAAAGAGGAAAAAAATGCCCCGGCGGTCGTAGTGTGTTCACACACATCACTACCACATGTATATGGTAACAATGGCATACCTCTAGCTTGCTCATTCTTAGCCCTCTCCTCATCAAGTACATCATGTACATCTTCATCAGTAATAGGCTGATTTGTAACATTTTCAAAGAGCCCCCATATGTTGTACATTTACCTCATCTGAATTTACATTCCAAATTCCAGAACTAAAAAGAGTCAACAAACTAGCATAAATGTCATGTGAGTTTACATTACTATTGCTAGTACATGACAGCAAGGGCTGAATAGAATCTTCCGCAAACAACACATCCCATGAAACCAAGATATCATGTAACCTTTGCTTTTGGAATTATAACCAACAAAAAAGCACTTGATAGCCTTACCATCCCATTTTTCGTGTTGTATTTGTGGCACCAACGCATAAGCCAAACAATCAAAAATATAGGACACATATTAAGTACATAAGTGACACACATGATGGCCTCAAGCCAAAAGGAATGCTGCAAAGCTTACTTTTGACCATACATCGTGCCATTTCTGTAATTGACCTGTGTTTCCTCTCAACAACACCATTTTGTTGAGGTGTATACGGCACTGTACATTGGTGTTGTATCTCAGGACTAGCAAACAATGCATTAAATTCATAAGACATATACTCGCCCCTTGATCGGAACGGAGGATGACCATAGTACATTTAAAGAAATTTTCAACCATAGCCAAAAAAAAAATTGAAGCACATAAACACTTTGGAATTCGCTATAAGCGGATATACCCATGCATCTCTTGAGTACTCATCAATGAAGGTCACAAAGTAAAGGTAATTTCCCAAGGGCAAAGTTTGCATCGGCCCCAAACATCACCAGTCAATGTGCTTACACTGGTGTATGTGTACGTGGCAGCTTCACACTTACTTGGAGCCTCTTTTGGCAAGCATATAGCACACATGCAACCACACCCATCGCCGTGCATGCCTATCTTACTGTGTCTCATGTGGTTGAATGCTTCCTTGAGATATATCATCTGAATATGAGCAATACAGCAGCACGTGTAACGGTCCTTCAACTTACGAACAAACCAAGGTTTCAATCCCTCAAAACATCTGAGTGAGATCTTGATGTGTGGATATTGCATTTGGAACCTCATGTAAAGCTCACCCTGGGCAAGAAAAAATAAAACCCATCAGAGGATCAGACTTTTTTCAAAGTAAAACCCATCAAAGTAAAAGCTCTGTGAGGTATTCAATGATTTTTTCTACCTCCAAAGTACCTAGAGCACCTCTTTACTATCATGGTACTTCCATGACTACCTTTGAAATGAGCTCTATGGTACTTTCAAGACTACCATTGTGAGGTATTTTAGACTCTTTCAGAGATCCAGAGTACCTAAAGATCCTCTTTACTATCATGGTACTTCCATGACTACCTTTGAAAGGAACTCTATGAACTTTTTCTACCTCCAAAGTACCTAGAGAACCCATTTAAACTCACATGGTACTTTCAAGACTGCCTTTGCGAGGTATTCTAGACTCTTTCAAAGATCCAGAGTACCTAAAGAGCCTTTATACTATCACGGTACTTCCATGACTACCGTTGAAAGGAACTATGTGACTTTTCTCTGCCTCCAAAGTTCCTAGAGAACCTCTTCACTCTCAAGGTAAATAACTACCTTTGAAAGGTCCAGAGTACCTAAAGAGCCTCTTTCAAGACTCTTTCAAAGGTCCAGAGTACCTAAAGAGCCTCTTTACTGTCATGGTACTTCCATGACTACCTTTGAAAGGAACTCTATGAACTTTTTCTACCTCCAAAGTACCTAGAGGACCCATTTAGACTCGCATGGTACTTTCAAGACTACCTTTGCGAGGTATTCTAGACTCTTTCAAAGATCCAGAGTACCTAAAGAGCCTTTTATACTATCATGGTACTTCCATGACTACCTTTGAAAGGAACTCTATGACTTTTCTCTACATCCAAAGTTCATACCTATGCAACTTTCGGAGCATACCTGTGAATCATCAAGCAAATGTATTTGATGCTTTATGTAAGATTTTCTGCCCAATCGTTTTCAACACACATCTGTTTTGTTTGGCGACACTCTTGTCTCTGTCTGCCAAAAGGAAAAAACAAGGTCTTTTGTCGCTTGTGTGATGGTGGAACTTTGAGGTACTTGACGACTACATAATTGCAAAGGAAATGCGCCAACCTCAGCCTGTTTTAACCTTGAATTGGCTGCTGCAAAGTTTCGCCGATGCAATCCAGTAAATCTGGCCATCTTGGAGTTGCTAATAGACCTTGATGGATCTCCTTCACTATTCACCAACATCATGCAAACAACTCTTTTAATCTTCAGCTCCTCTTTAGACATGGATGCTTTGACTTTAGTAATTGTGCCTCGGATATTGGATAGTATTGACTTCTCAGATGCATGATGCAAACTTCTAAAAGCTAGCAGTCCTAGAAGACATTGAAAGGCGGTTTTCTTAGCATCGCAAGTCATGCCTTTTGTTGCTTCCTGCCAGCATTTTGAGACTTTCACGCAAACCTGGTTCACATCTTCTGTTGACCTTGAACCTGATGCATCACTTTCTCGTTGTCTCCTACGACTCTCTCTTTTCATCATAGACCAATATTCTCGCATCCGATGATTACCTTCATGGCGAATTGTGACTAAGTCATCCTTGTGGTAATTGTGAGTCATGTCATCATGAAGTGGATTGTATTGCTCATGCTGCTGAAAGTACTCAGAGCCCTGCACTGTACTTGGAGGTGGCTCGTTTTGCACAATCCTCTCTTCAAAACATCCGACACCACAAGCAATGGCCGGCCATCCAACATGGAAATTGTGTGGAGGTTGTTGCTGGTGCGGAACGTGCTCTCCCAAGCTGCTGAAATCGACATTCCACAAAAGGTGACAATTGATTGGAGGCTGCTGCTCAGCCACATCCTGCTGCAACATCTCCATCTCGATCTCCTGGACCTTTAGTCTCCACACCTTATGACAATCCTCCACAAGTTCCTACTGCAATTTTCCTTCTTCTTGCAAGAGAGAGAGAGAGAGAGAGAGAGAGAGAGAGAGAGAGAGAGAGAGAGAGAGAGAGAGAGAGAGAGAGAGAGAGAGAGAGAGCACGTAGACTGCAGACATAGAAAGAGAGAGAGCGCTCGTAGACTACTGAAAGGGTAGGTAGAGAGTCTTGCATTTGACTAAATCAAGAACCGTTAAAGTTGTTGGCACAACGCCTTTATAAATATTAAATATTTATCTTTTGGCTTTTGAAAACTGCCAACAAAACACCATCCAATAGTGCCTCGCAAGAGGTGTCAAGGACACTACTTTTTGCACCACCAACCCATGCTTTCACCCATGCATCAAAAAGTGTGAAAGAACTACCTTTTGCAATAGTAAACACAATATTTCCAACTCCCTTAACCAGTTAAGAGGCATTGTTTGCACAAGCAATTATTTTTCCATGAGGGACATCCTCGAGAGAGGTAAACATGTCACAATGAGATGTAATGTGCTTTGTGATGCTAGCACCACTGTCAAAGTACCACACATGAGCATCTATAGCAGCTGGCATACATGCATCATGGAAAGAAGGATCATAAGTTCACTCTACATTAGAAGCCCATTCTGCATCAACATCAACATCACAATCTCCTTTCACAGAAGACTGAACAATGGCTACATTTGTATCCTGGAACTAGATACTTCCTTCTTAGCCTCTTTTACCTTCAACTTTGGACACTGCTTGATCAAGTGATCATTAGCTTTACAATAATGACAACACATATATTTTTTTTCCTTTTGACCAAAGTTTGTAGATGAAGTGTTGGTAGAAGTAGCATTAGGAACAGGTGCCTTTCCACTCACAGAAGAACCATGAGAAGTGGATGCATTACTGTTACCACTTTTTCTTTGAGGAGCAATACCAGCCAGAATATTCCAAGCCCGTTTTGTAAATTTTGTTGAACAAATGTGAGGATTAATAGTGCGCTTCATAGACAACACAATAAATGCATGAGCTTGCACATCTCTTACATCCCAACGAGCCTGCTCAGCCGTAGGCAAAAAAATCTAACAGCAACAATCCTTCGAGTAAAACCTATAGCATCCTCAACATTGCATGTATCCACAAAACCAAGATGTATATCAATGCCCTGCACAATATTCCACTAGACACCCTTTGACACAAGGACATGTTGCTTCATGTAAGCCTACATAGGGTAATTGTCCCCATCCAAACTTTCCTCAGTAGCAAACACCTTGAGCACATATATGTTGTTGTCATCCCCATGGTGAATGCCTACACTTGATGTGAAAACTATCCAAAAAGAGAAGAAACGAAGTGGGAACAACAAGTGCTACATTGCACAAATAGTAGAAGGTTGTAAAGGACTTGTTATGAAAAAATTTGCACTGACAAAAAATTTGCACAGAATGAAGAAATAGCTTGTAGTGGAAAGGAAGGCCAAAATGAGCCCAAATGAAAATGAACCCAAAGTATTTGTTGACGTACTAACGCTCACCAAATCTCATAGAAATCTGAGAAAGTGAGCATGCGTGTGCCCGAGAGGATTCAACATGATTTGATCCCAATTGTTGGAAATAGGGTTGCAGGGAAATGCAGAAAACATGCAGAAGACAAAGGAAGCTCAAGGCACACAACAAACTGTGTATTACTTAGTGTGCAGTGGAAAGATACGATGGTCCTAGAGTGATGGGGGTATATACAATGCACATGGGAGAAAACCTCCTAGTGAGGGAAAAAATGCCTCAACGGCCCTAAGTGTTTTCACACACATCACTACCACATGTACATGGTGAACCCACCTGCGATTGCAAGCAACATGTGATGCAGGTTGAGAGCGCTAGGGTAGTGATGACATGGCTTGACGATGAGGGCATCAGACAACATTGATGTTGGTATAGTTGAAGCTTGATGGCTAACAACTAGTGGCAAGGAAAATGTATACAGATAGATGTAGATGCAATGCTCTGAACTTGATTCTTTGATTGCTCACAAATGATGACCTAGGGTAGAAAAAATTGTGAGCCGATGATGCAAGCTTAGTAGCAAGGCTTATGTATTGATGTGAGCATGGGGTTTGATTATTGTTGAGACTCAAAGTGTGTAGCAGATGGTTTCCTATGGCTTGCGGTAGATCCAATTCAACATTAGTGTGAGCGTACGGGGACTAGCTGATGGAGCTGGTGGACCACCCCCTTGTATTTCGCCTTTGCTATGCTACTATCTCTCAGTGCTTGTAAGGCTTGATTGGTGGAAAATTTACAGTGTTAGTTGATTTAAATGGGCGGCTAGCAAGTGATGTATGTCGTGCAGGCCATTGACTAGATTGGAGCTTAGTGGGACAATGAGATACTACCAGAATCAAGTCGATGGACTGTGACAATTCCACACATTTAGATGTTGATGTGAAGAGGAAAAGTTTTGTGCACCTAATGGAAGGGGAGCAAGGCATTGATAATGTGCAACATTGATGGATGAGAGTGAAGCAAGATAGTGAGCCGATTATGCCATCAAGGAGAGAGTTAAAAGACATGCAAGCCTCCACTTGTCCTTCTCAAAAAAAAAAAACTTTCAAAAAATAACCTTACTGAATGCTCAAGGTAGTCACACTATGACATGTAGCCTGTGAGCTATCTAATTTCTAGCATACATGCAAAAGGAGAGAATAAATTATATTTACAATGATAATATTTATAATTAGCCTCAGAATTGCTCAGATACCACTTGTAAGGCTTGATTAAGGCAGATAATGATAAGTAGCATTCATAACTAATACATTAAATTAACGCACTAATTTAAAAAAGGATGTAAGCCAGCAAAGTAGAAAACAATAAAACATAGATGGATTAATTATTTTTGTACAATGAGTGGTGTGTTCATATAGCACTATGAGAGTGTAGCCTTACGCGACATGTTGAGATACATGTCCTAATACATGGCATAGGAGGTGGCACTCTAAGGTAAGAGGTAGTGGCATGTAGGTGGCACATGGTAGTCATGCAAAGTGTAGGGTTGCTTCCCACTAGAGTGTGTAAGAGTAGCACCACTAGGGGTTGTTCACATAGGCTTAGGATGGAAGTAGGTTTAAAACCCTAACAACTCTGACTCTCAGAAAGAAAGTAGCAATGACGCCACAAAAATTAGTATTCATTAGTCAGTTTTCAATGAACCATGAGCCAATTGTTTTCATTCCATGGGTGATTGTTCTTATGATCGAATATATCTCCCTAGTGGAGTATCCATTGATGTTAATGGACAAGCACGGATCTTGCCATTAATGATATTTTGGGTATCACTTTTGCACTACATATTTTTCCCAGGGCAGTCACTTATCAAAAGACCCCTATATCACGTGCGTTCAAGAGGTAATTAATAATACCCCAATATACATACTATACTTACATTGTGAGCCTATTTAAAAAAACCCCACCCCCCTCTGTATGTATACATTTTTATACATAATCCTCTCCGGTTAACTCACGTGATATCATACACATTCTAAAAAGTGACCGCCCCGGGATATTTTTAGTCTAGACATTGCATTGACGTTTTGACAATCTTAAACTTGTATCTGCTTATGTATATCACGATGTATAGACGCAGTCAGTATTTTAGACGGCAGAACTATCCACAAGAACTAGGAATCCTACTTGAGCTGATCCCTTGCTTCCTCTATAGCACTAGGAGTGTCTATAGAAGCACCATTTTTGGGGTAGAACCCATCTTGTGATTACTACATCACTCAATCAGTGTTGATGGTCAATTTTGGAAACCTCATTAGGAAAGAAATGGACTCATTTTTGGGCCTTTTAGCTCTAGGGAGAGAATGCTCCTCAGCCAGTAGGAAGAAGGATAACGTTACGTAAAAAAAGCCTTTTTCTTCATTTTGCAAAATGTCCGTCCATTTTGGTGAAATTGTCACTATCACTAGAAAAGTAAGACGCTTGATAGCACAAGCGCCTAACACCTTTTTATGACCCATTGTTGCTATCCTATAAAGTGAGGTACTTGTACGCGTACATCTCGTGAAGCATCAACTACCTTTTTATGAGCTACTCACAAATCAAATTTGAAAGGATGGTACTTGACAAAAATTGATAGGTAATATTTAAGACTATGAAGGGGTTAGAACCAAGAGAATAGAGACCCAGAGGGGTCTCTTGGCCTCTATTTGCTTGGTTTGGACCTCCTGAGGCCGTAGGCTTAAAAGGCTATATCTTGAGCTAGAGACGTCAGATTTGAGCATTTTAAAATTGTTATCCTAAGAGTTTTGGACATTTTGCATGCATCTATGGTATTATTTTTGTGTTTTGAAAACATCTCTTATGTGTTTTCTCTCATCGCACATCACATCACTCATTAAGATTCATACACATGGATTTTTGTGTACACATGGATCTTGAAAAGCATTCTATACAAGCATGCATTTAAGTGATCGAGAAAACTTTTACGTATGTACTATGAAAAATAAAATTCCAAACAATTTTTTGTATTTTCTAGAATTACCTCTCTCTATGTTGAGTTGACCTTTCTTACAGGGCCCAAAATTGAGTCCAATTTTTTCCTAATGTCACACTTTCCTTTTCAAGAAAAGAAATCCTTTATCTTCCAAGGGTTATTCAGTTAGTCCTTTCCATACTCTCAGTAAGGGAGTTGGATGGGCAAGATATACCAAGGGGTTCGGATTGCCAAGGAAACACCCAAGGTTAATAGTTTAAATTTATTTATCTTCACTAATCTCTATTTTTAGTGATTAGCATGTCAAAATCATTTGGATCATATATCCTTCTATGTTGAAATATGCACTTGACCTCTGAATAAGTATAAGGTATTTTTCACCTCATCATAAGTTTATGTTTTTGGTTCAATTTTATTTTTGCATAAGTTTGCTTACACTTTGCAAGAGGGATCCATAAGCTAGAAGGCTTTCATCCAATTTTCCCCTCAACCACATGCCAAGGTCATGAAAGAGCATTGCATTTTGGAAAAATAGTGTTTCAGGTACCACTTTGGCAGCCTGTCACTTTCTCTCTTCACTGTTCATTAGGATACCTCCACGTTTTTGTTCCCTATTGCAACTATTACATACCTCTATGGTAGGGTTTGTTTGGCACATGTTGTTAGTCACACAGTGTGCAACATGTTCTCGGATCTCATGGGGTTTGGTTTAGCCAATATAGAGTAAAGTATATGAGTGTTTGGCGGACGAAGCAACCAGCGGCCGTGGCCAGAGGATCATATTTTTCTGAGAAACCATTGTAAAATTCTTTTGTAAAGAAGCATCTCTAAGCCGGGAAATTGTATGTATGATTATTCTTATGGGATCAATTGTATATTAGAGAGCCAGTTAGAGGTTTGGGAGCTTGTGGCCGGACAAGCCATTTTGTAAAGACCTAATCTATAAAGGTCAATTTTTGTAAGTTGGAGAGAGATCTTTTTAATGGAGAACTGAGAAGATAGCTCATGCTTGAAAGCTCCTTCTTGTTCAAACTTGTAATCGTCGCCATTGCGGCTACGGTAATCCAAATTCAGATTTGCTTATTGCATTGTGTTCCTCTCCTCTTGCTCTTTCATTCAAGTGTAATCATTCAAAATCCGGTGTAGGTTTTCAACTAAAATTTTGAGGCCTTAAATCGCTGTTTTGAGTGTCTATATGCGTGTTTTATGTTGTTTTGACGCTAGGAGAGGCTTTAGGGACCCTAAAATGACCCATTAGGATCATCTGTTCGCTGTTTTTGCTAACTTTGGAACAAACGATCGCGATCGTTGTACCTCTCTAGAAGGCTATGACAGTGATAGGATATGTTCCTGATAACCCCTTGTAGCTTCCCTTCAAGTTGCGTGCGATTCCGACATGATTTGCATGGTAAACGGGCGTGATGACTGAAGAACGGTGTAGGGGGACATAGGCAGATTACTTGGCGGTAATGCGTTTGATTTACTTGTAGAATTAGTAATTTGCATCTCTTCGAGTTCACTTCATTAGGATTGACACCCTATTGAGTTCCCATGCCTCATCGGAGTCGATTCCCCTGTATTCATAAATATGTTTATGCTTGAGAGCTATGCTATGGACGTCCGTCGCGGCGACCAGCAAACATTGGCGCCGCTGCCGGGGATTTCACCTTAGGTGATGAGTGACCGAGTGCAGAGTTAGACTCCTTAAAAAAGATCAATCCACAAATCCATTTTACACCTCAAATAGGCTGCTAGACAAGGGTTTGGAGCTTAGTGGAGTCTAGAGCTAGTGGACCGGCTAGATCCTCTCTTAGGAGATTTAGGGAGCTGTGAGTGAGTGTGTTAAAGCATTTTTGCTCTTCAATTTCTCTAATTTGATTGAGTACTGAAATCTCACCCGAAATCCATCATGTTTGTTTTGTTTGATTCAATTTCTTATGTTTTTTCATTTCTGTACTTAGGAGTAGGATAAGTAAATCACATTCCAGTCAGATTTGGGGCAAAAGTCAGAGCCGAGAAACCAGAAAACCATAACTTTGGCAAAAAAAAAGCCATAAGACTCTGAAATTCTGCAAATCTAACCAAACAGGACTGATATTGATTCAAATCACAAACTGGTAGCACAAAACACTAGGAAACACTTGTCAGAGGGAGCAGACAAAATTTCATCAGATTTGGCCCAGGTACTACGCTCGCGATCGGTGTACCTCAATGTCAGATTTAGACAAGATTTGACATGTGCCTTCCTGATAAGATTCTAAACAACTTTGCCACAAGAAGAACCTCCATGGGAGACTGAGTGTAAAAGAATAATTGATGAGATATCTGTAGTGAATGATAGGAATCGAACAAAGGAGGAATTCACGGATTCACTATGCTGTGACCTTCCATCACTGGACGATGAAATCCAACTGATAGAGGCTGATGATGAAAGATCAAGCGCATCAGAGACGAATAGGAAATACAGGTCGAGACAGGACAAGTTTTATGAGTTTCATAACCAAAAACCTAGTCGATAGGAGCGGTATAAATCCAAGAGAACTAGAAAATCAAGGGAAAATAAGCATAATTCGATGCCTCTTGTCAATGACAAAACGGGATATCTAAAGCTTGTCAAAGCTGAGGATTGTGTCAAAGACGAGGTCACTGACCGGTTTATCAAAACTAAAACGCGGAAAAACAACAAGAAGAACAGACATGAGAAGCAAACGACTAAGTCGCTGAAAGAGGGAAAACAAAGTCTAGAATGACCAAAACAGAGAGGAAAACAAGCTCAAGCGAACCCTTAGAGATGTATGGACGACTGACTTTGAAACGAATGAGGACACGAGTTCTGACAAGATGGATGCACCGTCCCATTATAAGAAGTATACCATACAAGATAGGAAAATCATAGTGCAACAACCTGTGAGGGAATTGAAGGAACCGGGTACATCGTACGACGGTCCTGAAAAAGCCAAACGAATAGATCTAGCAAAGCCAGGAGAAGATCCAAAACCTGCTTATATTGCCACGGATCTTACAAAAGAAGAGAAAAAGCTTTTGGTAGCTACTCTTAAACACTATAGAGATGTGTTTGCATGGTCATACAAAGATCTTAAGGGGGTGGATCCTAGTATCTGTCAACACACACCCCTTAAGAATGACGCCAAACCCTGCAGACAACGTCCCTATACTTACAATGAAACGTTTGCCAAAAAGATCAAGGAGGAGATAGATAAACTTAAGGAGGCAGAGTTTATTTACGAAATTGAGCACACTGAATGTGTTTCACCGATTGTGGTGGTCCCGAAGAAAAATGGAAAGTTAAGAGTGTGTGTCAATCTCAAGAAAGTAAACGCGGCTACAATTTGAGACAACTGTCCCCTACCCATTACTGATCATGTAATAGAAAGGGTGGCAGGCAAAGAGGCTTATAGCTTCTTAGATGGATTTTTGGGTTACAACCAACTCGCAATAAAGCCAGAGGATCAGCATAAAATGGCTTTTGCAACCGAATGGGGTATTTTTTCATTTCGGGTAATGGCTTTTGGCCTAACAAATGCACTAGTCACATTTCAAAGGTTGATGGGTCATGCTTTTAAAGAATATCTAAGACAGTTCTTGGAAATTTACATGGATGACCTGTGTGTTCACTCCCTTGTAAGACTAGAGCACATAGAGCACTTGACCAAGGTGTTCGAAAAATGCAGACTGTATCGAATTTGCCTGAATCCGGAGAAATGTGTCTTCATGGTAAGACAAGGCAAAATATTGGGACATATAGTGTCCAAAAATAGTATTTTGACAGACATGGAGAAGATCAGCGTCATTGTTGATCTACCATGACCAATAAAGGTAAAGGAGGTACAGGAATTTATGGGCCGTTGTGGATATTATCGCAGATTTATCTACTCATACGCTATAATTGCAAAACCACTTTACGCTCTGATAACTAAATTTGAGTGGACAGAGGAGTGCGAGGAAGATTTTCAAACGTTGAAGTAGAGATTAATTTCCACTCCAATTTTGAAAGCTCCAGATTGGGAGAAGATATTTCACATCCACGTAGATGCATCAGCTTATGTAATAGGATGCATACTTGCACAACCTGGAGAGAACAACATGGATTTTCCAATAAGTTACTCCAGTAGACAACTAAACAATGCAGAGAATAATTTCACAACAACTGAGAGGGAGGGATTGGGTATGGTCTACGCAGTGAAAAAGTTTAGACACTACTTACTTTCCAATAAATTTGTACTCGTTGATCACCAAGCACTGTTGTACTTAGTAAACAAACCTTGGAGTACGGGGAGAATTGTTCGATGGTTCATCATACTGCTTGAATTTGACTTCACGGTAGTAGTCAAGAAAGGAACTACACACCAAAGAGCGGATCATTTATCTAGAATGATGCATGGATCCACATGTGATCTACAAGCATAAAATGGTGCAACAATGCCAACATTGGGGATAGTAAACTTACCAATCAATCTTGATGGAAATAGTTGTCCACATCAATTTTTCGTAATGAAAGACGGAGATATCAGAGAATCAATATTCTTGGGAGTTCCATGGATGAGAACATAAAATGCAGAATGGTCAGAACATGCGTTAAGGTACACACACGACTCTAATGTGTACATGACTCCATTCGCCAAAACAGATCATTGGTGGCCGAGTATCCCCATCGACAATCAGCAACAGACTAATCAGCCAAAAACACCACCAAAGGTTATTCAGAAGGTCTGGATAAAGAAAACATTGCTGACCAACAAACCAAGCAAGATCTGGCTACCTAAGGACAAACTCCAGAAGGAAGCAGCATCATCTCCAAAACCTTCAGAAGTTACTACAAAGTGGAAATGGCAACCAAAACTGGAGAACACTAAAGTTTCAACGTCAGAGCTGGAAAGAAAACCCAAAACACGAAACAAGAAGCCTGAATCTCCCAAATGGCACTGGAAACCGGCGAAAACTAAAGCAGAATCTGTAAAGATGCAACAAACCACATATAAATGGGTTCCAAAAATAGATATCGTCACAACACCAACAATCAGGGAAAGATCAATTCAACTGCAAGCTCTCCTGTTCCATAAATAGCTACCCTCGCCATCCAAAGCCACTGGAAACTACTTTCAGTCCCCGCATCTTGCACAAAACATTGTTACCCAATGCATTGTCTCAAACATCAGAATAGGGCCACATTACAAGGCCATGCATAGACACAGATTTCAACACCCATGCACATGCACCAACCTTCATCCGGGACGACTCAGACAAGGAAGGGGGGAGTAATTGATGAATCTAGCAATAGTCAGGGCCATTAAGGGGTCCAACGTGTATATATGTACATAATGTGTGTGGTTTTTCATTATTTAGAGTTCAATTTCTAGCATATTCGATCAAAACCTTGCATTTTTAGCGTTTTTGTATCATCCGACCATCATAATAATGAGCTGTAATGACAAAATCCGGAGCATTGGGATGCTTCTAGAGAAAATATATACTTAGGGGTGAGTATAATAATTTTGGCTAACTTTTGCCAGTTATAATAAGTATTTTCAATTTATTTTGTTTGAGTTTCGTTAATAAACATCAAAAATTAAAAAATCTTTCTCACAAGTGTCGGAATCAAGTTCTGGAAGCAAACGCCAAAGTATCATGATAAGGTTATCAAGCATGAAAGATATGAAGCTAATCTGAAGATGTCAAATTTCGGCCTTAATGATCATGACTACATTTCGCCAAAATCGCATCAAATGGTCATACGACGCCGGAATGACAAACGGTTCAACCCACAAGTGGTATGCAGATTATATCGGGATCAAAGGTGAGAAAAATCAGTCCTGTGTCACGGAAATCTCGGGAAGATATAGGTCAGGTAGGCCAAGTTCTAGCTCATTGTTCATTTTCACCTTTTGAGAGAGAAGGAGAGAGCTTTTTGACCTAGAGCGAGCTGTCACATTTCTACCCCGTATGGACGGTCGGAGCCAACATTTCACACCAGATTTCACAGGTATGTTCCCTATCAAGTAAAGATCAAGTCTATTATACATTGAAGCGCAAATCATTGCACAAACAAGCGAAGGGATCAAATCAAAGTCCGATCGGGTCAAAGAGGACAAGGGCCTTTAGAGGCATCCAATCAAAACTTTTTTCAGCCACAGAACACATCGATGTGATCCCCACAAGATCAGGAACAAAGCCATGTGGTCAAGTGGTACACTGATCGCGATCGGTGTACCTCACTGACAAAAATTGGGACAGATCTTGCAAAACACCTCCCCTCAGCCTCGCCTACAATCTGCTGGTGTCAAAATCAATTTTGGCCTCCATGGTACGATCGAGATCGGTGCCCCCAGATGCAGATTTTGTACCTTTTGACTTGGCCCATGCTTGGAACTCAGTTAAAAGTACACTCTCTTGAATTTTCAAAGAAAATGCACAAATTTTGCTCATGGAATGGGCCCAATTTATCAAACACAACCAATAAAGGAAAAAATTGACCTACAACTGCCAAAATCCTGTTAAAAATAATGATGGATGGTTTGAAAGGTACACTTGTTCCGACTGAGAGTCAGAACAGTAGTAGAAACCCTCGAATGGATCTCAGAATCTCCTACAAGTGCAAATATAGTCGTTTCAGTCTTGAATGATCACACAAAGATAGAATTGGAGCTGAGACAATGCCAAAGACCAAAAGGTTACTTAGGGATGCTCAAATATCACATGGATATCCAAGGAATGCCTGAAAAATGCACAAATCTGGAAAACCTCCTAAGACAGGGTATAAAGTGCTTGATAAGGTCAAAATTAGACAATGGAGTAGGCTGATGGTAGCAGAACAACATGGAAGCAGTGGGAGCTCTTAAACTAACTTCAACTAACTCCAAGATCCATCCAAAATTCATCAAGAAAACCCAATATGGTTAGACTTAGTAAAATATGGTCAAACAGTGAAAAATTGCTCTAATTTTTTCATTTTAAGTCCAAACGTGGAAATAAATCATCAGTGGGCTAGGCAGGCTTAAGGGTTCATGACCATCTAGTTTCCACCAAAAAAGGCCCAGAACACTGATCGCGATCGGTGTACCTCAGCTTCAGATTTTGACAAAAACCTATCAGATCCCTTGTATACATCTTGTTCAAGTCACCAACCAAGTTTCAAGCCATTTGGATATCAAAAACTCATGAAAAGTCAGAGTCTAGTCCAAAATCCACTTGTAACCCAGAAATGGGACCTGTAAACTCAAAAGTGGTTCAAATGACACATAGAGTGGATCAAAATGACCCTCCAACTATCAGCAACACACTCATGTGATCAAATCTAAATTTGGCCTCTATACTACGATCGCGATCGGTGTACCTCAGACCCAGAATTGGCTCAGATTTTTATTAGTCATAGCTCTAGTCTTCCTAGTCCCACTGGTGAAATATGGACAAGAATGGATGAAATTTGTTCAAGTTATGATCAATTTTAACTTTTGAACTGTTTTTTACTAAAAGTCTAAATGCAATTGATTGCGAAGGGAAAATCCTGACAGCTTGTGATTCTCCTGACACAGAATGCCTCGCCAAAAGAAAGAAAGGCAGTGGACAGCAGCACCATATGAAGTGGAGGAGCTCGCCACAAATGAAAAGGCTCACATCTCGGATGAAATACTTGCTCAAATCCCTGCCCACATATTCATCTCAAAGTTTAAGGATGCGGATGGTGACTTGGTAAAGACAACTATCATGCCACGGGAGATATGGAATCTCCACCAAAGGTCGGAGGTAATAGAGGCAGTGCAAGCTGTACACTTGGAGCAATTTTTCAGATTACAGCCATGGGGAACAGATTACATGAGGGCCCACAATCTCATGAGCTCGATGCAATATGATGGGCAGGCAATGCTCACAGACAAGGATGGGTCGAAGGTGAAAGTAAAGATCACGAAGGAAATCATCAACGAAGCTTTACATTTCCTTCCAGGGCAACACGATTTGCTGGCGAAGAAAAAGTCACTGGAAAATGAGAAGGCATTCGTCAAAGCAAAGGGAAATAAATACAAAAACAGTGACATGATTTACGGAGAGCTGGAATTGCCGATGAGATTGATATCTCAGCATTTCAGAGTACAAAAGCCTCCTCGCTACACCGAGCCAATCCTACACATTGTCGTAGTCATGGCTCTAGCGACGATAGAAAATAGAACCATTCGCTGCGACTACGATTCTTACATTCTGGACAATCTGATTGAAGCAAATTTGAAAAGCTCGGAAAAAAAACAAAAGCTATATGAGTGCAGGGCCGATGCTCACCAGAATAGCATACCAGGCTTTGGGAATGATCGAAGATTTGCCAGCTGCTGCCAACTCTCAAACGGCCCTGATCCAGAAAGCTAAGATGGTTGCTCATTCCGTAAGGACGACCCCTGGCGTGACATCATCGCGCTCAGCAAAGGCCACCAATAAAAGTTCGAGTGATGAAGAGAAAACGGAGACAGATGATGAAGGAAATTCTCAAGATTCTAAAGACTCAAGTGTTTCAAGAAAGCGTTGAGGAAGACTCCACAAAGCCGCTAGAGAGAAAAAGAAGTGAGAGAAGTGCAGTACCGCAGTCGGACATGCAAAAAGGATATGTGGAAGCTCAAAAAAGAGTCGCGGAAAGACGAACTAAATTGCGGGCTGACAGACAGGCTCAAGCACCTGAAACACAACAGGCACAAAAAAGAACATTCAAAAGGGAAAGGCAAGAAAGGATAGAAAATGCAACTCGCCTACGGGCTGAGAAGCAAAGGTTAGAAGCAGAACAGAAGGCTGCGGAAGTGGACCTTTCTTCGCAGTCCACTGAAGGAACGAAGGAGAAAGACGCGGCTAATGAGACAAATCAGGCGAAACAGCTTAAAAAGATCCAAAGAGAGAGGAATCTGGAAGCGCGACGGCGGCGGATCCCACCCGCTAAAGAATAATCAAGATTTTAAAGAAAAGAAAAGCGAAAGCACCATCGAACAGAAAATAGCCAACTCCTCCCCCTTCAACCTCACAAAAGGAAGTTATACCACCTACAGAATCCATCGGATGCCAAGAAGCCTGCCAGGCAGTGGCTGGTTTTGATTACAAACAAACTCTACGAGAATTAGAACGGCAATTCCAGTGTCAGCATGTGGTGCTGAGTGAAAAGGAAAGGCAGGTATAGGAAGCCCAACAAAAGCAAGCATCAGGGCAAGAAGAGTTAGAGAGCCTGAGGACGAAACTAGAACGCACAACAAAGGAAAGAGACCTTGAGCGACAGCAGTCTTAGTCTCTAATCAAAGACTTGGTAGACGTCAGGGCAGACTTGACAGCCAAAGAGAAGGAGTGCCAAGATCTGACGGCAAGAGTCCAGAAAGCAACAGAGCAGCTTGCCTACGAGAGTGCAAGATTCCAAAGACTCAGCAGTTCCTACAGCACTGTCAAAGGCGCGCTGACGACTTTAATGGCGAATCAGGAACCTGTTGGGGCATTGGTCTCCACATCTGACGATGCCACGGCAGTAAACACTATAGAAGCGCTAAAAGCAAAGCTAGAGCAAGAGAATCTTCAAAGGCAGCTGCTCGTATCAGGGATGGTGGCCCAGACAACGGCAAATGAGCTAAAGTTAAAAGAAATGGAGCAGCAACTAGCTCAAGCAAGCGCCAAACTACAGATTCAAAAGCAGATCGGTGACACGCTGCTAAAGGAAAAAGAAGATCTGGTTATTCAATAGCAAATCAAAGTAGACAAAGCCCAGACTCAAGCACAACTGCTGCCTGGACAACAACTGCCAGATTTGCCTGGAACATCACACCAAGGGCAACAGGAGCCGGAATTTGAAGGGCCCGATCTGGATATAAGAGATGAGCTCAATGAGAGAATTCAGGACATGCCAGAGGGGCCAACCAAGGTAAACATGCTCTACGAAAAGAAGATACAAGAGTCAGCAGCCCTAGCATACCTACAACCAGAAGAGCAGGTGGAAGGATTTGGCCATGAGTACCTCCCGTTTCCTCTGCTATGCCATGAGGCAATTTTGTGGAAAGAAAAGATGCGGCCAGCCTTACGAAACAAAGAAGGGGGTTATGAAGGCCTCGCACTCACAGTGGAAGAAGCTCAGATGCTTGTCGGAGTGGAGGTAGAAGTGGTTGGACAAAAGGCCACACGATCTAACAAATTACCACAACGCTCCTCAACATATACAAATAGATCCTACATTCTGCCCAGTCCCTCGAAGATGCACTTGGAAAGATTTCACCACATGGAAAGGATCAAGGCTACACAAGTTGAATTACCCGGTTCTGACAGTGCAGCAACCCCCTACGGTGGCCTACATGGTCAACACATTGAACTCAACAGTCACTTTGCTGCGGAATGTCCCTGATTTGGCGTGCCAAATGTTAGTAAAGATAGCCCGGATGATCGTCACTTGTATCTAGGTGTTTAAAGACACTGAAGGCGACGATCATCCGTGGAATCTATTCTTGGAAGGACACCGAGGCATCTGCTGGAATCTACAGGATTCACCGCCACGGCACATCTTGATGGCCATGTACTCAAGGCTAATGTACCTACCCTAACATTACTTGCAAACATTTGAAGAGGCCTTCGTCACAGGATTCTTCGAAATGGATTCAAGGATTTTCCATCCTATGGCGAAGGACCTCAAGACAAGGTACGTAGCATACCAACACACCTTATCGGAAAATCCATTCAGACAGCATCAAGAAGCCCTCGAAGCCGTCCTGCGAACAAGAAGTTTTTCAACGACACTCGCTTCATTAGAGCCACATCAACGGCCAAAGCACTGAACATGCACGAGGGCGTGCAAGCATAAGGAAGGGGAGAGTGTTTGGCGGAAGAAGCTACCAGCGGCCGTGGCCAGAGGATCATATTTTTCTGAGAAACCATTGTAAAATTCTTTTGTAAAGAAGCATCTCTAAGCCGGGAAATTGTCAAAGGATGTATGATTATTCTTATGGGAGCAATTGTATATTAGAGAGCTAGTTAGAGGTTTGGGAGCTTGTGGCCGGACAAGCCATTTTGTAAAGACCTAATCTATAAAGGTCAATTTTTGTAAGTTGGAGAGATATCTTTTTAATGGAGAACTGAGAAGACAGTGCACGTTTGAAAGCTCCTTCTTGTTCAAACTTGTAATCTTCACCATTGCGGCTACGGTAATCCAAATTCAGATTTGCTTATTGCATTGTGTTCCTCTCCTCTTGCTCTTTCATTCAAGTGTAATCATTCAAGATTCAGTGTGTAGGTTTTCAACTACGAGTTTGAGGCCTTAAATCGCTGTTTTGAGTGTCTATATGCATTTTTTATGTTGTTTTGACCCTAGGAGAGGCTTTAGGGACCCTAAAACGACCCATTAGGATCACTTGCTGTTTTTGCTGACTTTGGGACGAACGATCGCGATCGTTGTACCTCTCCAGAATGCTGTGATAGTGATAGGATATGTTCTTGATAACCCCCTATAGCTTCCCTTCAAGTTTCGTGTGATTCCGACATGATTTGCATGGTAAACGGGCGTGATGACTGAAGAACGGTGTAGGAGGACATAGGCAGATTACTTGGCGGTAATGCGTTTGATTTACTTGTAGAATTAGTAAGTTGCATCTCTTCGAGTTCACTTCATTAGGATTGACACCTTAGTGAGTTCCCATGCCTCATCCGAGTCGCTTCCCCTTTATTGATAAATATGTTGATGCTTGAGAGCTATGCTATGGACGTCCGTCGCGGCAACCCACAAACAATGAGGGTACCTCTCGCTCACGTAGTTGCTGAGTGTTTTCAATTACATCCACACACAAGTACATCTTGTACTTGCATTACTCCCCCTTGGAGAAGCGTTTTTGTCCTTTAAAAAAAACGTGAAGATATCTTTGTAAGAACTCTAATGTTTTCCATAGTGACACCTCTCTTAGAGCCAACTCTCCATTTGATCAATACATGTTGCAGTAGGAGATTCAATGAAACCAAGAGAAAACATCTTGATTTTCCACATTGTTGTCCTTTTGCAACTACTCGTATTTAAAATTTGATGAATACGATAGTGTATAGACACTGATGGCCGGCTTTCGAAACTGTGCCCGTGAGAACCACACCCTAAGGAAGGAAAGGTTTATTACCAAAAAGAGAAAAAAAAAAACAAAAAAAGAAGCTGGAGGACGGAAGTAGAGGCCAAGTCCTGGTAGAATGCATTGCCCCACGCTACAAGAATGCATGAGATGGGTTAAGGGCTGCTTTTGTAAAGAGGTTTGGTGGAGGCACAACCTCGGAGAAGCTATGGCAGCTACTGACGAAATTGAAGCAGGGAGGTCTGCTAGAGTATGCCACCTGCGAGTCCAAATTTGTGGACTTATTGGAGAGAGGGGTTGCCTCACTAGAGGAAGGCAAAGGAGCACCTAATTTCCTAAAGAAGGACCGTTTCATTGCTGGTCTATGGTCGCCGCTTAGAGAGAAGGTGAAGGGAAGGTTTCTTGCAACATATAAGTTGGCAGTAGAAGTAGCCCGCCTTAGAGACAAGAAGCTGCGCATGCAAGCAAGAGTAAACAAGTCAGAGGAAACAAGCTCGGTCTGACCAACCCCAGTGATTGTAACAGCCAGTCATAGAGCCCAACCGCAAGAGGTATTAGAGGAGCAGCAAGACTTCTTGAGTCACATCACCACCCAACTAGAGAGTTTATCCGTGCATCTGGTGCAACAAGGGCATGCACCTGTCAGGAATCCAGAACAAGGGAGAGGACAACAAAGGCAGAACCAAGAGTACCACTGCTACAATTGCGGGGAAGACGGCCATGGTATGTACTACATTCCACATCCAAGGAGGAAGAATTTCAATAGAGGGGGGAGACAGAATCAGATCTCTCCTCCAAGAGCAAGACCACCACCACCTAGGCAACCAAGGCCAATCCCACCAGTCCAAATCCTTCGACCACCTATACAACAACAACCACCCTAACCTCTCATTCCACCACTACCCCCACCACCTGTTGTGAACCAAGCGGTGAGTGTTATTAGCTTGGAGGCTAAAGGGAAGGCAAAGGTAGAAGAATCGGTTCGAGAGAAGCACAAAGGGAAAGCGAAGGTAGAAGAAGTGGATGCTATGGGAGTGAAGCGTGCCAGGCACAAGGAAGCCTCTCAAAGAGAAGAGAAGATGAAAGGGAAGGCCGAGTCTATCAAGCAAGAAGCTAAACCGCGATGGAAGATAGACATCGTGGACTTCTCACTAGGTGAGTATGCAAAACCCTATGACTTAGTTCAAGATGTGTTAATGCAGGGCCCGAAGATAACTTGGCCCCAATTACTCCACCTTGCACCAAGAATGAGGAGGCAATGGACAAAAATGGTGAGTACCATGAAATCAAGACCCAGGATAGCTGGGGCTATTTGTGGAAGGGATCTCGACGACATCCTACAAACCATGGATGCCGACATCAAGGGGCAACAGATCTCAAACGTCTACATAGATGGTGGCGTGTAAATATTCATCATGAGTGAAAAGATGATCCACCATCTAGGTCTAGAGGTAAGTAGGCCGGCACCCTGCCGAGCCAAAATGGCAAACAATGTAAGAGTGAAATGCGTAGGCATTGTGAATGCGGTCAAAGTAAAATCATTCAATACAGAAGTGGAGGTAGACATCTTTGTCATGCCACACAAAGGGGAGGGCTACCCCATCTTTCTTGGGAGGCCTTGGCTTATGGCTATGGAAGCTAAACAAGACTGGAGCACCGGAATGATTCAGATGGATGCTAAAGGGATTCCATATTCTACGACATGAGGATTGGGAAGCAATGCAACATGATCTTGGAGGCTTCAGAAGATGAGTCCATCAGCGACTATTCGTCTACCTCAAGAGAAGAGACAACCACCACCGACAGAAGTGATAATAGCATCGAAGTGATGGGGGTCATTCTTAAAGACCCGAAAACATTGACACCATCTGAAACACCCCCGACAAACCAAGAGGAATCATCAGGTACACAGTCCTTGGAGGATACAGGTAAATTACAAAAAATGCTCTCAAATGAGTTAACCGATGAAGAAAGGAAGGAATATGTTTCTATGCTAGGTAACTTCACTACTTTCTTCATTGATGGATATGATAAGATCACAGGAATTACAGTAGTACAACACCACATAAAACTTAAGGAAGGCAGTAAACCCGTAGTGCAGAAGCTCAGAAGACTTGGAGTAATCCAACAAGAGGCACTACTTAAAGAGGTGAGAAGTTTGCTACAAGCAGGTTTCATCTACCCTGTCGAAGACTCAGAATGGGTCTCCTCAATATTATTCACACCAAAAAAAAATGGTAAGTGGAGAGTCTGTGTGGACTATAAACCTCTCAATGCAGCCACGAAGAGGGATCACTTTCCCCTCCCATTCCAGGATGAAATTCCCAATGAAGTGGCGGGTCACGAATGATACATAGTGTGCGATGGCTACTAAGGATACTTCCAGATTAGCATTGTGGAAGAAGACCAGAAGAAGACAATCTTCATCACACCTTGGGGATGCTTTGCTTACAGGGTGATGCCTTTTGGCCTCACTAACGCCCCAGCCACATTTCAGCGCTATGTGACCTTTGTTTTCCAACCCTATTTTGGAACATCAATACGGGTTTTCATAGATGATTTTTGCATCTATAGTTCACGAGCCCTTCATTTAAGAAAAGTCTATGATGGCTTAACTAGGCCGCAAACCTTGGGTGGCCAGCTCAACGTGGATAAGTGTCACATTGGTGAAAGCAAAGTCGCTCTCCTTGGCCATGTAATTTCAGCAAAAGAGATTGAGGCTGACCGTAGCAAAATTCAATCCCTGGTATCTTTATCGTCACCCACCACTGCTAAGCAATTGGTTTCTTTCCTTCAGAAGGTAAGATACTTAAGAAGGTTCATTCACTTGCTATCTCAAGTGGTTCTTCCCCTACAACAACTCACCCAGAGGGTTGTATTCTCATGCAGTGAAGAGAATAAGCAACAATTTATTGAGGTAAAGAAAATCCTAGCTAAGCTTCCCACCATTTCACCCCCTAAGTGGGACAAGCCATTTTATGTGAACCCTAGTGTAGGAAGTGATACACTCAGAGCCATGCTAATGCAAAAGGACCCCCAAACTTCTTTCATGCGTCCTATTTACTTCTCTAGTCGTGTCATGACCTTGTCAGAAAAGGGATTTACCGAAGTAGAACACGTGGTTCTGGCACTAATGTTTGCTACCACAAAGTTCCGCGCCTATCTCTTGCCTAGACCCTTTGTAATCCTGACAATGGAAGAGGTTTTCCCATATGTAATGCGACACATGGATGTCTCATCTAGGATCTCTAAGTGGTTAATTAGATTACAAGAGTTTGACTACACCATGCAAGTAGAAAACTCCACTAGGGCTAGTTTAGCAGGAATTCTCACTCATCGCGCCACTATGAGAAGAAGCTGAAGATCAACACGGAAGCAAAGGAAGAAACACCAATGGTAGAGAGTCCTAGGTTAGAAAGAGCTCACTCTCTTTTCTTTGACGGAGCATACAAGAGAATAATGGACCAGTCTACAACTGGCATAGTCATTTTCAATGAGCAACAAGAAAGAGTATACTCCATCAGGGAGTTATTACACTCCCACTCTAACAATGAAGCAGAATATGCAGCCCTAATTCTTGGGTTGGAACAATGTATTCATAAGGAATTTAACACCTAAATGTATTTGGCGATGCTTTACTTTTGATAAGGCAGATAAATGGCACTTGGGTTTGTAAGAATCAGGTTTTACTTGGTCAACTACGCCAAGTTAAGGATCTTCTAAGGAAATTTGAAGCAGTGAAACTATTTCATGTCCCCAGAGCAGAAAATCAGGAGGCAGATGCTCTAGCCAAAGAAAGAATACAAGATGTTCCCGTAGGAGCCATCAAGCTGAAGCTACCCCTGTTTCAAGGTAGTGATGCTATGCCTAATGTCGTCAGCTTTCTAGATACAAGAGAATGTCCGGAAGGAAACACCAAAGGCTAGAAACAGTGGCTGGTAAGGAAGACTACTAGATACCGCCTTGTAAACGACCACTTGTATTGTAAGGGCAAGGATTAAATTCTCAGGCGGGTGCCAACCTCCAGTGAGATCACAGAGGTAATTTCAAGTTGCCATGATGGCCTCTGCGGCGGTCATTTTGCTCTAGATATCACCACTAGAAAGTTTCTACAAGCAGGATACTCTTGGCCTACCTTGAACAGGGACGTTTTTAGAAGCTGGACACACCCCACGGCAGTAACTACTCGGAGGATTATTATTTTTTGTAATTATTCATTCATTGACGATAACCTGATTTTTCACCTTGTAATTATTGGGACTTACAGAAGTTTCCAAATTGTATCCCAGTTTTGATAGCTAGATTGAGTAGATGGTTGATTTTGGAACTTTAGGGTTTAAGAAATTGTAAGGTATATATACCACTTTTTGACCTTAATGTAGGACCTTTGTCATTCTTAAAAAACAAGTTTGAAGTCTGTGAGTGAGCGTACTGTGTACGAGAGAGAGAGAGTGTGAGATTCATCTTGACGCTACGTGTGCTCTCGTGGTCGGAAACGAGTGCGGAGAAGTGCAGCGTATTGCCCCCGACAAGAGCTACGCACCTATACCTACATTGCGCACGTACGGTCCGGTTTTGCGAGCTCCTTCTACGAGCTTCATCGGGTGTTTAGGTGAGCATACGTTGTCTGATTTTTCAATGCAGCATATCCACGCGTTCACATTGAGTAGAACTACACATTAGGCACTTTAGATTCTGGAAACGAAGACCTGCAGATTTTGGCCAGACATCCTACGTGTTTCTGCACCAGGTATTTTGGGTCGGGATTTTGGTTCATAGATCTTAGGGAGAGCGGTCTATTGATATTAGTAGGGTCTCCTTCAAGTTCTATGGTGTTTCGAGATTTTTTGATGGGTGTTCGGCTCTAGAAAGCGTTGTAGAAAGCTTCCTCTTATGCACTCTTGAAAGATGTGACTTAGACAATTGGTAGAGACCTCTATAGGAATTAGTTAGGAGTCGGTCGAGTGTAGGTTGACACCTTATGCCTGCTTCCACGCGCCTGCGGATCGAGCTTCGTCCTTAGCTGACATTACATGTTAGGTGAGTTCTCGCTGTGCTGACGTCCATCGCGGCGTACCCGTCCAACATTGGCGCCACTGCCGGGGATGAAAACCTTAGGTAGGTGACCGAGACTAATCCTTGAGGATTGGGATTTTTGGCTTGCCAAGAGTCTCGCTTTACATTTAGATAGGATCAGAGGGTGGAGGACTCTCTAGGTCTTAGAGGGAGTCAAGGAAGCGTGTGTCTGGCTTAGATCCTTCGACTTAGGTAGATGAGGTAGACTTAGGTAGTTTTAGGTAGTAGTCCAGTTCTAGAGTAGGAGTTGGAGTGGTAGAAGCGGTGAGAGGAGAGCTTGAGAGTCTGGAGAGACCTAAAAGCAACCAAAAACACCATTATCACCATTTCACATGATAGGTAAGAGTAGAGTAAGTAGGACATCATGATTCAGGATCTAGAGCATTTCATGTATGAACACTTGCTTGGTAAAGTCATTACAAGTTTGTAAAAGACGCAAAAAGACGCAAAAGTGTGTTTGGAAGCCTAATTGAAGTCCAAAAGTTACTGTGAGTGTTTCTGATAGATCTACAGAGCATCAAGAGCATTCCTGTCAAAAAAAAATTAATTTTAAGCCAGGAGACATCCAACGCGTAGGATGTCTATAGGCTAATCTTGGAGGAATTTTGGGATTTTGAGTTGACCAGTGTGTTCAGAAGGTAGGGTTTACCCTACTTTCAACTGGAAAGTGAAAATTTGGCCATATCTTGACAGGATAAGGCCAAATAGACTGAAATTGCCAGACATCCTACCCAAATAGTGCCAAAACATTATTTTGAGACCAAAATCATAAGATGTTTACATGAGCATGTCTTGCATGATATATTGTGTGACTAAAAGGGGTTTCACCTCATTTGGGTGAGAAAATTGGATTCAAAGCGGACTTTAGCACTTTTGACTGAAAAAGGCAAGAACAGCTGAAATTTGGGACTTTTGACCTCCAAACCAAAATCTAAGCATACCACTGGGTTACTGACATCAAGAGGAAGCTGTGGGACAAGTCTGGGGTCAAACAGGCCAAATAGACATCCTACGCGTAGGATGTCTTCTGAGTGATTTTGGACTCCAAAGTAAATTTTGAGTATACCAAAGTGATCAGCAACTCAAAGGGAGCCTGGGCTTTGAGTTTGAATCCATTCTGATGAAAAAGGCATCCTACACGTAGGATGTCTAATGCAAGAAACTGAAGCCAGACTTTGACTTTGAGTATAGTAAGGTGTTATATAGCTTAAGGCAAGCCTCCTAGTCAATTTTGGTCCAAATTAAAGTTGATTAGACTGATCAATATCAGCAACAGGCTGTCGGAACAGATTTCTGACTCATTGACCAGCTAATAGGTGTCCAAATCAAAAAGTAAAAGCAGTTGTAAGCTCAGCACAACAAGGGGAAACCACAGTGCAAAAAATCCAGGAAAAACACAGCAGGAAACATCCTACACGTAGGATGTCTTTTGGAGAATACTTCAAAGAAAATTTGACCTGGCATAGACAGTGAGATTCTATTGGGCTTAGGGATTCCAGAACTTCTTTCAGAAGTGAATTTGGACCTTGTTTGCCCATTTGACGAAGCAAAGACTGAATTCAGACTTTTTCGCGTAAATTGACCAACATCTGACGGTAGTACTGTTTCAGATTAGCAGACCTAATCCAGAACATCAGTAGTGATGAGATTAACTCTCCAGTTATACCAATCATTACTAAGATAACCTCTAGAAGATAAATGCTTTGATTCGATTGCCGAAATTAAAACGCTTGTGTACAGGTATATTCAGCAACAAAGCAAGAAGTTGTGCAGAAAATGACCCTTTGCCAGGTGAGTGGTTGGATTTGTGATAAATTGCATTGATAAGTTTGATTAATTTAAGCTCAAGAAGATACATTGTTAGAGACCAGAAGGTGGCAGGTGACCAAGGTAGCTTAGTGTCCACCGAAGAGAGTGTAACTCAAGCAAGGCTAGACCCACTAGCACCGATTATTGATTAAGGTAGTGATACTGACACTTCTTCAGACAAATCTTTCTTCATGATGGGTAGTCAACAGCCAGGAGGTTTCACCTATGATGGACCTATGTGAGGAGGAATCACCTCCCAAAATCCTTTGAATGATTCCAAACTCACGGTGATCTTCTTAGAGGGAACAAACTCGAGAGGAGCCCTAGTATATTCTGACTATCGAGGCTGCAAGTGCATTTGTATCGAAGAGAGGCCAGCTCAAAGATTGGAGATAATCCGAGCGTATGATGATGGAGATAGATTCCGAGACGAAAAGGGGAACCACTATTTAATAGTTAGTAACCCTGAAGATTACAACAGATATGGAGATAACGTGGCGAAAGGGAAAATGGTTTCAGAAGCTCAAGAACCGCCACCAAACATTCATCGGCCCGGAGCTATTTTTATGTATGATAAGAAAACAACCAGGGTTCCAACTTATAACGAGAACGTGGGAATCTACAAGCATGAGAGTGAGGGTATAATCTCTTACTTTCACAGCAAAGAACCATACATAAACGAATTAAGCAAAGATAAGGTTCTTTACTTATTTTCTTACGAAACTTCTACGAGGAAGGGCATAGTTTTTGTTGATAGATACGGGCGAGAATACCAACCTATTCTCCCAGAGGAGGTAGAGAGGGCAACATGTCCAAGAGCATTAGCATATGCCCCTGAGTAAGTGCCAAGAGCCACCTACACCCCAAGCAAGTCAATGAATCCTTTTTCAGATGAGTATGACGCAACCTCACATTCCACCCGACCGCAAGCATTCAACAACCAAGACCAACCATAAAACTAGCCATCATTGCAGGCATGGCTTCGACAGAGTGCTACAATGGAATCAGATCGAAATCGAGATGGTTATCAAGCCGCACGAGGGCTCAGGGATTTGCAAGAACCACCACTCTATTCAAGGTATCAGGTAGAGAGTAAGCCAAAGACTCAAGGGTACTCAACAGAGCTTGGAGGATCACCCTTAGAACGAGTTCGAAGAGAAGAACCACCTCCAACGAGAACCGTTAGAAATTATGGCTTAGGAGCACCATTGGGAGAGGAACCAGCCTATTACAGAAGGCCTAAGGAGGTATATCGATTAGGACGGGGTGATCCAATGATGAGGTTTGTAGACCATCGAATAATTAGACCTTCTCAAGTGCAAAAATGGGTAAACAAGAAATACACAGGAAGTAGAGACCCAAGAGATCATGTAGCAGCCTTTGTGCGTGTAATTAGAGCCGAAGAGGTGTTAGATTTTCCTACCCAATTTGCAGGGTTTGGACTAACCCTAGAGGATGATGCTGCCACTTGGTTCGACTCTGTAGAGCGGAGAGACTTTGAGTCTATGGAGGAAGTGTTTGACGAGTTTATCGAGGAATTCTCACAAAGGGGAATAGCTCATAATACCGTCTCACAGATCCATAAATTCAAACAGAAAGATGGAGAATCTGTACGAAAGGCAGCCCTAAGACTAAAAAGATATGTTAAGTTCTTTCTTGTTGAAGAACTGCCAACTCAGTCCAGACTTATGCTAATATTCATCCAAGGATTAAGGAATGCAGATCTCCAGAAAGACTTATATATGAAGAGGAGCACGACATTGAATGAGTTAACCAAGGAGGCTCTTTACCTTGTGGACAATTGTGCGGTCTACAAAGAAGGGGAGTTCAAGGACCTTGATGATGATTCGTCTTCATAGCAAAGTGGAAGCAAGTCCTCTAAGGCAGCACCAAAAGGGGAAGTAGATGTAAACCAGGAGCATCTCGACGATGAAGTGCTAAAAAAGATCAACTTGTACATCAAACCCCAGGCTAAACATCCCAAGTGGTGTGCTATAGAACAAAAATGGACAAACCATGGGACCGAGGAATGTTATTATAACAAGGGATATGTGAGAGAGAGACCTTATGCTCCCCAAGCTCCAGTAGCTTCCCCTTAAGTTCCACCGATTCCTAGATATCAAGCAGGCAACTTATCAGGACCTGCAGGTCTAGAAAGACCACAACCGGTGTTGGGGCAACAACCACCCCTACCAGGATTACGACCAGTTGGTATAAGATACACACCAACAGTAACTGAATCAGAGGATAAGGCTTTGGTACCTATGCATGCATATTATGAAGATCCAAATGGATATGTGGAAAACCCTGTCTATTATCCACCGAAAGAACCCTCGACATTAGAACCGTGGAGCATGATAGGAAACACAGGACCACCAACTGCTACACAGACAGCAAGAGAAGGAGGATATAGCTTAGATGAACGAACATTGTTGTTCATAGCCAATGGAGGAATGGGTGGACAGAGACATGCTTATCAACAAAGAGGAGCTCAAGGAGCACCTCAACAACCCAAGGGACCCTGTTACAAGTGTGGTGGAGACCATTGGCTGAGAGACTGTCCTCATGATGAAATCATTAGAGTCAATGCGTATTTCCCAGAATGTGGAATTACTCATTTGATTCCCGATTGCCCTAAAAACCCGAGCAAAGGAGCAAAAACCACCTTGAACATGTTAGAAACAGTACCGTCCAGTGGAGGATCGGAAAATGAAACAATCATACCTATTCAGGCGGTAACACGATCCCAAGCTCAAAGAAGGACGAATGAACCCATAGTTGAAGAACCAAAAACCGATGCCCAAAGTTCAAAGATGAAAAATCAGAGAAGCACTTGGAAAGCTAGAAAGGCGCGTAGGAAAGCCAGGAAAGAACGAGAGCAAACTGCCCTATCCGAGGAGTTGAAACATACAAAGGACAGATTGGAGCGGTTAGAGGATCTAGATAGCTTAAGCTCACACACCACAGCAACCGTAGCACCCAAGGAAATAGCAAAGCCTAAAAGTGCAGGATCAGGAGGATCTCTACTGGCAGACAAGGTAAATGAGCAGTTGGATGTGCTTCTAAAAGCTTATGAAGCTCGACTTAAAAATAACCAAACCCAGGAGTAAAGGTGGATGACTTATCCATATGCAAAAATAGAAAAACAGAGGTTGGATATGTGTAAAACCCCCTATCCAACCAACTTTAGAGAAACATGTGGAAACAAAGGAAAGACTCACTAATGGCTATGAGTCCAGAGGAGAGCCTATCATAGTGCCAAATACCACCGATGGGGAAAGTGACGGGTTCCAGCCTAAAATATTGGCAGAAATGGATAAGGACTGTAACGGTCTCGACGATCTGTGGAAGAAAATCCGAGTGGCTAATAGGATGAGTAACCACCTAAATAGCACGAGAAAAGAAAAGAATGTGATCTTACCTCCTATTGAAGAATTTGAAGCAAGATCGCAAATGAACTTTGAGATACATTCACAAGGGGGAGACCAAGGATCAATTAGTTCGGGGCACAACCAACCAGACTCGTTGAGAACTTTACCCTCTTACCTAGGAGAGTATGAAGCTAAGTCGGAGGTGAGAGCAATCCCATCTCAAAGACTTTCTTCTAACAAGGTGATGGATTCGCAAGGATTGATTGAGTTGTTATCCACCCTGGTGGCATGCACAGTCACGTTAGCAGAACTCCTAAGGTTAAGACCAAACATGTGGACCACAGTAGGAGAATACCTAGAAAAATTTAGAGTGAAAGACCCCACCTTGAAGCTACAAGAAGGAATCAAAGAGTTGGACAGGCCTCAACTAAACACTAGGCCAGTACCATTGAATAAGGTTGGAGAATATTGCGAGGGAGAAGATGGAAACACCACGCTACCAGTAGAATTCCAAGGAGTAGTTTCCAAAGCTATTCTTGACAGTGGAGCAGGAGTTGCTATCGCCACCAAGGAAATCCGGAAAAAATGGGGAAAACCAGCTTTGAGGGCTACCAGAATGAAACTGCAATTGGCAGATGGGTTCATGGAGAAGCCTCTAGGACTCTTAGAAAAAGTGATTGTCACTTCGTGCGGAATCGAATATGAGCATACATTTGCAATAGTCGATTTCGACAAAAAGAACAATTATGAGATCATCTTGGGACGACCATTCATGCGACAATTGAAGATGGTCCAAGATTGGGGTTATGACCACATATACCTCAGACATGGCGAGACAACAACTAAAATACACCTGAAAGACCATAGTTACAAAGATGTGAACCAAACACCTATGGAAGAGTTTGATTCGACTACAGTAGCAGGATCAGAACTACCAGCATGGTTAGGGCAACCAAAAGAGCTATGGATGCGCGGAGCTTCACATTGTGGAAGCTTAAGAAGAGAGGAATGCATATTTCAGCATTATTTGCTTGCAAACAAATTTGTATTCTTCACAGATCATCAAGCTCTTTTGTACCTAGTAAATAAACCTTGCAATATAGGGGGAATCGTACACCGGTTTATTATATTGCTAGAATTTGACTTCACAGTGGTGGTCAAAAAGGGTAAAACCCATCTACGAGCGGATCATCTTTCACGGATACACAATAGGGAATCTCCTGAAGGAGTAGATGATGACATACCAAATTCTTATCTTTTCAACATTGAAATGGTACCCAAATGGTCTCAGGAAATTGTTAGCGTTCTTTCCTTTGGAAGTGGGTTTGATAATACGGAATGCAGATCCAAACATCAAACAATTCGACAAACAAAAAACTTCCAGTTGGTAGAAGGACGGCTGTATCATTTTGGATCGGACCTAATATTATGATTATGTATAAATCCGAAAGAATTCGATAGCTACCTTTAAGAGGCACATGTCCATGAAGAGACTGAAACAGTCAGGGGTTTATTGGCCAACTATGTATGCGGACACGCATTCTTATATTACCAATTGTACTATATGTAGTGCCAACAAACGACCAGTGGATAACGCAACTTTGTTTTAGGTAAACATAGCACCTGCATGGAGTCAAAATATCATTGACTTCTTGGCCACCAGTACGTTCCCTGAGAACATCACAAGAGCACGGGAAAAAGCTATAGAACTGGAAGCTCCTGACTTTCAGTTAATTGGGAACCAACACTATAAGCGAGGTAAGGACAATCAACTTAGAATCTGTGCAACTGAAAGCGAATACCTGCTGATTCTAGAACATGCACATAGCGGAATAAGTTGAGGCCATTTTTTGGGCGATAAAATGGTAAAAATCTGTAGGAATTTGGTGCCCTACATTGCACATGGATGTTGAAGAGTTTGTAAAGCGTTGTGACGCATGTCAACGCACCAAGGTTCCAATACAAAGAGATGAGATGCCATTACGGCCAATGATGGGAGCAAGAGCATTTGTAAAATGGGGCATTGATTTCATCGGACCTATATCACCACCTGCATATCGCACACATACCCAATATATCATTGTGGCTACGGACTATCTCACAAAATGGGTCGAAGCCAAAGCAACACAAAAAGCTGATGTACGCACCACGGCACAATCTTTGTATGAGAATGTTTTTGTACGTTATGGGTTACCAATAGAAATTGTCAGTGACTGTGGAACACATTTTCTCAATGAAGTCATTGAATATCTGCTAGAGGAATTCATGGTCATACATAGGAAATCCACACCATACCATCCACAGGCCAATGGGCAAGCTGAGGCCACTAATAAAACACTATGCACGGTTCTCACTAAAATAGTGTCAGAATCAAGAACAGATTGGGATCAGCAGCTACACTCAACACTATGGGCATACAGGGTAGCTTACAAAACATCAATCGGAACAACACCATACAACATGGTGTTTGGCCTAAATGCTATACTACCCATAGAGTTTTTAATTCCAAATCTACGAGTAGCAAAAAGCTTAGAATGGACAGGGCATGAGCTCTCTTCAAGAATTGATGATCTTGAAAAGCTAGATGAACTACGTTTATGAGCTGTCGCTTCAATCTATGCAAAAAAGAGAAGACAAAAAGAATTTTTTGACAAACATGTGCGTACCAAAGAGTTCAAAACAGGAGATTACGTACTTGTTTATACCTTGAAGCAACATGCCAAGAAACTTAAAAAGCGAGGGATGGGACCATTTGTGATTAGTGATCTATCACAAAGTGGAGCTGTCAAGCTTACTACATTAGCAGGTGAAGAAATGCCAAACTGGATTAGTGGATGTAGCATCTACCACTCACACAGGAAATGCTCCAACAAATTCATCAAGGAAAACAAAGAATGAGGCAAAAACAGAGAGTACGGGAGGAATCTCAAGCCTAATCACAAGAACGCATTGCAAAAAGACGGCTTCTGCGACAACAACAACAAAGTGGACCACCATTGCGAATCAATGCCATTTGACTGACGAAGTTGGAGGAGGAAATAGTGGAGCCAATAATTGCGGTCAAAGTGGGCATCAATCAAGTTGAATCAACAGCCTTGCTTGATTCGGGAGCTCAAGCAAATTTGATCTCTTACGGATTATACCAATAGCTCAAAGTCACAGGTCAACTTCATCCTACTCCTCAAGTGCTGGAAAGTAGCACATCACACCCGTTGAAAACATTGGGATGGACTATATTGCATGTACAGATACATCAATATATTTACCCACACAAATTCTATGTGGTGACAGATGAAAGCACACAACACCAAATGATGCTGGGGCAACCTTGGCAAAAAGAGTACAATGTGCAGATAGATTGGAAAGCAAAGGCAGTCAAAATTCTGCATGAACATGAACAACAGGTGATATCTTTTTTCCCAACAATACAAACATGATCAACTGCAAGCCATGAAATCACTAGAAACAAAGGCAAAAGATCAAATGCCATTAAAGAACAACATGATACCCGAGACAAACAATCAGGTAAAAGCCAACCATGCTAATTACAGACATAGGAAGTCACCGGCCACAATGCAAAGATCTAGGTTACCAACACAAGCAAAACAAGTATGGATGCGGAAGGATAGAAATGCCATGGCGGACAAACAACAATGCAACAAAAGGATTCCACCGAGGCAGAAGGTTAAACCACAAACCAAGGTCATAAAACAGATATGGATCCCAAAGAAAATGCTTAGCCATAACCCAAATGTCACTCACATTTGGATACCAAAGCAAAAGCAAAAGGAACTCCCTTCGGTACAAGCAACAACGGAAAGTAGACAACTGCATTTCAAAAAGGAAAACCGACATATGTGGATGCCCATAAAAGACAAACCAATGGCAAACGAGAAAGTGCCAAACCATCTACAAAAACCGGCAGCAACAAAATACAAATGGAAAGCAATGGCCATACGGCCCATAACCATTACGGACCAGCCAACTCTATCCTTAGAAACAGCTACGACTCCATCAACAGTGCCGGCAAAGCAACTGCCATTTTCAAAAAAGACAATTAAACAGAGAGCAGCAGAGTTACAACTGTTACTTGCAAAGAAATCAGGAAACCTCGAAAGCGAATGCCAAAGCATCTTGCTAATTCCCTTCTCTTGCACAACATTAATTTTTCCATGCATTGACCGAGTATGCATAACATAGGGCCACATCAATTGGCTAGGCATTAGCACAAATTTTTCAACCTATGCACGGCACATACTCCGAGGCGATACTTGTCATCCGGGAGGAATCCAGCTAGGAGGGGGGGAGGCATTCTAGAGGCACTCTCAAATGCGGAACCAATAACAGAAACAACAAAAAAGGGCATGATTTTCGACTATTTTAAGGGTTGTTGTTTGAATGTGCGAAATTTTATGGAGTAACCCAAGTATATATGCCCTTATATAGCATGAAGCTACAGGTATATGGGGCCAAACGCCAAATCAAGCCCCTAGGTGTGTGTATATAAGTAGAAATAGACATTTTTCAGGCAAAATATTGGTAAAACAGAGAAATCCGGCCATAAAAATTGCATGTGAGTGTATATAATGTGTTGCGATGATGTTTATAACTTATTATGATTTTTGGGGATTTTCTGGGTTTGATTTGCTATTTTCCTTTTAATTTTGCTAATTTTCGGCAAAAAAACTTCAAAAATACAACAAACGGGTGAAAAACAGTCGTAATGAAAAACAAAAAATATGGGGATGATCAGTGACTATAGGACAACCTATGGTACAGTGTGGGTTCAATTATGAGACTGGAGCAGAAAGCGTGTTTTGGCCAGATTTTGACCGAAATACCAAATTTCTGGTAAACAGAGCAAATGAAGTCCAAATCAAGAAATTTTTGAGCCTAAATCGCATCTCGCAAGAAGATAGGAGCACATGTCAAATTTCATGAAAAGTGGTTCGGGGACCTCCATTATAAGAAATTTTCACCCCATTTTTAGCTCATTCTCACTATTGACTTTGTGGAGAGAGCTTCTGCCACCTAGAGCGGATCGACCTTCCAACAGCTTCTACGAGGTGCACGACTACCCGAGGATCTCTAGACATGAGAGGTAGGCTCACCACCTTGAGCTTTTCGCGCATGTTTTTCATTATGTCGCGAAAACTAGCGTAGGACTCACACACAAAGCGGGCGGTAGAGACCTACAAGTAGAGACTGCGGCCTAACGGCTAACCCGAAAGCAACAAGACTTCATCGGCACCTTACCCTAGTCTAGGAGACTAGTCCTGGATGGCCAAAGGCAGTAGGAAACCATCGGGAAAAACCCTAATTCCCAGAAACCCGCAAGAGGCCACCAAATGGGAAATCGGCGAAACGGTGACCAAATGCTACCAAAATTCATGGGTAGGAGCATCTCAACATGCTCGACAAGTCTATATGACCCGCATGACCAAAAAGTGACCCGAAGCGGCACTAAACTTCAGAAAACGGCATCAGACTCACAAAGCGTCAAATTGCACTTGCGGCCAAACCGCAAGCCCGTTTGCCACCAAACTTCACGAGTGGCTTTCCTAGACCATCAAAAACCAAGTCCTATGGTGGTAGACCACCACAAGTCATCAAAGGTATGTAAACGCAACCACGGGTGCTTCTAGAGCGACAAATTGCCAAATGGAGCTCCGGTGAAGCCAAAGTCGACAAAAAACCATACGGCAAGGATCCCCAAAGGATTGGGAAGCTATGGAGACCAACACCAAGAAATTTCATCGCCAAAAAGCACTCCAAAACTTCAGAAAACGGCTCGGAGGCTCTGAAGTCCACACAGGGAGTTGTTCTCTATCCATTTGACTTTTTTGTTGAAAGTAGGCTCAAAAGGGACTTAGGGGGGCCAAGGGCAAGCACTGGGAGCACCAGGAATGAAAAAATCACCAGGAGACATCCTACGCATAGGATGTCTCAAAGGCACTTTTTGGCACAAACTCCAACATCTCTCATTCTGCACATGTTCTGAATGACATTTACAAGCTATCCACCAAGTTTCATCACATTTGGACCAAATTTGACCTCATATGCATGGAAAAACTCAAAGTTAGGGCATAGAGGCAATAATGGGCCATAGACCTACCAAATCTTGTCCAAATCCCATGAAACTTGCACAGCACATTCACCAACACATCAACAAACAATCTGTGTGGTCAAGGAGAAAAAATGATGAAATAGACATCCTACGCGTAGGATGTCTATTTGACCTTTTGGACATGCATGGGATGATTTGTCATTCCAGATCCAATCACCTCATCATCAGGAGCCCATATATCAAGTTTGAAGCCATTTTAATCCCTTTTGACCCCCAACACACTCAAGATACACTTTTTGATCCCAAAAACACCTCATAGAGCCTTACAAGCATCAAATCTTGTCCAATTTCAAATCCAAGAACAGGGCCATGTTCCATAGTCCAAGGACAACCCACAGAACAAGTTTCATGTCATTTTGATGAAAAAGTCATCCTACGCATAGGATGTCTCAGGCATAAATTTATCCTTCTGTGCAAAGAATGACATCATGGGAGCCAATACCATGGTGCAATGAGCCCATATACCAATTTTCAACCCATTTGGACATCAATTGCTACCTATGATGGACATTCTATCAAAATTGTGACCCAAAGCTTGAATCGGCCCAAAAATCCACTTTTTGATATCCAAACTCAAATCCAAGCATATATTCATGTTCCATGAGCCTTACACTACCTGCATGTCAAGTATGAACCAATTCTGATGAAAAAGACATCCTACGCGTAGGATGTCTAGATGGAAATTTTTGGCCAGATTTGCACTATGAGCACATGCACAGCTTCAAAAGTTCCTTTTAAGCTTTATTTTCAATTTTCAAGTCATTTGGATAAGTAAAACTCAGTTTCGTAGCTAATACGAAAAAAACGCTAACTTTGGACTACTGAGTGCAACAGGATCTAAGGTAGCCTCGAAGTCACCGGCAAAGAAGAGAAGAATGACCATCAAGGATTATATGGACAAAGTGGAACCCTTTGTCATTGCAGAAGGAACACTAAAGCCCACCAGCACCTGGATACAAGAAGATCTGTTAGAGTCCAATGAACTAAAGATCTACCAGGGAGTGTTCAAAGACACTGAAGGCAATGTTATAGAGCTACCAATGCTGCCGAGAGAACTCAATAAGTTTGTACGAAGCAAGATGGCCGGCTACTTGGAGAAAATTGATCTCCACAACTACTTCAAAGCAATACTGACGGGGGTGGACATCCAAAGAGTGTGGGAGTTTGTAACAAGAATCAAAGAGGATGGAGTGGCCAAGGTAACAGATTTACAAGGCAGACCAGAAACAGAGATAATAATCACTGAGCGGGTTGTAGCCCATGCACTAGACCTCTCCAATGAGGGAGACAGTGTAACAAAAAGAAGGGATGAAGTCAAGGTGTACAAAGAGAAAAAGGCAAATTACACCTTTGAAAACATTGCCAACCCAAAAGTGGCAATTATGAGCCAGTTATACAACCAGTACTTCCACATGTGCATGAAGAGGCCACAGAAGTACAGGATGCCGCCAGGTGCAATTGCCACAACGTTCACTTGGGCAATGAAAAAAGGCACCCCAAAGATAATCAACTATGTGGCATATATACATGACAGCTTAGTAAAGATGGGAAACAAAAAGCCAACCTATATAGTGCCAGGAGAACTGATCACCAAGGTGGTTTATGGGGCACTACACGCTAAAGGAAGGTGGCCTGACCCCCCATCTCAGAATGATTGGCTGAGAGTAAAAGAAGACAAGGAAGATGAGCCGCAAAGGGCACCAAGGGTGGCTACGAGATTGAAAAGATGGCTAGAGACATTTGAAGAGGATCAACCCGAGCAGAAGAAAGGAAAGAAGGAGTTTGCTCAAGTGTCGGCCAAAGAAACAAGGTCTCAGAAAGTGGCAAGAATAGAGAGGCTAATGGAGAGTTTTCGAGCGGAGAGAGCCCTGAAGGGTGATTTAAGCGAGCTCTGGAAGCCATCTCTAGAGTCTATGTCCAGATCGTCCAGAAGAGTGCAAAGGGACCGATTTGAAGATTATATCAAGAATTTCGAGATTCTTGATGCTGCAGAAGCAGAGTCCCTTTCACAGAGGAGGAAGTACAGCAGATAAGGCAGAAACTGCAGGATGAGCAAGAGAGCCGGGAAAGAGAAAGAAAAACAAAAGCACATAGGGACTTAAAGGGAAAACCTGCATCTTTACCAGATAGCCCTAAACCCATCCCAAAGCCATCACCACCTCCTAGGAGCCCTCCACAGGAAGATAAGGAGGCTGAGGATAGACAAGAAGAAAGGCAAGCAGAAGATCAAGAGCAAAGACAAGAACCTGAGCCAAAAGAAGAGGCCAAGCCTGAAACTGAGCAAAAAGGATTAGATGATGCTTACTATGCATTTTTGGACCTGCTAGCTGCAGGCTATACGAAGGAAGAAGCTGCCACAGTCGCATTCGACTTGGCGAGGACAGGGCCTAAAGAACAGATGCAAGGCATCAGGCTAGTGGAGCTAAAAGAAATTGCTACAGACACGGTATACCTGCACCCGCCCTCCAATGACTGGGACGTGGTGATGACAAAGCTATCCGGATTGAGGGCACAATCCATGGCTTCGGAGAAAGAAATGACAACTCTCAAAGCCACTGAAGAAAAGATCAAAATGGAAGTACATTCTCTGTAGGCACAAAGCCAAGGGCAAAAGGAGAGAGAAGCCGACCTATAGGCCAGCTTGGCAAGGGCTCTGCAAAACTGCCAAGCAATGGAAGAAGCAAATCAGGAAGCAGCAAAAAGAATACAAGCAGCTGAAGAAGAGTGTCAGCAGCTCAGCAAGTCATTTCGAGATGCCGAGAAAGAAAGAGATAATCTGACACTACAGCTGGCAGAAGAAATGAAAGAAGTAGAGGCCATGAGGAATGCCAAGGAAAGAGCAGAGATAGAACAAGAAGCAAGCCTAGATGAAGTCCTTGAGCTCAAGGACCAACTAAAAGTCAAAGATCAAACCATTATTGGGACTTACAGAAGTTTCTAGATTGTATCCCAATTTTGATAGTTAGATTAAGTAGATGGTTGATTTTGGAACTTTAAGGTTTGAGAAATTGTAAGGTATATATACCACTTTATGACCTTAATGAAGGACCTTTTGTCATTCTTAAAAAACAAGTTTGAAGTCTGTGAGTGAGCGTACTCTGTACAAAAGAGAGAGTGTGAGCTTCATCTTGACACTATGGGTGCTCCGGTGGTCAGAAACGAGTGCGGAGAAGTGCAGCGTGTTGCCCCCGACGAGAGCTACGCACCGATACCTACATTGCGCGCGTACGGTCTGGTTTTGCGAGCTCCTTCTACGAGCTTCATCGGGTGTTTGGGTGAGCATAAACTGTCCGATTTTGCATTGCAGCATATCCACGCGTTCACATTGAGTAGAACTACACATTAGGCACTTTAGATTTTGAAAACAAAGACCTGCAGATTTCGGCCAGACATCCTACGTGTTTTTGCACTAGGTGTTTTGGGTCGGGATTTTGGTTCATAGATCTTAGGGAGAGCGGCCTATTGATATTAGTAGGGTCTCCTTCAAGTTCTATGGTGTTTCGAGATTGTTTGATGGGTGTTCGGCTCTAGAAAGTGTTGTAAGAAGCTTCCTCTTATGCATTCTTGAAGGCTGTGACTTAGACAATTGGTAGAGACCTCTATAAGAATTAGTTAGGAGTCGTTCGAGTGTAGGTTGACACCTTATGCCTGCTTCCATGCGCCTACGGGTTGAGCTTCGTCCTTAGCTGACATTACATGTTAGGTGAGTTCTCGCTCTGCTGAGGTCCGTCGCGGCGTACCCGTCCAACAGCTGTACACCATTGGTGTAAAACATGTAAGGCTTTTCAAGTGGCCAGTGATCGCATATTAACCTACGAGCCACAAACTCCTATCATTTCATATGGTCCATTTGAGAAATGGGAAATAGATGCAATCGGTCCTTTACCAAGGGCCCAATTAGGTAAACTGTACATCATAGTGGGTGTAGACTACATGACTCGATGGGCAGAGGCAACAACCACCACCCGCATTACAGCCCAAGAGGTAGCCAAGTTTATTTTTGAGCATATCTATTGCCGTTTTGGCACTCCTCTTGAGATAATACCAGATAGAGGACCAGGTTTCAGAGGCGATCTGGTAGGAGAACTGATGAAGAAGTTAGGCATCACATGCCGACATTTCACACCATACTATCCACAATGCAATGGTCTGGTAGAGAAGGTAAATGGAATGATTTATAAAATCATCACAAAGAAGGTGAACAATCACATAGGAGACTGGGATAAACATCTCATGGCAGCTCTTTGGACCTACCGAACGACGTTCCAAACATCACTAGGTTTCACCCCTTTCCATCTAGTTTATGGAAAGGAGGCAATTCTACCCACTGAGGTACAGATAGCCAGCTTACGAGTCTTGGCTAGCCAGATACAGTGGCCAATTGTAAATCTCTGAAACCATATACTGGATCTGGAGAGGCTCCAACTAGATAGGGAAGAAGCCATCAATCACTATGCAGTGCAGGCAAAACGACGCCGGCTCACTTTCAATCAAGGGCTTAAAGAAAAGGGACTGGAAAAAGGTATGTTAGTGCTAAGATACGACAACAGATTTGACACCAGGAAGGACAAGATATTTCAACCCTGATGGGAAGGACCATTCATCATCAAGAAATGCTATGACAACGGCAGCTATAAGCTGATGGAAGCAGATGGGAGAATTCACAAGACTAGGGTCAATGGATGGAGGTTGAAAGGGTATTTTCTTAGGTTTGATCCAGAATTCATTCTAAACATTCCAAAAGAGGGAGAACCCTCTAACTCCACAACTAACGATGCAGAGGAATGGCTAGAAGTATGAATGCCTCTAGCCAATGGGAGGGCTAATGATGGACGGCTTTCAAAACCGTGCCCGTGAGAACCACACCCTAAGGAAGTAAAGGTTTTTGTTACCAAAAAGAGAAAAAGAAAACAAAAAAAAGAAGCCCTTTACCATTTACCACACCCCCCCCATTTACCCCCCCCCCCCCCCCCCCCCCCCCTCCGTCTCTGCGTCACCCACAGCACTGCCGAAAACCAAACTTTAAAAAAAAAATAAAAAAAATAAAAATAAATATATATATATTAGCACACACAACCCCCCGTTCCCACGCACGCATATGCACACACATGTAAATATACACGCACACACCCGCTTCCATATACATATGCACCCACCCATACATACACACACACACGCATATACGCACGCACCACACATAACATACAAAAAGAAAACCGAAGGAATTATACGCCATCAACATCGACAACAAAGAAGAAAACCCGAATCACGCGCCGCCCACAACAAAAAGAGGAAATGCTCCGAAGGTATGCCCTGGCCGACCCCAAAAAGACATACATGTTACAACGACGCATTGGCAACACACCATTCGCCGGCATCACGCAACCATGATGCCATTTTCAGTAATTTGTAGGTTAGGTTCATCATTTCTTAAGTTTTCACCCAAGCCTTGTAAAATTCCCAATTTGTAAATTCCCTCTCTCTAGTTGTGATGGTCACAAAGGCCCACCTAGAGGTTTTCATTTTAAATAACTCCCAAGATAAATCAAGGGTCAACCACACCGGGCCCACCGGCTTGCTTTGTCTCCCCGATTAGCTTACCCTAATCAAACCGGGATTACCCTAATCCAAGCAGCCAACACCTATACAAGGGCACTAAGAGGTCACTATCGGGGGGGGGGGGGGGGGGCGGGGGGGGGGGGCAGCTCATGAGAGGTCAACACTTGGTAGAGTTTAGTGGGAAGAATTGACATCATTGGAATCACGGGGAGGGGGCTTGTGTGATGGTTTTCTTTGGGAATTGCACTATATGAAGGGAGCCACGTCCACCTCTCAAATCCAATGATCGATGCATACACATATACACGCTCTTGGTAGCAAGCTTCACAATCATCAAGTCATCTTAGAGAACGCACCAAGTAGTTTCACCATATTTTCTCCCTACCTCTCTATCACCACGGTGTGCCGCCTCGCTGGAAGGAAGGTCATTGTAGATACTGCAGAAATAATTCTCCCTCACACCCCCGAGGGTTTTCATCATTTTTCAATCTCCCTCTGTGTGTGTGTGTGTGTGTGTGTGTGTGTGTGTGTGTGTGTGTGTGTGTGTGTGTGTGTGTGTGTAAGTGTGCGGTGTTCTTATCATCGTGGTGTGCGTCCTAGCCGCTCAAAGTTAGGTGGTGCCCCCTTTTTGCTTTACCGTAATAGGCTCGAGGCGTGCCATTCGTCCCCCGGAGTTTTAGAGGCCGTCGGGGTTCGGGGTTCGCTTTGCTCCCATCAAAACAATTTAAAACTAACTTGAGTACTTTAAATGAGTTACCACAACTAAGAGGTGTCTAAATGAATGACCAGGCTACTTCAGGCTTTTGAAGATACTAGAACATGCAAGAATACCTCTTCTAAAATTTCCATGAAAGTGACTTGCTGAGCTAGCTCAAAAACACCGACCAAGTCCTTTGACTTGTTGTCGTTTCGCGTCAATGTGCAACCTCATTAGAATTGATGATCAAGGTTGAGAACCTAACAATAACATGCAGGGAATAAAACTAGTCACAACATTCTTCGCATTATAAGAAATAAACTCCAACCTAGAAAGGTAATCATTCCAATTATGGTGCTTCTTGCTAAAGTATTCTCTTTGCATATTCTTTAATGATTCTTGCTAACATATGCTCTTAGAACATCCTTTAGCACTAGATTAATACTTACCTGCCTATCTATCTATAGGTGAGTGTTAGTATTTATTGTTGTATCCTCCCAATCGTTTATAAACAGGCCCAAAAAAGTACTAGTAAATGTGGGTTCATAATCACTCACCAAAATGTGGTTGAATCTACACGGATGTGATCAACCAGCTTGATTGGAATAAACTTACACAGTTTAGATCATTGTTTCACAAACACCATAGTTGGTAGATCCACAATAAATTTAATACAAAAACTGTACTTGTGGTACAATATGCTTTGTAACCTATCATGCCCATGAATTTGCGTGCCGTTCCAAAAACGACTATGCTAAACACTAGGGACCATAGCACCTAGCATGCATGCATTCAACATAAACTTATTTGAGCCTGCATCTTTATGACGAGACTTTCCACAATACGTACGTGAAAGCCTTGCGACAAAAGTTGGACCATAATAAAATGTGAAAACTCAATCACATCTAAGTTCCAACAATGAAACGTTTTTAGTAACAGAACATAGCCTTGTTATATATGTAAACAACCATCCGTCAATGTTTTTTACTGTACTTGTAACCTCAACAAATCTGTACTTAATAATAACCAACAATTTATGGTCACACTGAAATTGTTCCTGGTACTATGTGCACAAAACCATCAAATAAACAGATGTGGCTAGCACCTAGGGAATATTTCGTGACACAACATTAAAGAACAAGTTCCACTGTCAGTCCTAAAGACTCATATTCTCCACATGTGGAATATGTCTCAAGAAACAATGTCAAGAAACACCCATCTTGCGTAGAGTTCCCTCCAAGAAATCCCAATCAACTCTGTCGTAGGCCTTCTTAGAATTGAGAAAAAGTATCACCAAATCCTCACTCAGAGGCGGGCGAGGGCAAACGCCTCCCAAAAAGTGAATATGTTGTCAAGGATACTAATTGTTAAAGGTACAATGTTCCAAGATCCACAATATGTGATAGTCTCAGTTTTAAGATCTCCCACTAAAAATGAAAATAGTTTACTCTACACATTCAAGCCTAAGATGTAAACTTAATAGACCATATTCTAACATTAAATGTGAAAATCAATAAGCAAAAACATTAAAATTTACAAGAAGTTCATTACATATATTTCTCCATTTCCAAAAAGTCCTCCATTGACAAAGGAGCATGAGATTCTTTGTTTTCTTGAGGAAGTTCGCCTGTGCAAGAGGAACATCGTCATTTGAATGCAAAGTGGAAGGTTGGGTTTGAAGACCAGCCCATCTTTCTACATCTTCATCTGTCTTAGCCAAGTCTAGAAGCCTGACTGCCAATGTTTTTTTCTCTTCCACACTGAGCTAAGCATATTAATTCTTTTTTTTGTTTTAGTCCTTCTTGTGAAACCAAGGAGCCGTAACCAAAGAGATAAAAAACGTTTTGGACCTTCCAAGCAAAATGTATGAATACAATGCTTCACCAAAACTAGTTTTTGGGCTTCCAAACACTGCGAATCTAACATGCCTTCCTCTGCTACTTGAAGCAAAGAGCTATCAATCGCCATGGGATATTTCTTTAATCTTGTTCTTAGCTCCTCAAATGCATTGTCTTTTCCCAAGAAGGCAACAACTACTAGGAATTGAATTGCTCCTTTGCAAGGTGCTAGTGGAAAGTGATGCAATGCACCACAACAATGATAGCTCACATTATCCCCCATACTTCAAAAAGCAAATTGCAATGTTGCAAGTATAAGGAAGTCCTTAAATGCAAGAAAGACAAATCCGGGAGTTGTGGAACCTCCAACAATAGCTAATATCCCATTCAAAGAATTACTAAATGTCTCCTTGCTCCACTGCAAACTGCCTCCACAACGCTTTGTCAATCTAAAATGCATAGTCCAATAGGTGCTTCATTGTTAAAGTGGCACTTCAAATAGAGATCTCCTTCCATCTAGAGGCTAAAAACATAGATTGACAACGGAAAATCTCTAGACTCAGTTGTCTCCTTTTGAAGGTGAATTGCCCACTTCATATATTCTATTGCCTCACCTAGAAAAACCATTTTCTTTGTTCCATGCTTTAGACTAATTTTGAGCCATTCCTCGCACAAGGTTAATCTCCAACATGAGCATGCTATCCTAGGGGCACCATGGTTCAGTTGCATGGCTATCAACATGAAGTTCCCTGAAAGGAGAATCTACTTCAGCTACAGGGAAAAGATCATGTATATAGATGCTAGTGAGTCTAGTCATACTATACCACTTGTAAATCCTCCTGCTTTTGATAAATCAATAAAAAGCTCCGTTTCTATGTATATGATTTTTATTAAAGAGTCCCGAAAAGGTCCTAATGGTTCATCAAATGTAAATGCTACGCATCAAGAAGAGTTAGACTTGTCTAATTTTCTAAATGGATTCCATTATGTGTTCATCGATGTTATCCCTATGGACTTACCTCCAAAACGAGGGGATGATAACCATCAAATTGAGCTCATGTCAAGAACCTCACTGTCTAACAAGCCTCCTTATTGATTGTCCCAAGCTCAACAAGAGGAGATCATGAGGCAAGTACAAGAATTGGTAGACAAAGGGATGGTGAGGCCTAGATCCTCTCCCTTTTGTTATCCAGTCCTTTTAGTGCAAAAGAAATATGTTACATACCGCATGTGTATGGACTATCGAGCACTAAACCATATCACTATCAAAAATAGTTTTCTCGTACCTCGGGTAGGAGATCTTTTTGATAAGCTACAAGGCTCTACCTACTTCAGTAGAATTGACCTTAAAAGTGCATATCATCAAATAAGGTGACTAATGCACCAGCCACGTTCAAATATTTAATGGATAAAATCTTTAGACCCTACCGCAAATTCATTGGAGCATTCTTTGATGATATCATCATCTACTCCAAGTCCTTGGAGGAACACAAGCAACATCTCCAGGTGATTTTTCAAACATTGAGGGAGAACAAGATTTTTATCGATCAAAATAAAAGTGAATTTTTCCTTCAAGAGATTCAATACTTAGGTGATATTATCTCTCAAGATGGTATCCGTATGGATCCATCAAAGTTGGAGGTAATAAAAGCATGGCCTAATTCAAGGAATCTACATGAGCTAAGGAGCTTTATTAGTATGTGTGCATACTATAGACCCTTCATAGCAAAGTTCTTTCAAATAGCAAGACCATTACATGACTTAACAAAAGAACATTAAGTACTCATGGACTGCTAAGGAGCAAAATGCTTTTGACGAGATCAAATAGAAGCTTACCTCCCAGCCAGTCCATGCTTCTGGATCTCTCAAAGCCTTTGAGATCCAATGTGATGCTTGTGGTGATTGCCTTGGAGCATTCTTGCTTCAAGAAGAGCATGCCATAGCATATGAGAGCCAAAGGCTCAATGCCAATGAACGAGTCTTGGGCATATACGAAAAAAAGCTTTTAGATGTTCTACATGCCCTAGACACATGGAAGCACTATCTATTGGGGACTCCGTTTATTTTACAAACAGACCACCAAAGTCTCAAGTACTTGATGATGCAAACCAAGATTTCCGCCAAACAAATGAGGTGGGAAAATTTCCTTTCGTAACATTTGCATTGAGTACAGAAAGGTTGCATTCAAGAATGCTTTGGCGATTTTCCAAAGTCTTGAAAGCAGCTATATTTACAAGAACATGATCTCCTAGATCATCATCATCGTGCATATTGGTGTCGTCAGCACTCATGGTGCCCTGATTTTGATCTAAGTGCTCAAAACCAAAAGTGTGTGTAGGTGGGATATCCTCACTGGCCATGGTAAACACACACTAATGTAAAGAGAGAAAAATAACATCAACTTGTACCTTGTAAATCTTGAAGTCTTTGTGTTTTTTATGCTCGGCGATTTGTGTTGCATGCGAACCTCGCCTTGCAAAAATTGTAGTGCTTCACGTGTTGTTCGTTGTAAGAACACCTTCGTGGATTCTTCACAAAAACTTTTCATTTCTGTGAAGGCTTTTGTTCACTTTGAAGCTACCTCCTTGAGGAAAAGAGAATTTTTGGAGGAAAACTAATTACTTCCTTGAAGTTTGAAGCTTTCCCTTTCCTTCTAGTTTTCTTGTCAACACAAGTATGCTATCTTTCCTTGTTATACACAACAAGGCTCAATATATTGATGGTAAAGTGTTGGCCTCTTACCCTCATGGGGTGGGCTCAACCCTCCTTCATGAAAGGGTTAAGCGGGACTTCCTACACACGCAACCAACGGAGCCTTCAGAGCCTTGTTGCCGTAGAGTGGCCAGTCAAGTTTACCTTGGTCGCCGGCCTTAGTCGTGCGTTGTGGAGGGTGTAGGTGGGGTCAAGGCCTTCCTACGCGTGCAACCAACAAAGCCTCTGTGCCATAGAGTTTCCTTGGTTACCCGCCTTAGTCATGCATTGTGGAGGGAGTAGGTGGGGCCAAGGTGGCCGGATGTCATTGTCTGCCTCCACGCGGTTGCGCACAGGAAACTGTGACTGCCTTCTTTTTGTTGCACAATGGAGACGTCGCTGTCTTCAGAACATGGGCGAGAAGCAGTACGTCGCATGCACATGCAATCCGCTTTTTCCCTTTCGCAAAAATAGTTTGGATACCAGTGAAAGGGTGGTGGTAATGTGTGTGCTAGTCTCCACCCAACCGTGCTATCTTATAGCCTCCCCCTAGCGTACACACTGTCCGGCCGTGCTAGTGAGGCTTGCCCGTAGGACCCATTTCCTTACAATACCAAAGCACAAAGTAATCTATACATAAGTTTAATTAGCATGGCTGAAAATAACCAAGAAAGTAGAATGAACATTGATAACTTTGATTTTGCACATGAAGAGGCTAATGATGATTCCCCTATGTTTGTCAATTATCTTATTATTAGTAAGTTGCAACAAGATATGGGCAACCCTACTTTGCAAACCGAAGTTACTCAACAACTTTGTGCTTATGGAATTTCCCTTCTTCTCCAAGAGGAGAGAGAGCTTAGGGGGCCTCTTGATGAGACCCCCAAAAGAAGACTCTCTCCCATAAGAGAGTAGGAATCCAAAGAACAAGAAAGAAGTGAATCCCTAAGTTCCTCTAAAGATGTGGCTCCATGAAGATGGTGGTCTAGATAATCTCCAACTCCTCCCAAGAGGAAACGGTCAACATAGTCCTTCTCCTCACCACTCCAAAAAGGAAGAGAGGAAAAAAAAGAAGAAAAGGGTAAGAAAAAGGTGACCTCTTCTCCTTCTTCTTCTCCTTCCTTCTCTTCCGACAAAAGCAATAGCTATTCTCCTAGAGAATACAAGAGGGGAGGACATCGCAAATCTTATCCTGCATAGAGAAGGTCCCAACAGCTCAAGAAGTTCAAAGAGGGAGGAAAGAGTATCTTTCCTCACCTATGATGGCACCTTTGGTGCTACCGACAAAGTATTGGCCTTCATCCAACAATTTGATGCGGACTTTGGATACGAGGGCTTCACAGAGTCCTCCAAGCTACACCATGTAGCTATGCACTTCCAAAAATCTAATCATCAATGATGGGCTATGGCAACGACGAAGCCCCAAAGACATGGAAAATTCCTATGAGTTTCCATCATGAAGCAATTCCTTGCAAGCGATGCAAAGGACAAAGTGCTTACCGAATGGTGGAGTTTGAAGCTTCTCTTCCATGAGTCTATCCACTTATATGTGGACAAGTTTTGGGATTTACATCTCAAGGCTACTATCTTTCAAAAGATAGACTTCGTCGAGAAAAACCAACAATTTTGTGCGGGATTACCTGAAGAGATAGCCGAGTACGTCTACTCCCAACGGCCTGATTCTATCACTGAAGTAATCCACCACACTATGGTTGCTCCGTGCATCAATTTTCAATAAGGGTCTAGAAGGAATGTCAAGCCCATTGAAAGCAAAGACAAAAGTGATGGAAAGGGGAAAACCAATGCCCAAAATTCTTCCCAAGGCGATTCCAACAACAACAACAACAACAATTGGTCCAAGGAAAAGGGAGTGTACAAAGGTAAAAATAAACTCTCTCCTGAAGAGCTTGAAGATTTTTGCAAGGACCACAAATGTTTTAATTTTGCGGAGCAAGGACATGGCTATCGTTCTTGCCCCAAGAAAAATGCCCGGAATGAGACTCCTAGAGCTTCCACTATTGAAGCTCCAAAAGAGGATGCTCATTGCAAAGGATCACCTCTCTCCTATGATTGGGGAAAGGTAAGGGAGCATGATGCTTTCATCTTGTTTTGCCCTGGCTCTACTCACAACTTCATATCAATGGAATTGGTCACTAAGTTGGGAATTCAAGCTTTTGAGATGGGAAATACTATAACTGTTAGGAAATAAGATGTAGCTAAATAGATAATTGAGTAGATTACTTAATGGAGAGAGACAAATTTACATACACGAGATTATAGATTAGAAAGAGAGAAAGAGAGTACACATGATATACGTGGTTCACCCAATGTGGGCTACGTCCACGGGAAAGCAGCCACTCAATGTCTTTAGTACTTCAAAACAAGAAATAGTTTACAAAGGGATTATACCCTTAATGGAGCTCCCACCTTGCTTCACTCTCACCACCTCACACTCACCTTGTTGCATCAACTTCACACACTATGAAATGTGTGTAGAAATGGCCTCTTTTTATAGGCCAAAAGGGTTGCCCTCTCTTATGACAGGCAGCCATGTGTAGCCGCCCTTGTGTACATAAGTCCAAATCGGACCCTCCCATCTGCCCATGTGTGGCCGCCCTTGAGAAGACAAGCCGCTTTTGAATTCAGCCACCGGCCATTGACTATCGGCCGCCCACTCGCCAACCGACGGTTTTTTTCCGACCACTTTTCGGCCGCCGTCCAGCCATAATTTTCCGGTGAAAAGGAATATTCTCGCAAGGGAAAAAAATTCTTGCGGGCTTGCTCCCGAGGCCCCTAAAGTTGCCCCTGATTTTTGGCCGTGAAAAATTTGGTTTCCGGCGAGTGATTTTCCTTCACGCACGATTCCATTTTCCTTCAACCTATGACTGCTTTCCATTTTGGCTTCTTATCCTTGAATGCCGATTGAAGATGAGCAAAAAGCTCAACTTCTCCTTGTTAACCACCTTTGTAAACATGTCTGGAGGATTTTCACTTGTATGCACCTTTCCTAGCTTTAGCTGTCCCTCCTCCAAAAGAGTGCGTATGAAGTGATATCTCACCTCAATGTGCTTTGTCCTTGAATGAAAGGCTGAGTTCTTTGCAAGATGGATAGCGCTTTGGCTATCACTGTACAAGACACAATTGTCTTGTTTGAATCCAAGGTCTTCTAAGAATGTGTGAAGCTATAGAATTTCTTTGCTTGCCTCCGTCATTGCTACATACTCTGCTTCCATGGTAGAAAGTGAAACCACTTTCTACAGCTTTGAAGCCCAGCTTACTGCTATGCCTCCAACCGTGAACACATAGCCAGTAGTGCTCCTTCGAGTATCTTTGTCACCTGCCATATCTGCATCAACATATCCTTCTAGAAAAATATCAGTTCCTCCAAAATTCAAAGTATTAGTTGTTGTCCCTTTTAGATACCCAAGTATCCACTTCACAGCTTGCCAATGCTCTTTACCTGGGTTGTCCATGAACCTACTCACAACTCCCACTGCATGTGCAATGTCTGGCCTTGTCCAGACCATAGCATACATTAGAGAACCTACCGCTGCAGCATATGGAACTTTAGACATATAGGCTATCTCCTCTTGTGTCTTTGGACACATATCCTTTGTTAGTTTAAAGTGACCAGCCAAAGGTGTAGAAACTGGTTTTTCATTTTGCATTGCAAACCTTTGTAGTACCTTCTTGATGTAATCCCCTTGAGATAGCTTTATTGTCTTCTTCATCTTGTCCCTTGATATTTTCATACCAAGTATCCTCTTTGCAACACCTAAATCTTTCATTGAAAAATATTTAGAAAGATCCTCTTTTAGGTCTTTGATGTCCTGCATGTTAGTACTTGCAATCAACATGTCATCAACATACAACATTAGGATGATGAATTTTCCATCTCCCAAATTCTTCGTGTAGACGCAGTGATCCGAGTTGCATCTTGTGAATCCATGATCCAACATCCATCAATCAAACTTCAAGTAACATTGTCTTGATGCTTGTTTTAAACCATACATGCTCTTCTTTAATATGCAAACCATCTTCTCCTTACCTTTTACTTCATACCCCTTTGGTTGAAGCATGTAGATTTCCTCCTCTAAGTCACCGTGAGGGAATTCCGTATTTACATCCATTTGCTCGAGATTTAGATCATGAGCAGCCACAAGGCTTAAGACAAGCCTGATTGAGTTCATTTTTACAACAGGAGAAAATATTTCATTGAAGTCAATACCTTTATTTTGAGGAAACCCTTTTACCACAAGCCTAGACTTGTACCTTTTCTTCCCACCTTCTTCTTCCTTCACCTTGTACACCCATTTGTTTTGAAGTGCCCGCTTAACTTTAGGCAACTCAACCAACTCCCATGTTTGGTTGCGATGTAGTGAGTCCATCTCCACTTGCATGCTCTTCGTCCATTTTTCTTTGGATTCATGTTGCATAGATTCTTCGTATGATTTCGGCTCTCCAGAATCTGAGATCAAGAGATGGTGGAAGGAAGGAACAAACTTTTTTGGAGGTCTACTTGTTCTTGTAGATCTTCGGGGAATAGGTTGAGACTCCTCATTTGGTTGACCTTGTTGCACATTGTCACCGTTTGCAGTCCTTGAGTCTTCACCGTCCTCAAGCTCCATGTACTCATCACTTGTTTCTTTTGTTTGTTTTCTTTCCAAGTAGTCTTTGTACATATTTTGTTTGTTAAAAATTACATCCCTACTCCTTAAGATTTTACCATCTTCAAGATTCCATAGGCGATACCCAAAGTCACCTTCCCCATAGCCAATGAAGAAACACTTTTTGGACTTTGCATCTAGCTTTGATCTTAGGCTTCTATCTGTGTGCATGAAAGCCTCACACCCAAACACTTTGAGAAATGCATAATTCACCGGTTTACATGTCCATGCCTCTTCTGGAACTCCCCCATCCAATGTTGTTGAGGGTGACCGATTGATTAAGTACACAGACGTACTTACAGCTTCCGCCCAAAGCTCAAGCGGTAGGCCTGCATGTAGCCGCATGCTTCGTGCTCGCTCCATGATTGTCCAGTTCATCCTTTCCAAAATTCCATTTTGTTGAGGTGTCATTGGGGTTGTCCTTTGCCTCCGAATGCCATTGCTAGCACAAAAGCTTTCAAAAGCTTGGCTGCAATATTCACCTTCATTGTCGGATTTGAGGCATTTAACCTTGGTAACTGTTTCATTATCCACAAAGGCTTTCCACCTTTGAAATATGGAAAATACATCGGATTTATTCTTTATGACATAAACCCATGTTTTTCTAGTCGCATCGTCTATGAATGTTACATAGTACAATGAGCCACCAAGTGATGGTGTACTTGCAGGACCCCAAACATCGGAATGAACCAACTCAGGTTTTTTATTTTTTCTTTCATTTCTTGAATTTTGAAATTTTACCCTCTTTTGCTTACCATAAACACAATCTTCGTAGAACTCTAAGTCCACTTCTTTCAAACCTGGTAGAAGCTTCTTTGTTTGAAGGATTTGCATTCCTTTGGCACTCATATGCCCAAGCCGGTAGTGCCACACCGCACTGTCAACTTCTGTAGTTGTTGCACAAGCTGAAGGTTACGTGCTAATAGTACACAAGTAAAGTGTACCGACTTTTTCTCCCTTGGCAACCACCAAAGATCCCTTTGAGATGTTCCACCGTTTGTTTCCGAATGCAATGTTGTGACCTTCATCGTCCAATTGACCTGTTGAGATCAAATTTTTGCGAAGAGAAGGAACATGCCTAACATCTTTAAGCTTCCATTCATTTCCGTTAGCAGTTTTGACAGAAACTGTACCTTTGCCGACAATCTCACAAGCTTCGACATCTCCCAAGTATACATACCCAAAATTACCTTTGGTGTAGTCTTGGAAATGTTGCTTGTGTGGTGTCGCATGGAATGAAGCCCCGGAATCTACTATCCAGGAATTAGACACATTGTCTAATGAGAGAATTAAAGCATCTTGCTCTACTTTACCTGCCACATTGGCCTCCGATGTTGGCTTGTTGTCTTGCGGCTCTGTCTCCTTCTTCTTCTTGGACTAGCAATCCTTCTTGACGTGGCCCTTCTTGCCGCAGTTCCAACATTTAAGAACTGACTTTGTGCGTGACTTGCTCCTCCTTGAGCGATCACGACCCTTTTGGTTTTTTAACCTCTCCTTAGGCCTTCCTCTTATTTCTACTGACAGTGCAGCACTTGATGATTCTCCTGTGCTTCTCCTTCGTATTTCCTCGCTTAGGAGAACACCCACAACATCATCAAACTTAAGAGTATTTGTGCCAGAAATAGAATTACTTACAGCCATCACAAGGCTGCCCCAACTATCCGGTAGAGATGATAGTATAAGGAGAGCGCGCACTTCGTCATCAAAATTGATTTTCACCGATCGAAGTTGACTTATATTTGTGTTAAAGTCATTTAGGCGTTCTGCAAAACTGAACCATTCTCTGCCATCTTTAGATTGAACAAGCGCTTCATAAGAAATACCTTATTGGATGCCGATGGTTTCTCGTAGAATTCGTCAAGTGACTTCATCAAGTCCTCCGTGGTCTTCATCTCCGAAACATTGAAGGCCACCATTGACGCCAGGCTTAACCGGATTGTTCCCAGTGCCTTTCGATCAAGGACAATCCATGCTTCATCTGCCATCGTTGCGGGCTTCTTTGCAAGACCGCCTAGTGGCAAATAGAGGTCCTTCTGGTAGAGATAGTCTTCAATCTGCATCTTCCAATGTTGGTAGTTTCTGCCGTTGAACTTCTCAATCTTGAGCTTTCCTTCCTCCGCCATAACTCCCACTCAATTCAAGGAATCCTTTCCTTGAGATAATTTAGCTAGGAGCAAACCTTGCTCTGATACCAGTTGTTAGGAAATAAGACGTAGCTAAATAGATAATTGAGTAGATTACTTAATGGAGAGAGACAAATTTACATACACGAGATTATAGAGTAGAGACATAGAGAGAGTACACACGATATACGTGGTTCACCCAATGTGGGCTACGTCCACGGAAAAGCAGTCACTCAATGGCTTTAGTACTTCAAAACAAGAAATAGTTTACAAAGGGATTAAACCCTTAATGGAGCTCCCGCCTTGCTTCACTCTCACCACCTCACACTCACCTTGTTGCATCAACTTCACACACTATGAAATGTGTGTAGAAATGGCCTCTTTTTATAGGCCAAAAGGGTTGCCCTCTCTCATGAGAGGCAGCCATGTGTAGCCGCCCTTGTGTAGATAAGTCCAAATCGGACCCTCCAATCCGCCCATGTGTGGCCGCCCTTGAGAAGACAAGTCCTCTTTTGAATTCGGCCACCGGCCATTTACTACCGGCCACCCAACGGGCAATCGACGGTTGTTTTCGGACCACTTTCCGGCCGCCATCCAGCCATAATATTCCGGCGAGGGAAAAAAAAGTCTCGGGGGGCGGAAAAAGTTGCCCCTGATTTTTGGCCGTGAAAAATTTGGTTTCCGGCAAGTGATTTTCCTTCACGCACGATGGCTTCTCCTCATAATGGGGGCCTTACAAATGTGCGCTTTTACCACAGAAAATCACAAGGATAAATCAGGCTCCATACGTAACAATAACTGCCGATGCAACTTTCAAGGGACAACAAGCCTTCGTTACTCCCTTGATTGGGAAGTTGAGGCTTCCTGTCCAAAGCCGTCAACAAAAGTGTTGAAGCCGTCAACAAGTGCATCTTGAACTAATTTGTCTTGATTCAGCTTCTTAATGCGATCATACATACCAATCACATCAACATTCTTTGCACTCTTTGATAAGGCAATCTTCTCATCTATTATTTCTTCTTGAATGGATTGCACCTCTGATTCCTCAAGACGACAAAGATACCTAAATGCAGTTGTTGGGGGTTTCCTATTCTCCTCCTCTAGATTTTCAATGATTTGTATCCAGCGATTGTAAACATCATTAGAATATGTGACCATGTGTGCCTATTTTGCAATCCAATTTGCTCCTGTAGTCACTTTTGCATATCATAAAAATTCTTGAATTTAAATAAAAAAATTAAATATTATACACTACTTTCAAGAATTTAAACAAGGAAAGTAAGCAAAAGAAGATCACTTTCATCCCATCCAGCACGAGATGCATTTACCTCCACAACTCCAGTTGCAGCCTTTGGTGGTCGTCCCGAGAAAATTCATTGACTCTGTAAATGTTTCAATGTTTGGTTATATGGCAGCTTCATGTACAATGCCTTAGCCTCCTCATTTGCAATTGTGGATATAGCAATTGAGACAAATGGAAAAGCAGTGACAAGTATACGAGCTTTTCTGAGTTGATACACATCAATTAGCCTTTGAATCCTCTCTTTGTTTTTTTGCTCATTATAGAGCAAAACTTTTGTGGCATAAATAGAATGTTTCCCATAGATAATCCAATAGTGATAGTCTTTCAATTTTCTCTCTTCTACATGTTCTACCCTCAAAGGAGTCCCTTCTCGTGATTTTGCATTTTGAACAGGCATTAAATATGCACATGCTGCAGGCTTGGTTGTGTAAATCCAAATAGCAAAATTTGAGCATGTCTTTGATCGACGAATATTGTATTGATCAGGAGCAAGCCAACAGTTTTGAACAGGAATATCAAATTCTCTATATTGAAATGAAAAGAACTCTATGTACTTATTCATACCACCTTTATCTTTTTCTTGTCCTTTTATGGCCTTAGCCTCTAAAATATCTGGATCCACAATTCTGAGCTTCGAGGTTGACCCCCCTGTTCAAGACTCTACAACTGCACTATCTACATCCAAAATAGAACCTCTCTTTGGAGCTATTTTTTGTATTTTGGCCTGCTTCTTTGCTGGTGGTCGTGAGACTTTTTCCTTTTTTCCTTTAAGTGTAGCAATAATAGACTTTTAAAGCTGATCAACATTGAGATTTGAACTTGCTTCTTCAAACTTCCATCCCCATGAAAAAATTGTCTCTTCTTTGTCCCTAGACAGACCCTCAAATATGCCCTTGGAGACAGCTGATATTCTTGGTTCCCCACTGCAAGAATATCAATGCACTCTACCTCTAGATGACTATCAACTACAGACACAGATGCTTCCACTACTTGTCCAATGTCTTCAAATACACTATCATCATCTTTTCCCACAATGAATAGATGAACCTTCTGAAATTGTGCACCCTCTAATCCATTAATGTTCAAGTACCAATTTCTTAACTCATTGCAAGTATAGTCAATTGACATAGAAACTCTTGCAACATTTCTTTTGGGAGCCATCTCTTCCTACAATATGTAAACATCAAGCATTAGTAAATGTAATATATTTTTGGTATTGGATTAAATATATGGTTTCTTGCTTGTTTGATTCAAAAACAATCAAAGAGACTTAGTAAGACTTAAAAAGAATCAAGATTCATCAATTGTCATGGAATATCTAGTTTAAAAATCCACCACTTGTTTACCCTATAGTTTCAAGATCCACCACCTGTCTAACCTATAGATCATTGTAATATGAATATTTATTGAAGCATGGAGAGCCACAAGGTCCACCACTTGTTCAAACTAAGATCCATTGAGGCACAAAGATCCACAAGGTCTAGCACTTGTCCAAGCTAAACTCCAATGAAGAAGAAAGAGACACACGATCTACCACTTATCTAAGCTAAGCTCTATTGAAGCATAGAGGTCCACAAGCTCCACAATTTAAGTTGAGTATAGAAAATTGATGTAAGATCCACCACCTGTCCAAGCTAAGGCTCATTGAAGCATAGATAACCACAAGGTCCACCACTTGTCCAAGCTAAACTCCATTGAAGCATAGACACTACAAGAGGTCACTTGAATTCCGGGGCCACATCACCGGCGTCACTGGCGGGTGTTGGTATATGTGTGTGTATGTATGGAGGGAGCTAAGGTTTTTTAAAAATTTTGATTTTCAAATTTCTGACGTTTATTCTGGTGTCTATTCCGACAACAGCGCGAATTGACACTCCGACGCCTAAGCTGACATTTGTACCGATGGCACCTGCAAAAATCAAAATCGCGGGCTTTCTCTACGCATTTCTCTTGTTCTTGAAGGTTTTCTCAAGCTCTCTTCCCCATCTCTAATAGATCTGGTGCGAAACAAGCCGTCGGAAGTGCTAATCTTGCTTGTGGGTTAGCGCATAACACTAAGGTGAGATTGTTTTCATGTTTACTTGTAGATTTAGGGTTTAGGATTTTACTTTGTGTTTGTGTATGCGTTTTTGTAGGTTCCAAGACTTTTACAACAACTTTCATTGCTCAAATAGGACGAATGTGAGTGCTCAAACCTTTAAATGCATATTAAATTTATTTGAATTACTTTGTATATTAAGAAAAGAAAATTTCATGCTTTAAACTTTGAATGCTTTAAAATAAATTATGGTTTGTGATGTGAAATTTCATTTTGAATTATGAAAAAATTTGTTTTGGTTTATGAAAAAATCTTGTTTTGAAGAAATTTTGTATTGAATTATGTCATTTTTGAATTTATGCAGTTGATGGGGTTTAGGTTAAGTTTAGGTTATAAGTTAAGTTATATTAGGTTAGGTTATCTTATACGTTAGGTTACGTTAAGTTAAGCTACATTGTTAGGTTAGGTTAGGCTAGGTTAGGTTAGGTTATCTTATACGTTAGGTTGGATTAAGTTAAGCTATGTTATGTTAAGTTATATTAGGTTAGGTTAGGTTAAGCTACATTAAGTTACATTAGGTTATCTTATACGTTAAGCTAGGTTAAGTTAATCTACGTTAGGTTTAGCTACATTAGGTTAGGTTAGGTTAAGATACCTTCGACAATACGACAAGCCATAGAGCTTACCCACAGTGCAAATTAAAAACAACACAATGGCGATCTGTTTGTCAATATGGCAAGCCATAAAGCTTACCCACAACACATATGCATTTCTACGGCTTTCCATATTGCCAACGGCTTGCCATTCTGTTGTTTATATGTCTGCGAGCGGTTTTCAAGTCCTAAAATAGCTAAGCGGCCCTGAAAATAACACCATGGCGAGCCATTTGACAATATGGCAAGACATAGAGCTTGCCCACAATGCATATGCATTGTGGGCAAGCTCTATGGATTGACGTATTGCCAAACGGCTTTCCATTGCGTTTTCTATATGTCTGCAAACGGTTTTCAAATCCGAAAATAGCTAAGCGGTCTTAAAGACAACACAATGGCAAGCCTTTCGGCAATACAGCAAGCCATAGATCTTTCTTACAATGTATATGCATTGTGGGCAAGATTTATGGATTGCCATATTGCCAAATGGCTCGCCATGGTGTTGTCTATATGTTTGCGAGTGATTTTCAAGCGCTAAAATTGCCTCGTGTCCCTAAAAACAACACAATGACGATCCTTTTGGCAATACGGTAAGCCATAAAGCTTACCTACAAGGCATATGCATTGAGGGCAGTCTCTATGGCTTTCCATATTTCCAAAAGGCTTGCCATTGTGTTCGTTTTAGGACCGCAAGCGGTTTTCAAGCCCTAAAATAGCTAACCAACCCTAAAAACAACACAATGGAGATCCATTTGGCAAAACGGAAATCCATAGAGCTTGCCTACAATGCAGATGCATTGTGGGAAAGCTCTATGGATTGACATATTGCCAACAACTGGCCATTGTGTTGTCTATATGTTTGTGAGCGATTTTCAAACGCTAAAATTGCCTCGTGCCCCTAAAAACAACACAATGGCGACCCATTTGGCAATACGGCAATCCATAAAGCTTGCCCACAAGGCATATGCATTGTGGGAAAGCTCTATGGATTTCCATATTGCCAACGGCTTGCCATTGTGTTGTCTATATGTGTGCGAGCAGTTTTCAGGCCATAAAATAGCCTCGCAACTCTAAAAACAACACAATGGTGAGCCATTTGCCAAATTGGCAAGCCATAGAGCTTGCCCACATCGCATATGCATTGTGGTCAAGCTGTATGGCTTGTTGTTTTGATAAACGTCTCACCATTGTGCTATTTTTATGTTAGGTTTAGGTTATAGGTTAGGTGAGATTATAGGTTAGGTTAGAGCTATCCACGGCATAATAGTCGAAAAATACAAACGGACTTCGAAGATGACTCGTGTACTTTTAAAAACGCAAACGAACTTCGGTTGGGTTAGGTTATAGGTTAGGTTTAGGTTATAAGTTGGGTAAGGTATAGGTTTTAGGTTTGGTTAGATTATAGGTTAGGCATTGATAGCCGTTTTTCGGCTTTCCATAATTGCCATAGTAAGCTATCTCACCCTACCAAATTCACCGAAACACTATGGCTATCTCTACCATTTCACTGTATATAGGTGCGTGTGAGTTAGGGGACTTTTCCCATATCTCCTTACTGAAATAAAAAACCCTCAATTAGCTAGTCACTGGGTTAGTTGAGCCAAAAAAATAAAAAATATAAAAAATATAAGTATATTATGGCCCATGCGTATGTAAATATTTCTTTGTATATAGGGCCTAAATAAAAGATTTTTTCATAATTATTTTGGTATTTATTTAAATATTTTTACCTAGGTGTGTGTTATTTATGCTTTGTACATTGCCTCACCATTACCACAATTTTTCTTACCATTTTTCATACTCTTTATTCCATATAGAAAAATTTTCATGTAAGCTTCTCTTATATTTGGTGTAACTCCACCCCAACAAAAATCCAAAAAAACTAGTTTTATTTATGTGTATATTTTTTCACTATTGTGATTTTTCCCTTTCTACATCTATTTTGTTTTTTTTCTAAAAAATTAGAACACCAAAAATATTTATCTTTTTATGGTAGCCTCATAATGAGAGAGATTTATTTTGACCCCTTTATATTTTTCCACCTATATTATTTATATTTGACATGTACATATTTTTTAGACCCCTCAATATTTGATTTTCTTAGTTGTACTATTCACTTATATCATGATCTCAACAATATCTTCAATTATAGACCTACCAAATAAGGTCAAGGGTAGGTGGCATGCATACATGCATTATGGAGGGCTCACTCTTGGAGGTATTCAAAAGAATCATCCAAAGAAGGACCCCACAAGGACCTTGTGCAGTGGACAAAAACGGTCGGTTTTACTGAATTTTTAAAGTTCACTTGCTCTCCGAATTTGAAAAGGTGATACAAACAAAAGTTGTAGCTTGTGGGCTGAACTTTTGCCTCAAATGTTTTCATATTTTTTTGAGCTACGAGCTGTGAGCTATGATTTTATTAGTGGACCCCAGTTTTCCCATGCTATGCAGCCACACTCTCTCTTCCACTTTATCATTTTCCTCTTTCACACACACTTCTCCACTCATCATCCCCACCTCTCTCACCACTCCTCTCTGCACCCTACTCACCTTCTCCTCAACCTTGAAGAATAAGAGAAACCATGGTGAACTCATACCTCCCACACACAATTCCATTCCAAAATTGACCACCTAGTCTCATTTTTCCTCCTCCAATTTACCCATATCTATCAAAAAAACCACAAAATTCAGCCTCTTCTCTTAAAAGACAGCATCATGGTGGTTGATTACTCAGATTCAATTACCTTGTCTCTCAAGGAAGGTCAAGAGTGGAGAAAAAATGTACCGTCAAAGCTAGTGGACCGTCAACAAGCGTCAAAATTGGTCCTACTCAAGACACTTGGAGCATCAACCTTGTAAGAAATCCACCTTTTCTTACCTCTTAAGAGTTTTTCTTCCTTATTTGTATCCTACATGGATACTCGCTTTGTAAATATCCAATTCCATTTGTAAATTAATACTAACTCTACTAACACCAACCGACTATGAAAAGTCCTATCACCTCCATTTCTCTCCTCTCTCTTTCCCCACCAACTTCTTGATAATTCCAAGCAAAAGAAATTAGATAAATTGCTGAAAATCTAACCCAACCATGGTTAGAGGAGTAACCCTAGCCTTCAAAATTGCTATAAAAGGAGGGTGTAGCTAGCACAAAAAGGGGGAGCCATAAGCAAGAGCACTATGCTATAGCTTGAGAAGCCAAGCTCAACCTCTCTAGAAGGAGCTCTTGAGTGGAAGCTCATTGTCTTATGCATGTGCATGTGTTGTAATAGGGGATTAGCAAGGGAACTCTATGCCATTGTAAGAGAGAGAGTGATAATTCAATTGAGAGTAGGAAATCTATCATTTCTCCTACTAGTGTAAGCCCAACATTTGCATGAATCAAGGAGGGTGGATTTGGACTAAGCTTGGATATTTTGTCTCCCTTCCAACGTGAAGTAATGGACAACAATGATGTGTAAGTTTCTTGGTGTTTTTTGTTAAGTTCTTGATAGCTTGTCTCTGGTGTTGTCATCAATCTAGCCATAAATCCCACTTACTGTAAGAGGGCGATAGGGTGGAGAGGACTCCCCTGGCCTTAAGACAGTGATTGGGGTGGCTTTTCTTGTGATGTGTTGTGGTGAAATTTACGCAAGCTATGTTGAACAAATACTAATCTCACTTTGATTTGTCATGACAGATTTGTAAGAAGGTATTAATGCAACAAGCACCCCCTCCCCCTTTCTCTCTCCTTCTTAAATATATAGTTGTGTTTGCTTGATCATTGCCGATACGTTTCAAAGCAGCCCGATCACTATCTCTCTCTCTCTCTCTCTCTCTCTCTCTCTCTCTCTCTCGTGTTTTAGTGTGTGAGAGTGTTCCATTGGTGTTAGGGTTAGTGTAAATTCCTTGCTTGTTTGTGGGTTGCTCTAACGATTCTCCTCTTTTGCATCCTAGTTCGCTCTTAAACTAGGTGGTGCCCCTTGTGTAGTTGGGATTTGGCTGTGGGTTTGTTGTTTTGGTTTGTGTTGTGTTGTGCCCCAGCCCCATTGAGCAGCACGGGAGCCTTGAAGGGTGTCTAGAGGTTGCTCTTCTTGTTGCCCGCCCCAGACCGCCTCAAATTGGTGCTAGCACAAAAGGGGGAGCCATAAGCAAGAGCACTATGCTATAGCTTGAGAAGCCAAGCTCAACCTCTCTAGAAGGAGCTCTTGAGTGGAAGCTCATTGTCTTATGCATGTGCATGTGTTGTAATAGGGGATTAGCAAGGGAACTCTATGCCATTGTAAGAGAGAGAGTGATAATTCAATTGAGAGTAGGAAATCTATCATTTCTCCTACTAGTGTAAGCCCAACATTTGCATGAATCAAGGAGGGTGGATTTGGACTAAGCTTGGATATTTTGTCTCCCTTCCAACGTGAAGTAATGGACAACAATGATGCGTAAGTGTCTTGGTGTTTTTTGTTAAGTTCTTGATAGCTTGTCTCTGGTGTTGTCATCAATCTAGCCATAAATCCCACTTACTGTAAGAGGGCGATAGGGTGGAGAGGACTCCCCTGGCCTTAAGACAGTGATTGGGGTGGCTTTTCTTGTGATGTGTTGTGGTGAAATTTACGCAAGCTATGTTGAACAAATACTAATCTCACTTTGATTTGTCATGACAGATTTGTAAGAAGGTATTAATGCAACAAGCACCCCCTCCCCCTTTCTCTCTCCTTCTTAAATATATAGTTGTGTTTGCTTGATCATTGCGGATACATTTCAAAGCAGCCCGAGCACTATCTCTCTCTCTCTCTCTCTCTCTCTCTCTCTCTCTCTCTCTCTCTCTCTCTCTCTCTCTCTCTCTCTCTCGTTCGTGTTTTATTGTGTGAGAGTGTTCCATTGGTGATAGGGTTAGTGTAAATTCCTTGCTTGTTTGTGGGTTGCTCTAACGATTCTGCTCTTTTGCGTCCTAGTTTGCTCTTAAACTAGGTGGTGCCCCTTGTGTAGTTTGGATTTGGCTGTGGGTTTGTTGTTTTGGTTTGTGTTGTGTTGTTCCCCAGCCCCATTAAGCAGCACGGGAGCCTTGAAGGGTGTCTAGAGGTTGCTCTTCTTGTTGCCCGCCCCGGACCGCCTCAAATTGGTGCCCCCACTGAGGAGCGATTGTGTGCTTAGTGTTTTTGTATTTAATGAATGCTTGAATTTCAGCATAATCAAGTAGATTTTATGAATCATGAAAACATGTATAACCGAGTTTAATTTCAAGGGAACTGAAATTGATCTAGAATATGGTTTGGATTAGCATAACATAAGAAAGGAAAAAAACATTTTCACATAAGAATCTAAAATTCATGTTGAAAGACATTTCAAAACTTTGTGTAGTTAGTTGATGTCATGAGAGAAAATGATTGTTTGGAGCTAATCTTTGTGTGGTTCTAGCATTGAGAGACTATGACACGCTATACCTTTGATGATATCCCAATCTTCTTCGGATATCTAGAAGAAGATGTTGATGATTTTCTTGCTGATTTTAGAATGGTTTGTCGTATCCTTGGTAAAAGGGATGACATTGAAAAAGGGGATTTTCTATTGCTATGCCTTAGAGGCAACGCTGAGCAATGGTTTTGGAGTATGTCTTCTCAGATTGAAGATGGATATACCCAAATTTCCAAAGCTTTGAAGGCCAGATTCTCTAAAGTTCCAACAACGGAGAAAGCATGGGCTTCACTAGGGAGACTTCAACAACATGGTGAATACTACTATGCTTATGAGGATATTTTTTCTCGTCAATGGGAAGGATGTGGATTTAGCTCTACATTTCCAGATTATGTAAAAATGGATCAATTTATTTCGGGTTTGTCTCCTTTCCTAAAGACTAAGGTTACTTGTAGTGGACCCTCTACCTTTGAAGAAGCGGTCATTATTGCCCGAAGGAAGTTTCACAAGTACTTCTACATCAAAAATGGTTTCCATCATGCTGGAAGAACCAACCCTGATGAAAGTGTTTCTATCAAGGAGTCATCTCCTTTGCCATACTTGTCTCCTTCTACTCCGACAAATGTTGAAGAAGTTACTTACATGCCAACTGATTATTCAAGTGCTAAAGTGTGTGGCCAAGATTCAAATGTGGAATCTCTTTCTTCTACCTTTATCACAAGCATGAAAAAATCGACACAAGATATCTCAAATTGCATTGATGATTCAATAATGGATACATCCAACCTTTTGGTGGAGGATCAATTTCTAGTCCGAGCAGACGAAGCTTTTGCGCAACATGACTCTATGGAGAATGAAGACCTTGAAGGTAACCTTGATCTTATGGAATGTTCTGAGAGTGTATCTTGTCTAAAAGAAGAGAGTGAAGAAGAAGATGAAATCATAGGTGGAGAGATCATAGACCACATTGATCATAAAGAGATGATTGTGTACATGGAATGCCAACTCCAAAACAAAGTAGAAGAGTGTGAGTTGAATCCAGGTGAGGATAATCTTGAAGAAGTGTTTGAGGATGTTGAAAAGCATTGGTATGACCCATGTATGTTAAGCATAGAGTAACCTATCATGCAAGAAGCCAAATGTTTCACAAAATCAAACAGTATTCCATCAACCTTTGAGGTGGTACAATGTGAGGAGTTACAACCTTGCCAAAGGGGGGGCTTAGAAGGGGATGAAGAACATGGGAGAGTAGTAAAAGATAAAATCATAAAAGGAAACTATCAGAAGGGTATCATTCTCTCCAATGGTGTTTTAGTGGGTGGCTCTTCATTCATGGGACAATCTCTTAGCAAGAAAATCCAAGCTTTTGAAGCCCCAATCATCTTCACATTGGGTTTCACCTCTTCAAGGTCAACTTCTCCTCTCTTCACATATAACTTTCATCGGGGACACCATACCTTCTTAAGTGGAAGAGGACATGAATACTTGGTGATAAACGGATGTTTCCAAATCTTCTTCACTTGGTTCTTTGGTGTATGGAGGTCGCACATTGTGATGCTTCTGGTCTTCATCATAGATGAAAAACTTGTTGATTGCTACATGTGGATATTTCATCAATCAGTACCAAAATCTATTCTCTTCCAATGTGTTGGAAGCAATAGAAACCTTCGTCTATTATCTACTTATGTGGTAAACTATTTGCAATACCTTCCAATAGCAGCTGGAAGCATGGATCAAGCTTTCCTAAATCATGAAGGCCATGTAATTTTTGACTTGGTGACCCTACCCAGGTCGAATGAATTTTATGAGCTACAGTTCAGGAATTCGCTCATACAAGCTCTTGAAGATCGTAGCAGATACATCAACTTTATACAGGACGAAGAGCAACCAATCTTTTATATCACATTCATAGTGATAGATGCAATGATGGAAAACAGTAAAATCTATAAGTTTCTTCAACCAAAATCAGTAAGTGATTCCATACCATACATCTCTCTTTGGGAAAGATATTTCAAGATCTTTGATCCTGGGGGGTGCTTATGGAAACTTTCTCAATGGAGGAGGTTTCCTCAGTCACTTCATCCTACTATTGGCTCGAGAACCTTTCATATCACACAAGGTTTTTTAATCATACAACAAAGGTTCTTCAAAGATGAGAGCAGACAAAGACAGACTTTACACAATCTACATGTTGTATGATCGGATAAATGGTACATGAATGTACCATTATCTAAGGGGGGGGCTAATGATAGCTGTTTCTCGGCTTTCCATAATTGCCATAGTAAGCTACCTCACCCTACCAAATTCACCCAAACACTATGGCTATCCCTACCATTTCACTGTATATAGGTGCGTGTGAGTTAGGGGACTTTTCCCATATCTCCTTACTGAAATAAAAAACCCTCAATTAGCTAGTCACTGGGCTAGTTGAGCCAAAAAAATAAAAAATATAAAAAATATAAGTATATTATGGCCCATGCGTATGTAAATATTTCTTTGTATATAGGGCCTAAATAAAAGATTTTTTCATAATTATTTTGGTATTTATTTAAATATTTTTACCTAGGTGTGTGTTATTTATGCTCTGTACATTGCCTCACCATTACCACAATTTTTCTTACCATTTTTCATACTCTTTATTCCATATAGAAAAATTTTCATGTAAGCTTCTCTTATATTTGGTGTAACTCCACCCCAACAAAAATCCAAAAAAACTAGTTTTATTTATGTGTATATTTTTTCACTATTGTGATTTTTCCCTTCCTACATCTATTTTGTTTCTTTTCTAAAAAATTAGAACACCAAAAATATTTATCTTTTTATGGTAGCCTCATAATGAGAGAGATTTATTTTGACCCCTTTATATTTTGCCACCTATATTATTTATATTTGACATGTACATATTTTTTAGACCCCTCAATATTTGATTTTCTTAGTTGTACTATTCACTTATATCATGATCTCAACAATATCTTCAATTATAGACCTACCAAATAAGGTCAAGGGTAGGTGGCATGCATACATGCACTATGGAGGGCTCACTCTTGGAGGTATTCAAAAGAATCATCCAAAGAAGGACCCCACAAGGACCTTGTGCAGTGGACAAAAACGGTCGGTTTTGCTGAATTTTTAAAGTTCACTTGCTCTCCGAATTTGAAAAGGTGATACAAACAAAAGTTGTAGCTTGTGGGCTGAACTTTTGCCTCAAATGTTTTCATATTTTTTTGAGCTACGAGCTGTGAGCTATGATTTTATTAGTGGACCCCAGTTTTCCCATGCTATGCAGCCACACTCTCTCTTCCACTTTATCATTTTCCTCTTTCACACACACTTCTCCACTCATCATCCCCACCTCTCTCACCACTCCTCTCTGCACCCTACTCACCTTCTCCTCAACCTTGAAGAATAAGAGAAACCATGGTGAACTCATACCTCCCACACACAATTCCATTCCAAAATTGACCACCTAGTCTCATTTTTCCTCCTCCAATTTACCCATATCTATCAAAAAAACCACAAAATTCAGCCTCTTCTCTTAAAAGACAACATCATGGTGGTTGATTACTCAGATTCAATTACCTTGTCTCTCAAGGAAGGTCAAGAGTGGAGAAAAAATGTACCGTCAAAGCTAGTGGACCGTCAACAAGCGTCAAAATTGGCCCTACTCAAGACACTTGGAGCATCAACCTTGTAAGAAATCCACCTTTTCTTACCTCTTAAGAGTTTTTCTTCCTTATTTGTATCCTACATGGGTACTCGCTTTGTAAATATCCAATTCCATTTGTAAATTAATACTAACTCTACTAACACCAACCGACTATGAAAAGTCCTATCACCTCCATTTCTCTCCTCTCTCTTTCCCCACCAACTTCTTGATAATTCCAAGCAAAAGAAATTAGATAAATTGCTGAAAATCTAACCCAACCATGGTTAGAGGAGTAACCCTAGCCTTCAAAATTGCTATAAAAGGAGGGTGTAGCTAGCACAAAAAGGGGGAGCCATAAGCAAGAGCACTATGCTATAGCTTGAGAAGCCAAGCTCAACCTCTCTAGAAGGAGCTCTTGAGTGGAAGCTCATTGTCTTATGCATGTGCATGTGTTGTAATAGGGGATTAGCAAGGGAACTCTATGCCATTGTAAGAGAGAGAGTGATAATTCAATTGAGAGTAGGAAATCTATCATTTCTCCTACTAGTGTAAGCCCAACATTTGCATGAATCAAGGAGGGTGGATTTGGACTAAGCTTGGATATTTTGTCTCCCTTCCAACGTGAAGTAATGGACAACAATGATGAGTAAGTGTCTTGGTGTTTTTTGTTAAGTTCTTGATAGCTTCTCTCTGGTGTTGTCATGAATCTAGCCATAAATCCCACATACTGTAAGAGGGCAAGAGGGTGGAGAGGACTCCCCTGGCCTTAAGACAGTGATTGGGGTGGCTTTTCTTGTGATGTGTTGTGGTGAAATTTACGCAAGCTATGTTGAACAAATACTAATCTCACTTTGATTTGTCATGACAGATTTGTAAGAAGGTATTAATGCAACAAGCACCCCCTCCCCCTTTCTCTCTCCTTCTTAAATATATAGTTGTGTTTGCTTGATCATTGCCGATACGTTTCAAAGCAGCCCGATCACTATCTCTCTCTCTCTCTCTCTCTCTCTCTCTCTCTCTCTCTCTCTCTCTCGTGTTTTAGTGTGTGAGAGTGTTCCATTGGTGTTAGGGTTAGTGTAAATTCCTTGCTTGTTTGTGGGTTGCTCTAACGATTCTCCTCTTTTGCATCCTAGTTCGCTCTTAAACTAGGTGGTGCCCCTTGTGTAGTTGGGATTTGGCTGTGGGTTTGTTGTTTTGGTTTGTGTTGTGTTGTGCCCCAGCCCCATTGAGCAGCACGGGAGCCTTGAAGGGTGTCTAGAGGTTGCTCTTCTTGTTGCCCGCCCCAGACCGCCTCAAATTGGTGCTAGCACAAAAGGAGAGCCATAAGCAAGAGCACTATGCTATAGCTTGAGAAGCCAAGCTCAACCTCTTTAGAAGGAGCTCTTGAGTGGAAGCTCATTGTCTTATGCATGTGCATGTGTTGTAATAGGGGATTAGCAAGGGAACTCTATGCCATTGTAAGAGAGAGAGTGATAATTCAATTGAGAGTAGGAAATCTATCATTTCTCCTACTAGTGTAAGCCCAACATTTGCATGAATCAAGGAGGGTGGATTTGGACTAAGCTTGGATATTTTGTCTCCCTTCCAACGTGAAGTAATGGACAACAATGATGCGTAAGTGTCTTGGTGTTTTTTGTTAAGTTCTTGATAGCTTGTCTCTGGTGTTGTCATCAATCTAGCCATAAATCCCACTTACTGTAAGAGGGCGATAGGGTGGAGAGGACTCCCCTGGCCTTAAGACAGTGATTGGGGTGGCTTTTCTTGTGATGTGTTGTGGTGAAATTTACGCAAGCTATGTTGAACAAATACTAATCTCACTTTGATTTGTCATGACAGATTTGTAAGAAGGTATTAATGCAACAAGCACCCCCTCCCCCTTTCTCTCTCCTTCTTAAATATATAGTTGTGTTTGCTTGATCATTGCGGATACATTTCAAAGCAGCCCGAGCACTATCTCTCTCTCTCTCTCTCTCTCTCTCTCTCTCTCTCTCTCTCTCTCTCTCTCTCTCTCTCTCTCGTGTTTTAGTGTGTGAGAGTGTTCCATTGGTGTTAGGGTTAGTGTAAATTCCTTGCTTGTTTGTGGGTTGCTCTAACGATTCTCCTCTTTTGCATCCTAGTTCGCTCTTAAACTAGGTGGTGCCCCTTGTGTAGTTGGGATTTGGCTGTGGGTTTGTTGTTTTGGTTTGTGTTGTGTTGTGCCCCAGCCCCATTGAGCAGCACGGGAGCCTTGAAGGGTGTCTAGAGGTTGCTCTTCTTGTTGCCCGCCCCAGACCGCCTCAAATTGGTGCTAGCACAAAAGGAGAGCCATAAGCAAGAGCACTATGCTATAGCTTGAGAAGCCAAGCTCAACCTCTCTAGAAGGAGCTCTTGAGTGGAAGCTCATTGTCTTATGCATGTGCATGTGTTGTAATAGGGGATTAGCAAGGGAACTCTATGCCATTGTAAGAGAGAGAGTGATAATTCAATTGAGAGTAGGAAATCTATCATTTCTCCTACTAGTGTAAGCCCAACATTTGCATGAATCAAGGAGGGTGGATTTGGATTAAGCTTGGATAGTTTGTCTCCCTTCCAACGTGAAGTAATGGACAACAATGATGAGTAAGTGTCTTGGTGTTTTTTGTTAAGTTCTTGATAGCTTCTCTCTGGTGTTGTCATGAATCTAGCCATAAATCCCACATACTGTAAGAGGGCAAGAGGGTGGAGAGGACTCCCCTGGCCTTAAGACAGTGATTGGGGTGGCTTTTCTTGTGATGTGTTGTGGTGAAATTTACGCAAGCTATGTTGAACAAATACTAATCTCACTTTGATTTGTCATGACAGATTTGTAAGAAGGTATTAATGCAACAAGCACCCCCTCCCCCTTTCTCTCTCCTTCTTAAATATATAGTTGTGTTTGCTTGATCATTGCCGATACGTTTCAAAGCAGCCCGATCACTATCTCTCTCTCTCTCTCTCTCTCTCTCTCTCTCTCTCTCTCTCTCTCTCGTGTTTTAGTGTGTGAGAGTGTTCCATTGGTGTTAGGGTTAGTGTAAATTCCTTGCTTGTTTGTGGGTTGCTCTAACGATTCTCCTCTTTTGCATCCTAGTTCGCTCTTAAACTAGGTGGTGCCCCTTGTGTAGTTGGGATTTGGCTGTGGGTTTGTTGTTTTGGTTTGTGTTGTGTTGTGCCCCAGCCCCATTGAGCAGCACGGGAGCCTTGAAGGGTGTCTAGAGGTTGCTCTTCTTGTTGCCCGCCCCAGACCGCCTCAAATTGGTGCTAGCACAAAAGGGGGAGCCATAAGCAAGAGCACTATGCTATAGCTTGAGAAGCCAAGCTCAACCTCTCTAGAAGGAGCTCTTGAGTGGAAGCTCATTGTCTTATGCATGTGCATGTGTTGTAATAGGGGATTAGCAAGGGAACTCTATGCCATTGTAAGAGAGAGAGTGATAATTCAATTGAGAGTAGGAAATCTATCATTTCTCCTACTAGTGTAAGCCCAACATTTGCATGAATCAAGGAGGGTGGATTTGGATTAAGCTTGGATAGTTTGTCTCCCTTCCAACGTGAAGTAATGGACAACAATGATGAGTAAGTGTCTTGGTGTTTTTTGTTAAGTTCTTGATAGCTTCTCTCTGGTGTTGTCATGAATCTAGCCATAAATCCCACATACTGTAAGAGGGCAAGAGGGTGGAGAGGACTCCCCTGGCCTTAAGACAGTGATTGGGGTGGCTTTTCTTGTGATGTGTTGTGGTGAAATTTACGCAAGCTATGTTGAACAAATACTAATCTCACTTTGATTTGTCATGACAGATTTGTAAGAAGGTATTAATGCAACAAGCACCCCCTCCCCCTTTCTCTCTCCTTCTTAAATATATAGTTGTGTTTGCTTGATCATTGCCGATACGTTTCAAAGCAGCCCGATCACTATCTCTCTCTCTCTCTCTCTCTCTCTCTCTCTCTCTCTCTCTCTCTCTCTCTCTCTCTCTCTCTCTCGTGTTTTAGTGTGTGAGAGTGTTCCATTGGTGTTAGGGTTAGTGTAAATTCCTTGCTTGTTTGTGGGTTGCTCTAACGATTCTCCTCTTTTGCATCCTAGTTCGCTCTTAAACTAGGTGGTGCCCCTTGTGTAGTTGGGATTTGGCTGTGGGTTTGTTGTTTTGGTTTGTGTTGTGTTGTGCCCCAGCCCCATTGAGCAGCACGGGAGCCTTGAAGGGTGTCTAGAGGTTGCTCTTCTTGTTGCCCGCCCCAGACCGCCTCAAATTGGTGCTAGCACAAAAGGAGAGCCATAAGCAAGAGCACTATGCTATAGCTTGAGAAGCCAAGCTCAACCTCTCTAGAAGGAGCTCTTGAGTGGAAGCTCATTGTCTTATGCATGTGCATGTGTTGTAATAGGGGATTAGCAAGGGAACTCTATGCCATTGTAAGAGAGAGAGTGATAATTCAATTGAGAGTAGGAAATCTATCATTTCTCCTACTAGTGTAAGCCCAACATTTGCATGAATCAAGGAGGGTGGATTTGGACTAAGCTTGGATATTTTGTCTCCCTTCCAACGTGAAGTAATGGACAACAATGATGCGTAAGTTTCTTGGTGTTTTTTGTTAAGTTCTTGATAGCTTGTCTCTGGTGTTGTCATCAATCTAGCCATAAATCCCACTTACTGTAAGAGGGCGATAGGGTGGAGAGGACTCCCCTGGCCTTAAGACAGTGATTGGGGTGGCTTTTCTTGTGATGTGTTGTGGTGAAATTTACGCAAGCTATGTTAAACAAATACTAATCTCACTTTGATTTGTCATGACAGATTTGTAAGAAGGTATTAATGCAACAAGCACCCCCTCCCCCTTTCTCTCTCCTTCTTAAATATATAGTTGTGTTTGCTTGATCATTGCGGATACATTTCAAAGCAGCCCGAGCACTATCTCTCTCTCTCTCTCTCTCTCTCTCTCTCTCTCTCTCTCTCTCTCTCTCTCTCTCTCTCTCTCGTTCGTGTTTTAGTGTGTGAGAGTGTTCCATTGGTGATAGGGTTAGTGTAAATTCCTTGCTTGTTTGTGTTTGCTTGATCATTGCCGATACGTTTCAAAGCAGCCCGATCACTATCTCTCTCTCTCTCTCTCTCTCTCTCTCTCTCTCTCTCTCTCTCTCTCTCTCTCTCTCTCTCTCTCTCTCTCTCTCTCTCGTGTTTTAGTGTGTGAGAGTGTTCCATTGGTGTTAGGGTTAGTGTAAATTCCTTGCTTGTTTGTGGGTTGCTCTAACGATTCTCCTCTTTTGCATCCTAGTTCGCTCTTAAACTAGGTGGTGCCCCTTGTGTAGTTGGGATTTGGCTGTGGGTTTGTTGTTTTGGTTTGTGTTGTGTTGTGCCCCAGCTCCATTGAGCAGCACGGGAGCCTTGAAGGGTGTCTAGAGGTTGCTCTTCTTGTTGCCCGCCCCAGACCGCCTCAAATTGGTGCTAGCACAAAAGGGGGAGCCATAAGCAAGAGCACTATGCTATAGCTTGAGAAGCCAAGCTCAACCTCTCTAGAAGGAGCTCTTGAGTGGAAGCTCATTGTCTTATGCATGTGCATGTGTTGTAATAGGGGATTAGCAAGGGAACTCTATGCCATTGTAAGAGAGAGAGTGATAATTCAATTGAGAGTAGGAAATCTATCATTTCTCCTACTAGTGTAAGCCCAACATTTGCATGAATCAAGGAGGGTGGATTTGGATTAAGCTTGGATAGTTTGTCTCCCTTCCAACGTGAAGTAATGGACAACAATGATGAGTAAGTGTCTTGGTGTTTTTTGTTAAGTTCTTGATAGCTTCTCTCTGGTGTTGTCATGAATCTAGCCATAAATCCCACATACTGTAAGAGGGCAAGAGGGTGGAGAGGACTCCCCTGGCCTTAAGACAGTGATTGGGGTGGCTTTTCTTGTGATGTGTTGTGGTGAAATTTACGCAAGCTATGTTGAACAAATACTAATCTCACTTTGATTTGTCATGACAGATTTGTAAGAAGGTATTAATGCAACAAGCACCCCCTCCCCCTTTCTCTCTCCTTCTTAAATATATAGTTGTGTTTGCTTGATCATTGCCGATACGTTTCAAAGCAGCCCGATCACTATCTCTCTCTCTCTCTCTCTCTCTCTCTCTCTCTCTCTCTCTCTCTCTCTCTCTCTCTCTCTCTCTCTCTCTCTCGTGTTTTAGTGTGTGAGAGTGTTCCATTGGTGTTAGGGTTAGTGTAAATTCCTTGCTTGTTTGTGGGTTGCTCTAACGATTCTCCTCTTTTGCATCCTAGTTCGCTCTTAAACTAGGTGGTGCCCCTTGTGTAGTTGGGATTTGGCTGTGGGTTTGTTGTTTTGGTTTGTGTTGTGTTGTGCCCCAGCCCCATTGAGCAGCACGGGAGCCTTGAAGGGTGTCTAGAGGTTGCTCTTCTTGTTGCCCGCCCCAGACCGCCTCAAATTGGTGCTAGCACAAAAGGGGGAGCCATAAGCAAGAGCACTATGCTATAGCTTGAGAAGCCAAGCTCAACCTCTCTAGAAGGAGCTCTTGAGTGGAAGCTCATTGTCTTATGCATGTGCATGTGTTGTAATAGGGGATTAGCAAGGGAACTCTATGCCATTGTAAGAGAGAGAGTGATAATTCAATTGAGAGTAGGAAATCTATCATTTCTCCTACTAGTGTAAGCCCAACATTTGCATGAATCAAGGAGGGTGGATTTGGACTAAGCTTGGATATTTTGTCTCCCTTCCAACGTGAAGTAATGGACAACAATGATGCATAAGTGTCTTGGTGTTTTTTGTTAAGTTCTTGATAGCTTGTCTCTGGTGTTGTCATCAATCTAGCCATAAATCCCACTTACTGTAAGAGGGCGATAGGGTGGAGAGGACTCCCCTGGCCTTAAGACAGTGATTGGGGTGGCTTTTCTTGTGATGTGTTGTGGTGAAATTTACGCAAGCTATGTTGAACAAATACTAATCTCACTTTGATTTGTCATGACAGATTTGTAAGAAGGTATTAATGCAACAAGCATCCCCTCCCCCTTTCTCTCTCCTTCTTAAATATATAGTTGTGTTTGCTTGATCATTGCTGATACATTTCAAAGCAGCCCGAGCACTATCTCTCTCTCTCTCTCTCTCTCTCTCTCTCTCTCTCTCTCTCTCTCTCTCTCTCTCTCTCTCTCTCTCTCTCTCTCTCTCTCTCTCTCTCGTGTTTTAGTGTGTGAGAGTGTTCCATTGGTGTTAGGGTTAGTGTAAATTCCTTGCTTGTTTGTGGGTTGCTTTAACGATTCTGCTCTTTTGCGTCCTAGTTCGCTCTTAAACTAGGTGGTGCTCCTTGTGTAGTTGGGATTTGGCTGTGGGTTTGTTGTTTTTGTTTGTGTTGTGTTGTGCCCCAGCCCCATTGAGCAGCACGGGAGCCTTGAAGGGTGTCTAGAGGTTGCTCTTCTTTTTGCCCGCCCCGGACCGCCTCAGCATAATGATTATAGGGTAGGTTAGAGCTAGCGTCAAATTAATAGTAGAAAAAACGCGATCGAACTATGAAGATAACTTGTGTACTTCTAAAAACGTAAACGGGCTTCGGTTAGGTTAGGTTATACGTTAGGTTTAGGTTATAAGTTAGGTTACATGAAGTTAGGTTAGGTTTATGTTATAGGGTAGGTTAGATTATAGGTTAGGTTTGAGCTAGCTGCAAATTAATAGTAGAAAAAACGCAATCGTACTTTAAAAGTGCACACAGAATTCAAGAACCTTAATATATAGTCATTGACCAATAAAGACAAGATTATTACCCTGTGGTCCTAATCTCCGTGCACCTCTAGGCCGAGGTGTGCGGGGATCAGGCCTGGCTAGAGAATGTGAGGTTGTTAGAGCTAGCAGAAAAAAGTTGAACAAACACAATCGGACTTCAAAAGTGCACATAGACTTCAAGAACTTTAATATATAGTCATTCATTAATAAAAACGAGATTATTACCCTGTGTTCTTAATCTCCATGCACCTCTAGACCGACGTGTGAGGGGATCGGGCCTGGCTAGAGAATGTGAGGTTGTTAAATCTTGTCATGTACTTAGTAGTGTGTAGTTATAACAACTAGAGTGTTTTAATTTTTTGTTGCAACATTGGTAGATAAAGTATGGACGATAGGATGGTGTGTCCTTGTGCGCATTGCAAGCATCAGATCTTTTGAAAACAAAAAATCTGTGACCAACACATACGCAATCACAGTCTCTTTCCAATAGAGCAAGTACAAGACCTGCGTTATCGATCTTATGGTCTAGATATTGAAGGTCAAAGTCTAGAGTTTTCTTTAATAAATTTTAGTCTGTTTCGATTTTGTGGCTACAGTATCACAAATATGGAGCTTTGTGGTCGCATGGGAAGCACTTCAAAGTGCAACAGATTGACGAACAAAGGGTCACTTTGGACAGTGGTGTTAGGGCAAGCTTTGTCCAAGAAAGTAGGAGTATTGCCAGGGATGAGAATACAGAGACTAGCCAGCTTGAATACTTTGGCTACATCCAAGACATCTTGAAGATTATCTTTAAAAATTTTGATATGTTTATATTTGATGTCAAGTGGTTCAAAGTTATTACCAGCGGCCCTAATGCATTTGTGCGTAAAGACAAGAGTGGATTGATTCAAGTGAACTCTAGGTGGGTGTGGATAGATGTGCGGGATATATTCGTACTTCCGCAGCATTTTGAACAAGTTGTGTTCATACACAATCCACTATGGACAGAAAATGATGAGAATGATCGGTCTAAACCCTGCTGGCTCTATGTCATTTAAGTTGCTCCACGTAGCAAGCAAGTGTGTGAAGGATTGGATGTTGAGCTCAAAGAGGTGATTCATGAACAAATCGCAGGACCGACTCCAACTTTAAGTTTAGATTTTGAGGTGGATGTCAGCATTGAGCAATTGTCTGAACCTAGAGATGAGGTGTCAAATAGTAAAGCTGATGCGGAGAGTGACGAAGAAGTAGAGTTCGATGATGAAGATGCAGAAGTATAGATTGAGATAGACATCTTTGGTGCATCAGATCTCATTGAGGATGAGAGATTAAGTAATGACTTTTGCTAGGAAACCTTTTGTAAAGCTCTTTTTATTAGTCTACAATACACTTTGGATGTTTTCATTTGTGTAGTAGTTCCGTTGATTTGTTATTTGTATTGATTAAGCATTTCTTACGTAAACTTTGTGGGTGTTGTTTGTGTATGATTAGCCATGGCCGATGACGATGAGCCATACTCTCCTAGTTTTAGTTTTCTTGTCACTCTAGCCGGCATGTCACCCGAGCAGATGGGCTCGTTTTTGTCTCAATTCACACCAGAGTAGACAAGATGGCATAACACCTTTGGGGTGCACGTCCCTCTAGACCTACTACGGCCGACCCTACACCCAACACTAATGTGGTTCCTACATCGAGCAGACCCACACCTCAGTCTAGTGTGCCCCCTACGCCTAGGACTAGTGTGCCCCCTACACCGATGGGTGGTTCATCCTCGAGACGAGGTAGGCGAAGGTCTGGAGGTGGTGGTTGTTGTGGTAGTGGCTCTACCGATGCGTCCACACCATCGAGAGAGCGTCCACCACTCTCTTCAGTAGATATTTCACAAATGGACACACCACGTACACCTTGGGGATCACACGAGCATGATCCTAGCAAGGTATACAAGAGCAGGGATGGGGTTGTTGTGGCATATAGGGTCGAAAAGGCCATGCAATAGAGGATTTGACAGCTCTATACGATTTAGTTTGGTCACTCTCTGATGGATATTTGGGAGAACCTTGATCTTGAGAGAAAGAATTACATCGTCGAGGCCATTCAGACTGAGTACAGGACGGCAGAGGGGTACGATCAAGTTTCGAACAACTAGATTTTGAGCGTGGCGAAGTCCACAATGTCACACCATTGGTCAGACGCGAGAGATAGGTACAATGAAGGCAGTCCCAAGCCAGCATGGTTGGACGCAGAGGAGTGGACAGGGATTGCACAAGAGATACAAGACAATCCTGATAGATTTCAGCAGTAGAGAGATGCAGCTAGAGCATCATATCTTGGGAGTGGAGGCTACGATACGCTTAGACATGAGTTTATAAGTATGATTTAAATAATTGATAATAAATATGTTATTTGAATATTTATTTACTGATTAAACCATAATTTTGCAGGAGGTTGTCGTGAAGCGCCTTTTGACTCGCCGAGAGGAGAAGTATGAGTACAAGCATGGACTTGTGTCCCTTTTGACCCAGCTGCAGGAGGAGGGAGAGGATGTCGATTGGGAGGCATTACCATGAGGGTCTTCTCACTGAGTGATTGTTTGTATATGTATAGTTTTGTAGTGCTTATGTTTATGGTTTATGGTTATGTTTATGGTATGGCACAGATGTTATGGTTAAGGTTTGACAGTCAACTTAAGATTATGGTTTTGCTATGATGGTATGACAATCATCTGATGGTTATGGTTATGGTTGTGCAATGATGGTATGGCAATCAGGTGATGGTTATGGTTTTGCTATGATGGTATAGCAATCATGTGATGGTTATGGTTATGGTTGTGCAATGATGGTATGGCTATTATGGTTATGGTATGACAAGCAAGTTATGGTATGGAAAACAGGTTATTTTTATGGTTTTAAAGTTTTTGACTCATGATTTAATTATGTTAACAGGTTATGTTATTCTTACAATTTTGCTAATTGCCATACACTCGCTCTTTAGCGTCAGCTTGTAGGTGGAGTGCGGTTGCTTGTGCACTCTTCCTTTGGGCAGAGAAGGATGTTTCCTTTTGTTGCGGTACATGCAGCATTAGTTCCTAGCCCTCTCTACCCAAAATTTTTTTAGGGTTTGGTCGTCGATACAGGCAACGGTATGAGCATCGATAGAAGCAACGGTATGAGGGTCAGAATATACTATACAAATACCGATGTTTATTACGTTGTGTATTTCGACGCGTATTTGAAGGTTTATTTCGACGTAAGCTATACCAATGGTCATACCGACGCTACGATACGGGCGTCTCTTCCGATGCCTATTTCAGTGCTTTTTAGTTTAAAAAGTAACTTTATTTTGTCAGTACCTGTGCCGATTTCTGCACGACATCTTGTAGTGAGAGGGCCACAAAGTCCACAATTCAAGCTATGCATTTAGAATTGCTGCAAGGTCCACCACTTGTCCAAGCTAAGCTTCCTCCATTTAAGCATAGAGACCTACTTCATTGAAGAATAGAGAGACAGAAGGTCCACCCTTTATCCAAGTTAAACTCAATTGAAGCATAGAGGGCCACAAAGTCCACATTATAAACGAAGCATGGATAAATGATGCAAGGTCCACCATTTGTTCAAACTTAAGCTTCATTCAAGAATATAGAGCCACAAGGTCCACCACTTGTCCAACCTAATTTCCATTGTACCTTAGAGAGATGCAATGTCCATAGTTTAAGTTTCATATGGAAAATTATTTTAAGGTCCAACACCTATCCAAACTAAGGCCCATTGAATCATAAAGAACCATAAGGTCCACCACTTGTCCAATCTAACTTTCATCAAAGCAAAGAGAGCCACAAGGACTACAATCTAAGCTACCCACGGGAAATCAATGTAAGGTCCACCACTTGTCCAAGATAAGATCTATCAAAGAATAGAGAGTGATAATGTCCACAATGTAAGCTATGCATGGAAAATTGATGCAAGGTCCACCACTTCTCTAAGCTAAGCTCCATCGAAGCAAATCCATCAAAGCATAATAGAGAGCCAAAATGTCCACCACTTGCTCAAGATAATCTCCATTGAAGCATAGAGGGAAAGAAAGTCCACAATTTAAGCTAAGAATTGAGAAATGATGGAAGTTCCATAACTTGTTCAAGCTTAAGCTTCATGCAAGAATAGAGAGCCACAAGGTCCACCACTTGTCCAACCTAATCTCCATTGTAGCACAAATATCTATAAACTATGCATGGAGAACTGATGCAACATCCACCACTTGTCCAAGCTAAGACTCATTGAAGCCTAGAGAATTGCTGCAAGGTCCACTAGCTCCACTACTTGTCCAAACTAAGCTCCATTGAGGCACAAAAAACCACAAGGTCTAGCACTTGTCCAAGCTACACTCCAATGAAGAAGAAAGAGACACATGGTCTACCACTTATCCAAGCTAAGCTCTATTGAAGCATAGAGGTCCACAAGTTCAACAATTTAAGTTGAGTATAGAAAATTGATGTAAGGTCCACCACTTGTCCAATCTAAGACTCATTGAAGCATAGAGAACCACAAGGTCCACCACTTGTCCAAGCTAATCTCCATTGAAGCATAGAGGGCCACAAAGTCCACAATTCAAGATATGCATTTAGAATTGTTGCAAGGTCCACTACTTATCCAAGCTAAGCTTCCTCCATTTAATCATAGAGACCTACTTCATTGAAGAATAGAGAGGTAGAAGGTCCACCATTTGTCCAAGCTAAACTCAATTAAATCTTAGATAACCACATTATAAACTAGTCATGGAGAAATGGTGAAAGGTCCACCACTTGTTCAACCTTAATCTTCATTCAAGCATATAGAGCCACAAGGTCCACCACTTGTCCAACCTAATTTCCATCGTAGCATAGAGAGATGCAAGGTCCATAGTCTAAGTTGCATATGTAAAATAAATATAAGGTCCACCACCTATCCAAGATAAGTTCCTTTGAGGCATACAAAACCACAAGGTTCACTAAATGTCAAAGCTAAGTTTCATCAAAGCAAAGAGAGCCTGTAACATTTAATGGCCTAAAAACTTATGTAAAGCGGATATTAGCATGAACATAGTGGGCATTTCATTAGAATATATTCCTAATGAGAATTACAAGAGTGCTTGGGTAAAGACAGCAACGAAAAGCATAACACCTAGTTAGATAGCATCAACAATACTTTCAAAAGAGAGAAAAATTAAGCTATTGAAAACAGTTGAGGACCGGATTTGCATGGAGCCGGTCCCCCCTCCAAAAGGCTTTGTATTATGGTTTCTCCCATCAAGAGAGACATAGTACAATTCAATTCTTTGTGTTCCTTCAAGACTAGCTAGTGCACTGAAGATGAAAGCTTCATACACTAAGCAAAACACTTAGCAAACACAACTTTAATTATCCCCGTTCTCAGACCCAAGACCTCACACACGTTCGAAGATGGTGAGAGCTAGCAGGGTATGAGAGTAGATTGAGAGGAAGAAGGAGTATCTTACGAGAAAGATGTACATCTCCTCACATAATCACTCATATTAGCATAGCTTTAGCTTAGTAATTATCTTGATAGAGGAGATGAGCATGCATTGAAGCTTGGCTCTTGGTTGGATTTGCATCCACAAGCCAAGAGTGTGTCGATGTAGGCTTCTATCTCACAAGCTTGGAGTAGGTGATGAGCTCTCCATTAAAGCTTGCGAAGAGATAGTCTTCTCTTTGTTCACACATGAGATTGTGTGAGTGTGTGTGTGATAATGCCTTGCAAAACTCACCCCCCTCTCTCTCTTGGGCGAGCCCTCTTGCTAATTGCTCTTGCTGGCTCCCCATTGGACCTCCCCAAGTCAAGCCAATGGCTATTAAGTAGCATAAGTGATAGCCTTCTGACATGTGTCCCCCTTTCCCCTTTTGTGAGAGCTTTAGGTAATTTAATAATTAAACTAAACTCTCATTGGACCCCTTTTCCTCCTGGCCAATAGGAATCAGGCAAGCCATTGGGCTCCTGAATGCTCATTGGACCCCTTGGGAGACTGTCCAATAGTCTTCTAGGAGACTTAATTCTCATTGGTTCTTTTATTAAGTGTTTTTAAATTAAGTAAACTAGATTTACTCTAGCATAATTCTCATTGGTCCACCTCCAAGGTCATCCAATAGGAATTGGGCACACCTTGTGGGCATCTGGGCTAGGGAGCTGACATGTGTCCCTAATTCCCTTTGTGTAAAGGGAGCTTGTGTGTGTGTGTGTGTGACTTTATCTCTCATCCCCTAGAAGAAGGGCTCGCCCCCTCCCATGTAGGGATATGCAAAGACTTTTTAGTTACACACAAAGCATCCAATTTCCCCTAGGGTTGACCTTTGGACACAACCTTTGAATTTTGGAACCTTAGCATTTTGGAAGTCTTAATGGGCTGAACCTTAGGGTCTTTTTAGCCCAGTGTTGCACATGGCTCTTTTGCAGATGGCCCCCCCTTTGGATCCCTATTTTCCCTCCTTTGGATCCCTACTGTGGCCGGTCTGCTAGCTTAACCAATATTCTAGCTTTTTCTCCCCTGGCACTTCCCCACATTAAATGATCAGTTTAATATGATAAAATCATTCAGGAGAATTAGATATTGATTATTATGACATTACCTCTCTCTTGAAATCATAGTCGTCCTCGACTGTGGTGTAGAGAAGATAAAGCATATTCATGAGTCCTTTTCTTAGCGGGGAGAGGATCCCTATGTTACCCTACGACATCATTCCACAATGGATGACTAGTCCATTTGGTGCTTGAGAGCCTAAGGCTGCCGCAAGCATGTCTGCACATTAGTCCTATCAGTCTTCCATAGTAGAGTGACAAGCTCTACTTGGTGTTTGGGAGAGGTCACCTCTGCAAACTTGATCTAAGCATGCATACTACTTCATTTTTGTGCACAATTTAGAAAAAGAGAGTCTTATAAAACAAAAAAAACTTTGTTCATTTTTAACATTTTGTACATTTGCTTACTCTTGGGAAGCATTGTAAGCATTGACAAGGTTTAGGTTATCCTTTAATTGTATGCCTTGCATCCATCTAGCATCTTCAAAAGGATAATTCTTAAACTTAATAAGATATCGTGGGATAGTCTTACCGCCTCTTAATACCTTGTCTTCATGTCGGAGAATGGACTCGGGCTGCAGCACCTCCTCTTGGTCCTCGATCTCCAGCGGGTCTTCAATAGTTGGTTCTTGAGGTGGCTCTCCTTTGTAAGGCTTTCATAGGCTCACATGGAAAGCATTGTGTATGAGCCAATGATTGGGCAACTTGAGTTGATAGGCCATCTCATTGATTGGCCTAAGAATCTGGAAGGGACCATAGTACCTTTTTGCTAGTTTAGCATAGTACTTTTGGTGGCCTGTAGGATTCTTGCCCGTCGTGTGCCTTAATCGAGCCTTGGGAAACTTTAACAATACCCAATCGTTTTCTTTAAAGGCTTGGCCTCTTCTGTGGTTGTTTGCAACAGCCTTTTGCCTTTGCTGTGAGATAGAGATAGCATCCTTAATATTTTGAAAAGATTATTGTAGGTCTCGGCTATACTCATTTGCCAGCGAAGATCTTCCCATGTACCTTAAGTAGCAAGGGACTTTTTGATCTTCCCTCAATTACCTCGAAAGGTGCTTTTCCCGTGTAAGTATGTACAGTGTTATTGTAAGCATACTCCACTAAGGGTAAGTACTTCTTCCATTGGGATCTTTGATCTACTTCCGTTACATAGGCTTTTAGTAGATCGAGAACGGTTAGGTTAGCTATTTCACTTTGGCCATCCGTTTGTGGATGATAGGCCGAAGAGAAGTTTAGCCTTGTCCCTAAATTCTCAAAGAGACCCTTCCAAAAATTACTGGTCATTCTAGGATCTCTATCTGACACTATAGACATTGGCAAGCCATGGTAATTGAAAATTTGTGAAATGAACAGGGTTGCCATTTGATGGGCTTTGATAGTCTTTTTGACAGGTATAAAATGAGCTTGTTTACTGAACCTGTCTACTATCATCCATATTCCCGTATTCCCATGGATAGACTTAGGCAATCCAAAGATAAAATCCATGGATATGCTCTCCCATGGAGAATTAGGAATTGGCAAGGGTTGAAGTAATCCAAGTTGCTTCCCTCTATCAAATTTTGTCTTTTGGCAAACCACACATTTAGAAACATACTCTTGTATGTTCACTTTCATGATAGGCCAATAGAAATATGTTTCAATTCCCTTTAAGGTAAATTGAATCCCTCTATGCCCCGCATACGGTGGAGCATGAGATTCATACATTACTTTCTCACGTAGTGAGTTAGTAATGCATAGTCTATTGCCATAGACAAGATAACCATCTTGTAAAGTAAATGGTTCTTCTTTCTTCCCTAATGCAAGGGCTGAAATCACATCTCTAAAATCGGGATCAATAGCGTACTCATCTATCATTGAAGATAGATCATTGTGAGTTGCTATGGAAACCGCATTCACTCTCGGCCATCTTGAGAGTGCATCAGCTACTTGATTATGCTTGCCAGCAATGTGAGCAATATGAAAATGAAATTGCAAAAGAAAATTTTTCCACCTCATTTGTTTGTCGGAGAGCTTGGTCTGCGTCATGAAGTACTTAAGACTTTGGTGATCCGTTCGCAGAATGAAAGGAGTCCCCAATAAATAGTGCTTCCATGAGTCTAAGGCATGTAGAACTGCAAGGAGTTCCTTTTCGTATATGCCTAGAGCTGGCTCAACAGGGTCGAGCCTTCGACTCTCATAGCTTATGGCATGCCCTTCTTGGAGCAAAATAGCTCCAAGGCAAGCATCACATTGGACCTCAAATGGTTTTGAGAGATCCGGTAGTGTAAGCACAGGTTGAGAGATAAGCTTTTCTTTAAGCTTTTCGAAAGCATTGTTCTCCTTAGCAGACCATGTATACCTAACGCTTTTCTTTGTTAGGTCATGTAATGGTCCCGCAATTTGTGAGAACTTTTCTATGAAGCGTCTATAGTATGCACACATACCTATAAAGCTTCTTAGTTCATGAGGATTCCTTGGTTTAGGCCATCCTTTTATTACCTCTAACTTTGATGGATCCATTTGGATGCCATCTTGAGAGATAATGTGACCTAAATACTAAATCTCTTGCAAGAAAAATTCACTTGTCTTTCGATTAACATAAAGTTTATTCTCTCTTAAAACTTGAAATATTACCTGGAGGTGTGGCTTGTGTTCGTCTAATGAATTAGAGTAGATGATAATATCATCAAAGAACACTCCAATGAAGGTTCGATGAGGCCTGAACAGCTTCTCCATCAAGCGGTTGAATGTGGTTGGTGCATTGGTCAAGCCAAAAGGCATGACAATGTACTCATAAAGACCAAATGTGGTGCGAAAGGCGGTCTTTACAAAGTCTTGATCAACTGTCCTTATTTGATGATAGCCACTTTTTAGGTCAATCCTACTGAAGTAGGTGGATCCTTGTAGCTTATCAAATAGGTCTTCTACCCGTGGAACGGGAAACCTATTTTTGATAGTGATTCTATTTAGTGCTCATACGATATGTGCCGTCTTTCTTTTGCACTAATAGCACATGTGAGCAAAATGGAGATGAGCTAGGCCTAACCATGCCCTTCTCAATTAACTCATGCACTTGCCACATAATCTCCTCTTGTTGAGCTTGAGAAACTCTATAAGGAGGTTTGTTAGGCGGTGAACTTCCTCGAAGAAGTTCAATTGCATGGTCATCATTACCTCGTTTAGGAGGTAGCTCACAAGGGATGTCGTCAATAAAAACATCTTGAAACCCCTTGAGAAAATTGGATAACTCTAATTCCCTTTGGTTGCTTTTATTTTCTTTTGCGTGGGGATAGTGTTACCCATTTCCTTAGCATCTATATACATGTCTTTTTCCCTGAACTTAAAGGAGATTCTCCTTTCAGGAAATTTAACATCGGCAGCCAGGCGGTCAAACCATGGTGCCCCTAGGATTACATCCTCATGCTTGAGAGGAGAGATAAAGAAGTCCTCTTTGTCCACATAGCCTTGGACATGAAGCCTCAATTTCCCGATTAAAGGAGCGACTGAAGCTTCTTGCCCCTTGAAGGCACTGTCTGCGGGTAGGACATCTCCCATCTCGTAGGATTGTATGTCTAGCTTGGTGGCCAACTCTATAGATATAAAATTGTGAGTAGAACCAGGGTCAAAGAGAATAAAAGCATCATGTTCTCTTACCTTTCCCCAAGAATGGCGTAGAGGAGATCCTTTGTGATGAGTTTGGTGAGCCTCCTCCTCTTGGATTTCAACCAAGGAAGCTCTAGGAGGATCTTGGCGGTTGTTCTTTTGGGGACAAGCACGGTACCCATGCCCTTGTTCGCCGCACTTGAAACACCGGTTATCCTTGCGATAACGCTCAAGCTCTTCAGGAGAGAGTTTGTTCTTACCTTTGCAAACTCTCTTCTCTTTAGCTTTGTTGGAGTTGCCCTTAGGAGACTTTTGTACATTGTCCTTCCCCTTAGGCTCATTGGAACCCTTGTATGGTGTATTACCGCCGATATGGTATGTGGCCTTTGGGAGTTGACATACTCTGCCATTTCTTCGGTTAAGCCGGCACAAAATTGTTTCTTTTGATCTGCAAAATCCAAATTTTTAAAGACAGTGGCTTTGAGTTGTAGGTCCCAAAACTTGTCTACATATTTGTGGATGGATTCATCGGGAGAGAGCTTTAAGCTTCGTCATTCGGTGAGTACTTTGTCCTTGGTATCGGTGGCCAAAAACTGCTTCATAATGGAAGCTCTTAAAGATTTCCATGTTCGTGGAGCTTCACCGTTGGCTCATAGGCTAGACCACCATTGCCTGGCAGAATTTTGAAAGTGCATAGCTACATGGCGTAGCTTAGAGGACTCCGTGAAGTCCTCATCTCCAAAAGCCGCATCAAATTGTTGGATAAAGGACAAGACTTTGTCCGTAGCACCAAAGGTGCCATCATAGGTAAGGAAAGAGATGCTCTTCCCTCCCTCTTTGAACTTCTTCAACCTGGATGACCTCTTCCATGCGGCATAGTATTTCCTATGGCCTGTTCTTTTTCATGGTTCAAAAGTTGCACCATCACTTTCTTCAGAAGGTGAAGAATTTGAAGAAGGTGGAGAAGAGGGTGACCTCTTTCTTGCCTTTTTCTTGTCTTGATCTTCGTCGTCTTTGCCATCACTTTCATAAGAGGAAGAGGATGAAGAAGATGGAGAAGAGGGTGTCCTCTTTCTCGCCTTTTTCTTCTCTTGCCTTTTTCTTCTCTTGCCTTTTATCATCCCTCTTTGAATTATGGCGTGGAGAAGAGTGTGATGGTCTTCTCCGCTTTGGTGGTGATGGAGAGCGTTTAGCCCTTTTTTTTCGTGGAGCCATCTCCGCCGAGGTGGCGAGAGACTCACTTCTTTCTCGTTCCTTCGGTGAAGGCTCTTGAGTTTTCCTTTGGGAAGGAGATGCATCATCAAGAAGTAAATTCTTGAGCCCTTCGTATGGATTCTCTTCTTCTTCCCGAATCAGAGAGAGACCTCTTTTGGTAGTCTCACAAGGAGGCTTCCTAGGTGTTCTCTCGTCATGGTGATGAGCTTGGAGAATCCCGTGAGCACGGAGCTGCCGTTGCACTTCACTTTGGAGAGATGGATTGCCCATGGCTTGTTGAAGCCTAGAAACAAGATAGTTAACAAGAATTGAAGCATCATTAGTATCTTGCTCATGATCAAAATCAAAGTTATCAACATTAATTTCACTCTCTTTAATATTGTCAGCCATTCTAACAACTTTTAGGTGTAAACTTTTTAGGTGTACTTTGGCACTTCAAGCCCTAGTTGCTACTCCTCTTTACCCCTTTAGAAAAAGCACTCAAGCTACTGTACCCGCGGCTGGAATATCATTAATTGCAAGGAATAGAAGAGAGGGTCTTTCGACACCAAAACAGCACCAGATCCTGTCAAGATTCTAATAGCTCAATAGTGGTTAAAGCCCCGTAGGACTCCACTATTAAGACCATATCTCTCAACGGTGATGCCCCGTTAACTACACAAAGGCAGGCACACTGCAAGGCTACAAAATCCCTATTCTACTTACTCACAGGCAATTAATAATACCAACCATTTATAGCTAGCTTCAGGACCTCCCTTCTTGAACAAGAAAAGAGAAACCTTGTGCTTTGATACCAATGTAACATTTAATGGCCTAAAAACTTATGTGTAGCGCAAATTAGCATGAACATAGTGGGCATTTCATTAGAATATATTCCTAATGAGAATTACAAGAGTGCCTGGGTGGAGAGAGCAACGAATAGCATAACACCTAGTTAGATAGCATCAACAATACTTTCAAAAGAGAGAGAAATTAAGCTATTGAAAACAGTTGAGGACCGGATTTTCATGGAGCCGGTCCCCCCTCCAAAAGGCTTTGTATTATGGTTTCTCCCATCAAGAGAGACATAGTACAATTTAATTCTTTGTGTTCCTTCAAGACTAGCTAGTGCAATGAAGATGAAAGCTTCATGCACTAAGCAAAACACTTAGCAAACACAACTTTAATTATCCCCATTCTCAGACCCAAGACCTCACACACCTTCGAAGATGGTGAGAGCTAGCAGGGTATGAGAGTAGATTGAGATGAAGAAGGAGTATCTTACGACAAAAGATGTACATCTCCTCACATAATCACTCATATTAGCATAGATTTAGCTTAGTAATTAGCTTGATAGAGGAGATGAGCATGCATTGAAGCTTGGCTCTTGGTTGGATTTGCATCCACAAGCCAAGAGTGTGTCGATGTAGGCTTCTATCTCACAAGCTTGGAGTAGGTGATGAGCTCTCCATTAAAGCTTGGGAAGAGATAGTCTTCTCTTTCTTCACACATGATATTTTGTGAGTGTGTGTGTGATAATGCCTTGCAAAACTCACCCCCCTCTCTCTCTTGGGCGAGCCCTCTTGCTAATTGCTCTTGCTGGCTCCCCATTGGACCTCCCCAAGTCAAGCCAATGGCTATTAAGCAGCATAAGTGATAGCCTTTTGACATGTGTCCCCCTTTCCCCTTTTGTGAGAGCTTTAGGTAATTTAATAATTAAACTAAACTCTCATTGGACCCCTTTGCCTCCTGGCCAATAGGAATCAGGCAAGCCATTGGGCTCCTGAATGCTCATTGGACCGCTTGGGAGACTGTCCAATAGTCTTCTAGGAGACTTAATTCTCATTGGTTCTTTTATTAAGTGTTTTTAAATTAAGTAAACTAGATTTACTCTAGCCTAATTCTCATTGGTCCACCTCCAAGGCCATCCAATAGGAATTGGGCACACCTTGTGGGCATCTGGGCTAGGGAGCTGACATGTGTCCCTAATTCCCTTTGTGTAAAGGGAGCTTGTGTGTGTGTGTGTGACTTTCTCTCTCATCCCCTAGAAGAAGGGCTCGCCCCCTCCCATGTAGGGATATGCAAAGACTTTTTAGTTACACACAAAGCATCCAATTTCCCCTAGGGTTGACCTTTGGACACAACCTTGGAATTTTGGAACCTTAGCATTTTGGAAGTCTTAATGGGCTGAACCTTAGGGTCTTTTTAGCCCATTGTTTCATATGGCTCTTTTGCAGATGGCCCCCCCTTTGGATCCCTATTTTCCCTCCTTTGGATCCCTACTGTGGCCGGTCTACTAGCTTAATCAATATTCTAGCTTTTTCTCCCCTGGCACTTCCCCACATTAAATGATCAATTTAATATGAGAAAATCATTTAGGAGAATTAGATATTGATTATTATGACAGATCCACAACTACAAGGTCCACAATGTAAGCTACCCATGGGAAATTGATGTAAGGTCCACCACTTGTCCAAGCTAAGCTTCATCAAATCCTATAGCACCAGAATGTCCACAATCTAAGCTATGCATGGAAAATTGATGCAAGGTCCACCACTTCTCCAAGCTAAGCTCCATTGAAGCATTGAGAACCACTCCATTGAATAATACATAGCCAAAATGTCCACCACTTGTTCAAGATAATCTCCATGAAGCATAGAGGGACACAAGGTACACAATTTAATGTAAGCATGGAGAAATGACTGAACATCCATCACTTGTTTAAGCTTAAGCTTCATCCAAGCATAGAGAGCCACAAGGTCCACCACTTGTCCAACCTCGTCTACATTGTAGCATACATATCTACAAGGTCCATAATCTAAGCTATGCATGGAGAACTGATGCAAGGTCCACCAATTGTCCAAGCTAAGACTCATTGAACAATAGAAAACCACAAGGACCACCACTTGTCCAAGATAATCTCCATTAAAGCATATAGGGCCACAAAGTCCACAATTCAAGCTATGCATTTAGAATTGCTGCAAGGTCCACCACTTGTCCAAGATAAGCTTCCTCCATTTAAGCATCAAGACCTACTTCACTGAAGAATAGAGAGCCAGAAGGTCCACCATTTGTCCAAGCTAAACTCAATTGAAGCATAGAGGGCCACAAAGTCCACATTATAAACTAAGCATGGAGATGAAAGGTCCACCACCTGTTGAAATGTAATTATCATTTAAGCATATAGAGCCACAAGGTCCACCACTTGTCTAACCTAATTTCCATTGTAGCATATAGAGATGCAAGGTCCATAGTCTAAGTTGCATACGAAAAACTAATGTAATGTCCACCAGTTATCCAAGCTAAGGCCCATTGAGGCACAGAGAACCACAAGGTCCACCACTTGTCCAAGCTAATTTTCATCAAATCAAAGTGAGTCACAAGGTCCACAGGCTAGGCTCCATTGAAGTATAGAGATTCCATTGAACTATAGAGAGCCACAAGGTCCAACACTTGTCCAAGCCAAACTCTATCATTGAAGCAGAAAGAGTGACAGTCCCTGAAACTTCTCCAAGCTAAACTCTATTATTGACACACAGATAGCCACAAGGTCCACCACTTGTCCAAGCTAAGATTCATTAAAGTATAGACAACCACAAGGTCTACAATCTAAGCTAGGCATGGGGAATTGATGCAAGGTCCACCACTTGTCCAATCTAAGCTCCATTGGAGCATAGAGAGCCACAATGACCATAGTCTAAGCTAAGCATGGAGAATCGATGCAAGGTCCACCACATGTACAACCTATCATCGGCTATTATATCTAGCAGCATGGATTGCTTGGTTTCTAGATCCACCACTTGTACGACCTAAATTAAAAGTTTCCCACTTGGATTTACATTTTCCTGCTTGCATTTTCCCGCTTCAATTCAAAATTTCCACTTGAATTCAAGTACTTACTATAGTTTGATTTGAATTCAAAATTTACCGCCATAAATTTAATTATCCCGCCTAAATTCAAATTTGCTCATAGTGAAAATTAAAGTTCTAACATGAAGTACCCTAAACCGGCTCCAACTCAAACTATGCCAGTTAAAACTGAGGAAACCCATCAAAATTCAAAGTACCCACCAAGTTTTAGATATTTATCCCACTTAAATACGTAATCATGCATAAGGAAGATGATATAGCATTAGAGCAAGGTCCACCAATTGTCCATCCTCAATCTATAACCTTCTTTATATTGAGAACCTATTTTATTTCATCCCAATAGTAGTTAAATTTTCATTTCATGTATTATCTATGAGCCTCTCCTAGTTTCAACTATCATCAATGCAAGGTCCACCACTTGTCCAAGCTTGGCACGTCTCATTGATGCATGGCTACAATGAAATAGAGGAAGAAACATTGCATGGAGAGAAGCTTGCATACTATGTCCAATCTATCATCTCTAGTATCATGGATACTAGAAATCTCAAGCTTCACCATCTGTCCAACTTGAAGTATCATGGATCATTTGGTCTCAAGCTCCATCACTTGTCAAACCTATAGTCCATTGTAATGAATATACTGTGATTTTAAGGTTTTCCTTTTCCAAACTTGTTTCATTAGTGCTTTTGAAATAATTTCTCTATGATTTTGCATTTAACGATCTTATATTTGTCATTTGGTTGTAGAATGGACTTTGAATCTGGGGAGAAAGTGTACATGATAGTTGACAATGAAATTGTGAGTTCTAGTTGTGTGCATAGAACCGACGAAGATTCCACTTGTGGTGGTATACAGATATGCCAAGGAAATGCATCCATACTAGTGGATGAATGTTTGAAGGATGTAGTTCTACCTTTCCCTACAATGGATAGTACATCGCTACAGGGTTCGCTTTGGAGTGCCATTCGGTGGCCAAAGGTTCTATTGCAATCTACCATAGTGAATGACAACTTACTAGGACCAATGCAAAGCTATAATGCTAATGATCATGTGGATGTGCAAGTTACAGATGTAGTACTAATAACAAGCCCAAATTTTGAAACATCATTTCGAGAATCTTGGAGAAATCAGAGGGTTCTTTTAAAGGATCAGACAATGATGCACATTGTCAATGAGGGAACCATTTTATATGTATTTCCACATGATTATGTCAACTTCCAAGAACTTGGTCTTGATTGTGTGGGTGTGGCCATTGAAAGAGCAAATGAAACCAATGAGAATCTGGTTGAAGTGGGTAGTATTACTTTAGTGAAATGGCCTATCAAACAAATAACAATGTTGGATGGAAACCCATTGCAATGCTTTGTTCCCGTTGAAGGCATACATATTGGATGTGAAGATGTATCAAATGAAGACAATGCTCAGATAAAATTATGAGGGTAATGCAGTACAGAACTCAAGGAAGAGACGTTACACTTTCATCAATAGGATGCAAAAGGAGAGAGCACCGCCAGATTCTAGATTTTATCTATCAGCCGAATCAATTCAAAGGGTTTCATGTATTGATTGTTGTATTACTTTAGTGAAATGGCCTATCAAACAAATAACAATGTTGGATGGAAGCCCATTGCAACGCTTTGTTCCCGTTGAAGGCATGCATACTGGATGTCAAGATGTATCAAATGAAGACAATGCTCAGATAAAATTATGAGGGTAATGTTGTACAGAACTCAAGGAAGAGACGTTACACTTTCATCAATAGGATGAAAAAGGAGAGAGCACCACCACATTCTAGATTTTATCTATCAGCAGCCAAATCAATTCAAAGTGTTTCATGTATTGATTGTTGTGGATAAAAATGTTGTCAATATGCAGATCGTGGTATGGTGATGAGATTACGACAAGAATTCTGGGGAGAATCTCAAAAAACACGCACAAATTATGTTTATGATGTTCTCTCAATATGCTACCAAAACGATGAGAAGATACGGTACCAATTTAAAATTAATGGGACCATTGTTTGTCGTAGGACATGGTATGAGCTACATGGACTACCAAAGACATCACTTTACTGCTACAAAGAAAACTTTGAGAATGGTATGCGACAATATGTGCATGAAAACACATGTACATTGAGAAGAGGACTTCAACATACTAGTTTAGCAAGAGCATTTCTCAATGAATTTGTGGATAGAAGAGCATGAGAAGATACCACATAGAAGCAGAACAATGTTGGATGGATCAAGGGAGACTCAACTGGTAATTCCATCCACATACAAACAAGTGGATATTTTAAGTGAAATCAACGCAACACTTGAGTAGATGGGCTATGAGAAGAAGATTTCCCAATCTTCTTTTGGTAGAATTTGGAATAAAGAGTACCCACATGTCACCTTAACAAAGACAAGTGAGTTTTCTAAGTGCAATATTTGTAGCTCAATCAAAGCAAGGCTCGAAGCCAAACCTAACCTTGAAGAAACAGCTCTGCTCTTGAGGGAGAGAGAAGTTCACATGGCACAACAAAAGAGTTGCAGGAGCCTATATTATGCATGGTGCACATTTTTAGAAACTCAATCAGAGAAATATGTGCATAATTCACGATAAGATGGATTAAAAAAAGACAGCAATTCCTAGACTACGCATTGTTACCAAGGATGTGGATTCAAGTTATAATTTACAGGTGGCGCTCATTGGCATGATCACCCATGGACATGGAGAAGATCATTATGAACACTTTGTTTTGAATGGTTTGTGGCCAGCTGATCCAAATCTTGCAGTGGCTCAATTACTAATTATTTACACAATTTAGAAAGGATAGATAAGCATCCTCTTGGGGATCTGGCAACAAATGGGCTTCCAAGGAGCAATGTTTCACTGCTACATGCTTTGAACACAAGGGATGTTTTAGACTACCACAACATGAGTGATGGAAAAGAACCCATTGTTGGATCATTTGAAATTGCAGAATAGGATTTGCGGTTAACATTTCGCAAGTTTCCAGAGAACTTGTTGCTGGGGAAAACAAAAATTGATATTTATATGCTTATTTGTCATTGCTTATTGCAAGGGGGGTTTTCAAAACCATCCAGCTAGGATTTTTAATGGTTGGAGATACACATGAGGACGTAGATGCCATGTTTAGCATATTTTCAGAGAAGTTGCATGTTACACAAACCTATACTTTGCCACATTTGATGGATACATTAAGAACAAGCTCATCTTCATCTCCAGCTCCATTCTTGCTCACAAAGGTCCCAAATTTCAAGAAATATTGTGATGGCTACATTTGTGATGGACAGGATATACTTGTTGGTCACTCCAAACCACTACAGTTTAGGTTCTTCATGCAAGAGCAGACACCAGTGATGCAATACAAGGCACATGTAGGTGTTTCAAATTGGAGTGAAAGTATTTCTCTTTGGAAAACAGACAGTGAAGGGAATCTCATATTAGCACAAGGAAATCCACCTTTGGTACCAATGGAATAGTATGTTAAGGCCCATAAGGAGGTGATTCTAGGACTAAAGAATTACATAAGGTTTTGGCAAAATTATCCAAGGTACTATAGACCCGTGATAGATCATTGGAGTAAAGTGATCAAAGAGATTGGAAAAGAAATCATAATAGAAGTAGACTTGTATGATAAGTTTTGGCCAAAAACCGAAGAACATCATCAATTACAAAGCAGTGTGATGAATTTCCAACAAGGAGCAGAAAGGTTCTTAGGCTTGGAAGAGTTAAATGATCATTTTTGTGGACCTCAGTGAGAAACAAGGGAAGAATTTGACCCTATCATTGATGTGCAACAGGGTGACTTCATAATGCTACTTCCAAGTGACACATAAATATATAATGTGTGGCTTGCAATGGCTTTGTCAAACATTGACAAAGAGCCTATATCACCAAAATATAGAAAGATTTGATTCAATATTGGGCACCTTGTGCTAGAAAGAGTGGTATGACAGATGCTCAAGCTTACACTAATTGTTGGAAGGGTTTTTTAGCTATAAACTCTAAGGATCTACAGGTGTGGGAAAATGTTGATGCAATTGTTTGGTCTTGGAGACCAAACAAACAAGGGCCATTTTGTAGAATTAAGATTCCAGAAAGGCATGCTCTAAAAGCCAAAGCAGGGTTGACCCATGCACATCAGTCATGCTTGAATCAAAGGTTGGATATGGCATCAAATGAGGAATTATAGATTTATGGCAACATCTATTTTCATTGTACTATTCAATTTCATAAACAAGATCGGTGGTTGTATCTTTTTTGTTTTAATTAATTCATCATATTCCTTCTAGTTCTACCTTATATGTTCTCTTAAATTTTGGTGTTTATCAATACCGCAATTTACAAGATTATCATCTATAGCTACTAACCATAAATGAACACAATTACCATTTTTTCCCCACTTTAAGTGGAAAATTCCCAAATTACATGAATATGCTTGATCTGAAAATTCCCATAATGCGAGATTTGACCAGAACACCTAATACGGTCTTTTTTCGTATTTATGCATTGTACTATTTATTCACTAAAGTAACCAACGACATGGTACATTATTTGCCTCATAAGAAAAACTTCAACTTCTTGTAAACGTTAAAGGAGCTTGCCCCTATTGCCTTTCTTTGTCATATGACAAATTGGGAAATAATATCTTTCATTGGTTCTTTCCCTCGTTGAAAGTAGGAGAAGCCCATCTTTGAGACATACTTAATAGTTTGTGAGGGACTCAAGGAATGCCTTTATATGTTGCATTGTTGGGCGCTTACTTGGCAGCTCTTCTGTGCATGTTAAACCCATTATTGAGGAGCTTTGCAACAAAGGCGCACTCACAATCCCCCTTAAATTTTCACTATCATGTGATAGCACCAGCTTCTTTTTGACCAAGTCACGAAGACTCACTCCATGGAGGAGCTCGTGTGTTGGACCTCTCCCAATCAACATCTCCAAGATGACCACTCCAAAGCTATAGACATCCACCTTGGTTGTGATTTTAGATAGATATGCAAACTCTAATACCAACAACATCTTACGTCCATTAGTCAAGACCAATCATAGTCTGACACTAAGAATTTACAAACTCTGACACTGAGAATTTGCAAACAATATCATAGTTTGAATGCAAACTGCGATACCAAGAATTTGCAATCATAGTTTAAAACACACCTCTATGTCCTCTATGGGTGAAAAGGCATGCTGAATGTAATGATTATATAGGATTTTTTTAGTAGTTGGACGTGGAAAACAATCATTGAAATCCATTTGTTTGAATGGGGTTTGAAGGTAGATCATAAAAGTGAAGTATGACTACTAAAGCATTAGACTAATTTGGTGCAATGGCTTTTGCGGTACCTTTGCACGCATAATGTAGCCTATGGAGCCTTTGAAGTTGGAAGTTAGAGAGATGTCTCCCCTACTACTCTTTGCAAGCTTGGCAAGGCCAAAGTCTGCCAAATGTGCCTCAAGCTCAAAGTCGAGAAGTATGTTGCTTGGCTTCACATCCCCATGGATGATGGGCACGGCATCATACTCATGATGCAAGTATGCCAAGGCATTGGCAACACCCTGAGCTATCTTGAGTACCACTTGCTGGCTCAACCTTTTCTGAAAGTATTGATTAGCATCTTGATAAAGATACTGTTGTAAACTTCCATTTGGCATAAATTCCAATACCATTGCTTGAACATCAAGATTAATGACACATCCCCGTACTTTCAGCAGGTTCCTATGCCTTAATTTCCTTAGAATGTTCACCTCTTGCAACAATGCTTCACGAGAGGATGAGATGCCGTCCTCCTTGAACTTCTTCACAGCAACCACTTCTCCATTTGAGAAAACTCCTTTGTACACCATACTCGTTGCACCCTCTCCTAACAAATTCTCTTCTGAGTAGCCTTGTGTTGATTCAAAAAGCCCTATGGCTGAAAAATGCCTTACTTCTGCCAAGCTTTTGAGCTCTTCATCCACTTCAGCTAATCGGTTCTTTGAACACCAGTAACGAATAAGCAGAGCAAGCAGAATGACAAGGGCACAATCCATAGCAATCGACCCTGCAGCCTTCCAAAAAGTGTGAGAATTGCGCTTCTCTCTCGATGAAGACGATGACCCTTCTTCACATGGCGGCAGAGGACCACTGCATAGATTAGGATTGTTGGCAAAGCTGCTAGCGGTACTATTTGCAAAAGGACCAGTCATAGGTACAGCACCAGAGAACGAGTTGTCAGCAAAACTCCAATTCAACAAGCTGAACATGCCTCCCAATTCTTCTGGTATAGGCCCAGTGAGATGATTGTGAGACAGATCCAGTAAGACAAGCTTTGTTAGTTTTCCGAGACTCGCAGGGATAGTCCCTGTGAACTCATTGGAGCTGAGATTAAGGGAGATTATTGAGTTGACCAGATCCCCAATCTCGGTAGGGATACTTCCACTAAATTTGTTGTGTCCCAACTGCAAATCCAGAAGCTGCTCACACTTCCCGATTGAGGGTGGAAGACTACCATCCAATGCATTACCGTCCAGTTGCAGGTATTCAAGAGACAGCAAGCTACCTATGTCAGAAGGCAGAGGGCCGTTCAACAGGTTTCCACTCAGATGAAGCTTAATCAGGGACTTGCAATTTACAAGTTCTTGGGGGATGGGACCTGAAAATTTGTTATTCGAGAGTAAAAGCTCCCGCAAGTTCGCAAACTTGCCTAACTGAGAGGGAATGCTACCTGATAATTGGTTACTGGCGAGGTTGAGAAGGCTCAAATACTTCCACCCACTAAGATTTGAAGGGATTGTCCCACTTAATTTGTTTTCATCAGCAACAAAGTTAACCAGATATTGTATCTTTCCAATGCTATTGGGTATTGAACCCGTGAAACTATTTCCGCCAAGCCATAGGAACGTGAGTCTATTGCAAGACCCCAGATCTTCAGGAATTGTGCCGGATAGTCGATTATTGTCAAGGCTAAGAAAATATAGAAACCTGCCTATGTCTGCTGGAAGTGAGCCTGTGAAGTTATTCCTTGAAAGAGACAAATCTGTGAGTGCAGCTAGGCGCGAGATCACCTCTATGGTTCCAGTGAACTGATTTGACTCAAGGTTGAGCTCTTGAAGGGATGTAAGGTTGCCAAATTCTGCAGGAATACTTCCCGTAATCTCATTCTGCGACAAATCAAGAACTTGGAGCTTAGGGAGCTTCCCTAAGCTGGCAGGTAAGATCCCTCCGAGCATATTTGAAGCAAGATTTACTGACAACAGAGAAGAGCAGTTTCCCAGCTCGGGAGGGAAGGAGCCTCTGAGCAAGTTGTTGGAGAGGTAGAGTGTGGAGAGTGCCTGCAGAGTGTTAATTTCGGCCGGAATTACCCCATTCAAACGGAAGCCGGAGAGATACAGAGATTGGATGTCGTACTCTTCGTTGGTGGATGTGCAATTTACCCCCTTCCATGTGCATGGGTCAGTGTTGTTTGTATCCCAAGAGCAGGAAGCCGAGCCTTTGAGCTTCAGCAAGAGTGTGCGCAGGGCATCCTTGTCAAGGGCCTCAGTGTATGTTAAGGATAAGACCAAGAAGAAGAAGCAGGCGCAAAGAATCACTCTTACCAGACATGGAGCAGCGGTGATGCTCACGCCCATTTCACAAAAAACGATGGAAGTGGGTTTGGGTTTGTGTTTGTGAGCGATCGCTGGTACTTCGACTTTGCTCGCTCCCCTTCACAGATCAGCTGCTGCTCGCTTCACCATCCTCTTCTCTCTCTCCTTCAATCTCCTTTACAGAAGACTCTGAAAGCCGCTGCACGAGAGATTGAACATTCGAGGAAGAGAGCGGCTGCGTGAGATTATAGATACATGGGAGAACGCGAGGACGAGATGAGTAGGAAGGGGTTGGCACTCCCCGGCTAGTCCCCGTCAGTGGACAAGGTCAAAAAGGTCCCGGAGTCTGGACTCTGGACTCCGACTCCGACTCCGACTCCGAGCAGTGCTCGAAAAAAACCTAGGTTTAGTGTAATCCCACCTACAAATTTTGAAATTTACCTCTAAATTTTATGTTTAAAGGTGAGAAAACCTACAAAATTTTGAAAAAATTAGTGTAAATTTGGTGTAAAAACCTTCAAATATTGTCAATTTACCAACACAGATGTAGGTTTGCCAAGTATTTCGAAAAAAGTTTTTCTCCAGCAATGGTGTAGAGTCGACTCAATCGAGACTCCGTGAAACAGGGGACGACTCTGGGAGGCTATAAGACCCATAGCAGAGGTCAAAAGTGATAAGAGCAGATTCGCACAAGCAGGGGTAGCACCCTGCCGTGCATAAGCAATTTTGGTGTTTACCTCATAAAAGTGGGAGACGTGCGTGCAGGCGATCCGCTCGCTGCAGTAGGCGGGGGTAGACAACACAATTTCCAACTCTGCCAATTTCGGCAGAGTTGAACAAGGTGGGCATCATTGGCTTGCGTGAGCAGGCAGGGGTTAAACCCTACCCGTGCGGACACTCCCTAAGATTGATTTCACAAGACTCGAAGGCTCAGTTTGCATCTATAAGGATATAGTCACACTAGGCATAGTTGCCCGTTTATTACTGCAGCCGACCATCGCTGACAGCTTGCAACTTTCCACCCGCTTAGTTGTGTCACTATGCCAAAAAAGGCATAGTTTTCGGTTAGCTACCGATCAGCTCAAGCGTTCTCTCTCTCTCTCTCTCTCTCTCTCTCTCTCTCTCTCTCTCTCTCTCTCTCTCTCTCTCTCTCTGCTGCGCTGCTGCCCGTCACACTCTGAGCGTTCGTACTTGCCATGGTCAGAAACGGTCAAGGCTTACCGATAACTAAGCCTCACGTGACCATGCCACAAGGTTCATACTATCCTTAAGGTGTATTCCTTGCATCCATCTAGCATCTTCAAAAGGATAATTTTTGAACTTAACAAGATACCATCGGATAATCTTACCATGTCGTACTACCTTGTCCTCATGACGAAGGATAGCTTCAGGTTGTAGCACCTTTTCTTCGATTTCAGGAGGGTCTTCAATAATTGGTTCACTTGGTGGCTCTCCTTTGTAGGGTTTAAGTAGGCTCACATGAAAAGTACTGTGTATGAGCCAATGGTTGGGCAGCTTGAGTTGATAAGCCATCTCATTAATTGGCTTCAAGATTTTAAAATTACCATGGTATCTTTTTCCTTGTTTAGCATAATACTTTTGATGGCCCTAAGGATTTTTGCCAGTCGGTTGCCTCAATCGAGCCTTGGAAACTTAAGTAATACCCAATCATTTTCTTTAAACGTTAAGGCCCTTATGTGCTTGTCAATAGCACCTTTTTGCCTTTGTTGAGAGATGGATATAGCCTCCTTAATATTTTGGAAAGATTCTTGTGGGTCACGACTATACTCATCGGCAGCGAAGATCTTCCCATGTACTTTAAGTAGCAAGGGACTTTTAGGTCTTCCCTCTATGATTTCAAAAGGTGATTTTCCCATAGAGGTATGGACAGTATTATTGTACACATACTCTATAAGGGTGAGCGTTGATCTACTTCTATAACATAAGTCTTTAATAGATTGAGTATCGTAAGATTGGATATCTCACTTTGGCCATCTGTTTGTGGGTGATAGGCCGAAGAGAAATTCAATCTTGTACCTAGATTTTCGAAGAGACCTTTCCAGAAATTACTGATCATTCTAGGATCTCTATCTCACACGATGGATGTTGGCAATCCATGGTGTTTGAAAATATGAGATATGAAGAGTGTTGCCATTTGGTGTTCCCTAATAGTTTTTTTGACAGGAATAAAGTTTGCTTGCTTACCAAACCTGTAGATTATTGTCCACATTCCCTATTTCCATGGATAGACTTGTTAGGAAATATGACGTAGCTAAATAGATATTTGAGTAGATTACTTAATGGAGAGAAATAGATTTCACACACAAGAGATTATAGAGTAGAGAGAGAGAGAGAGAGAGAGAGAGAGAGAGTACACACGATATACGGGGTTCACTCAATGTGGGCTACGTCCACGGGAAAGTAGCCACTCAATGGCTTTAGTACTTCAAAACAAGAAGTAGTTTACAAAGGGATTATACCCTTAATGGAGCTCCCGCCTTGCTTCACTCTCACCACCTCACACCCACCTTGTTGCATCGACTTCACACTATGAAATATGTTTAGAAATGCCTCCTTATATGCCAAAAGGGCTGCCGTCTCTCATGAGAGGCAGCCATGTGTAGCTGCCCTTGTGTAGATAAGTCCAAATCGGACCCTCCAATCCGCCCATGTGTGGCCTCCTTTGAGAAGACAAGTCCGCTTTTGAATTTGGCCACTAGCCATTGAATTCAGCCACCAGCCACCACCGGCCCACCAGCCATCGACCAACTGGCCAACCGATCGGTCGTTTTCCAACCACTTTTCGATCGTCGGCCAACCGTAATATTCCGGCGAAAAGGAATATTCTGATGAAGGTACAAAACTTGCCTCTGAATTTTGGCCGTTTCTGACGAGTGTTTTTTATTTCCGGTGAGTGATTTTCCTTCACGCACGATGGCTTCTCCTCATAATGGGGGCCTTCAGATGCGTTTTTACCATAGAAAATTACAAGGGGTAAATTAGGCTCCATACTAAACAATCTCCCACTTGGAGATTGATCTCCAAACCAAACCTGTGGCGTGCTTTCCATCTTGGCTTCTTATCCTTGAATGTCGATTGAAGATGAACAAAAGCTCAACTTCTCCTTGTTGACCACCTTTGTAAACATATCTGCAGGATTTTCACTTGTATGCACATTTCCTAGCTTTAGATGTATCTCTTCCAAAAGAGTGTGTATGAAGTGATATCTCACCTCAATGTGCTTTGTCCTTGAATGAAAGGCTGAGTTCTTCCAAGATGGATAGCGCTTTGGCTATCACTGTACAAGACACAATTGTCTTGTTTGAATCCAAGCTCTCCTAAGAATCTGTGAAGCCACATAATTTCTTTGCTTGCCTCCGTCATTGCTACATACTCTGCTTCCATGGTAGAAAGTGAGACCACTTTCTGCAGCTTTGAAGCCCAGCTTAGTGTTGTGCCTCCAACCGTGAACACATAGCCAGTAGTGCTCCTTCGAGTATCGTTGTCACCTGCCATATCTGCATCAGCATACCCTTCTAGAAAAATATCAGTTCCTCCAAAATACAAAGCATTTGTTTTTGTCCCTCTTAGATACCTAAGTATCCACTTCACAGCTTGACAGTGCTCTTTACTTGGGTTGTCCATGAATCTACTTACAACTCCCACTGCATGTGCAATGTCTGGCCTTGTTTAGACCATAGCATACATAAGAGAACCTACCGCTACAGCATATGGAGCTTTAGACATATAGGCTATCTCCTCTTGTGTCTTTGGAAACATATCCTTGGTTAGTTTAAAGTGACCATCCAAAGGTGTAGAAACCATTTTTGCATTTTGCATTGCAAACCTTTCTAGTACCTTCTTGATGTAATCCTCTTGAGATAGATTTATTGTCTTCTTCATCCTTTCCCTTGAGATCTTCATACCAAGTATCTTCTTTGAAGCACCGAAATCTATCATTGAAAAAGATTTAGATAGCTCCTCTTTTAGGTCTTTGATGTCCTGCGTGTTAGCACCTGCATTCAACATGTCATCAACATGCAACACTAGGATGATGAACTTCCCATCTCCCAAATTCTTTGTGTAGACGCAATGATCTGAGTTGCATCTTCTAAATCCATGATCTAACATCCATCGATCAAAAAGTACCATTTTTTTGATGCTTGCTTTAAACCATACAAGATCTTCTTTAATCTGCAAACCATTTTCTCCTTACCTTTTACTTCATACCCCTTTGGTTGAAGCATGTAGATTTCCTCCTCTAAGTCACGGTGAGGGAATGCCATATTTACATCCGTTTTCTCGAGATTTAAATCATGAACAACCACAAGGCTTAAGACCGTTTTGAGAAAACGCTTTTACCACAAGCCTAGACTTGTACCTTTTCTTCTCACCCTCTTTTAAGAAAACCCTTTTACCACAAGCCTAGACTTTCACCTTTTCTTCCCACCTTCTTCTTCCTTCAACTTGTACACCTATTTGTTTTGAAGTGCCCGCTTACCTTTAGGCAACTCAACCAGCTCCCATGTTTGGTTGCAATGTAGTGAGTCCATCTCCGCTTGCATGCTCTTCATCTATTCTTCTTTGGATTCGTGTTGCATAGCTTCTTCGTATGATTCCGGCTCTTCAGAATCTGAGATCAAGAAATGGTTAAAGGAAGAAACAAACCTTTCTGGAGGTCTACTTGCTCTTGTAGATCTTCAGGGAATAGGTTAAAGCTCCTCATTTGGTTGACATTGTTGCACATTGTCACCGTTTGCAGTCCTTGAGTCTTCACCGTCCTCAAGCTCGTTGTAGTCATCACCTGTTTCTTTTGTTTGTTTGCTTTCCAAGTAATCTTTGTACATATTTTGTTCGTTAAAAAAATTACATCCCTACTCCTTAAGATTTTACCATCTTCAGGATTCCATAGGCGATACCCAAAGTCACCTTCTCCATAGACAATGAAGAAACACTTTTTGGACTTTGCATCTAGCTTTGATCTTAGGCTTGTATCTATGTGCATGAAAGCCTCACAACCAAATACTTTAAAAAATGCACAATTCACCGGTTTACCTATCCATGCCTCTTCTACAACTCCCCCATCCAATGTTGTTGAGGGTGACCGGTTGATTAAGTACACATATGTACTTACAGCTTCCGTCCAAAGCTCATGTGGTAGGCTGCATGTAGCCGCATGCTTCGTGCTCGCTCCATGATTGTCCTGTTCATACTTTACGAAATCCCATTTTGTTGAGGTGTCCTTGGGGTTGTTCTTTGCCATTGCTAGCACAAAAGCTTTCAAAAGCTTGGCTGCAATATTCACCTCCATTGTCGGATCTAAGGCATTTAACCTTGGTACCTGTTTCATTCTCCACAAAGGCTTTCCACCTTTGAAATATGGAAAATAAATCAGACTTATTCTTCATGACATAAACCCGTGTCTTTCTAATCACATCATCTATGAATGTTAGATAGTACAATGAGCCACCAAGTGATGGTGTACTTGCAGGACCCCAAACATCAGAATGAACCAACTCAAGTTTTTTATTTTTTCTTTCATTTTTTTATTTTTGAAATTTTACCTTCTTTTGTTTACCATAAACAAAATCTTCACAAAACTCTAAGTCCGCTTCTTTCAAACCTGGTAGAAACTTCTTTGTTTGAAGGATTTGCCCAAGCCGATAGTGCCACACCACACTGTCAACTGATGTAGTTGTTGCACAAGCTAAAGGTTGTGTGCTGATAGTACACAAGTAAAGTGTACCGACCTTTTCTCCCTTGGAAACCACCAAAGATCCCTTTGAGATCTTCCACCGTTTATTTCCGAATGCAATATTGTGACCTTCATCGTCCAATTGTCCGGTAGAGATCAAAGTTTTCCAAAGAGAAGGAACATGCCTAACATCTTTAAGCTTCCATTCATTTCCGTTAGCAGTTTTGACAGAAACTGTACCTTTGCTGACAATCTCACAAGCTTCATCATATCCCAAGTATACATACCCAAAATTACCTTTGGTGTAATCTTGGAAATGTTGCTTGTGTGGTGTCGCATGGAATGAAGCCCCGGAATCTACTATCCAGGAATTAGAGACATTGTCTAGTGAGAGAATTAGAGCATCTTGCTCTACTTTACCTGCCACATTGGCCTCCGATGTTGGCTTGTTGCCTTGAGACTCAGTCTCCTTCTTCTTCTTGCACTAGCAATCCTTCTTGACGTGGCCCTTCTTGCCGTAGTTCCAACATTCAAGAACTGACTTTTTGCGTGACTTGCTCCGTCTGGAGCGATCACGACCCTTTTGGTTTTTGAACCTCTCCTTAGGCCCTCCTCTTGTTTCCACTTACAATGCAGCACTTGATGATTCTCTTGTGCTTCTCCTTTGTATTTCCTCGCTTAAAAGAACACCCACAACATCATCGAACTTAATGTTAAGTATGGAGCCTGATTTACCCTTATAATTTGCTGTGGTAAAAGCGCACATTTGTAAGGCCCTCATTATGAGGAGAAGCCATCGTGCGTGAAGGAAAATCACTCGTTGGAAACCAAAATTTTCACGACAGAAAATCAGGGACAACTTTAGGGACCGTAATATTCTTTTTTGCTGGAAAGTGGTCGGAAAACAACCGTCGGTTGGTCGGTGGCCGGTGGTCGAAAGTCAATGGCCGGTGTGGCCGGTGGCCAAATTCAATGGCCGGTGGCCGAATTCAAAAGCGGACTTGTCTTCTCAAGGACGGCCACACATGGGCGGATTGGAGGGTCCGATTTGGACTTATCTACACAAGGGCGGCTACACATGGCTGCCTCTCATGAGAGAGGGCAACCCTTTTGGCCTATAAAAGGAGGCCATTTCTACACACATTTCATAGTGTGTGAAGTTGATGCAACAAGGTGAGTGTGAGGTGGTGAGAGTGAAGCAAGGAGGGAGCTCCATTAAGGGTATAATCCCTTTGTAAACTACTTCTTGTTTTGAGGTACTAAATCCATTGAGTGGATGATTTCCCGTGGACGTAGCCCACATTGGGTGAACCACGTATATCGTGTGTACTCTCTCTCTCTCTCTCTCTCTCTACTCTATAATCTCATGTATGTAAATCTATCTCTCTCCATTAAGTAATCTACTCAGTTATCTATTTAGCTACGTCTTATTTCCTAACACTTAAGAGTATTTGTGCCAGAAATAGAATTACTTATAGCCATCACAAGGCTGTCCCAACTATCCAGTAGAGATGATAGTATAAGGAGAGCTCGCACTTCGTCATCGAAATTGATTTTCACCAATTGAAGTTGACTTATGTTTGTGTTAAATTCATTTAGGTGTTCTGCAACTGAACCATTCCCTGCCATCTTTAGATTGAACAAGTGCTTCATATGAAATACCTTATTGGATGCCGATGGTTTCTCGTAGAAGTCGTCAAGTGACTTCATCAAGTCCTCCGTGGTCTTCATCTCCGAAACATTGAAGGCCACCGTTGACGCCAAGTTTAACCGGATTGTTCCCAGTGCCTTTCAATCAAGGACAATCCATGCTTCATCTGCCATGGTTGCGGGTTTCTTTGCAAGACCGCCTAGTGGCAAATAGAGGTCCTTCTGGTAGAGATAGTTTTCAATTTGCTTCCAATGTTGGTAATTTTTCCCGTTGAACTTATCAATCTTGAGCTTCCCTTCCTCCGCCATTGAGTGGCATAAAATGGTAACCATCTTTTTGCAACATTTGTCAGCCTACTCAACGTCCTCTTTCTCATATGTGTATATATTTTTCTATGCTATTAAGTTATCTAGAGTAAATTCCCTCTCTTCGTTTAACCTTTGTGGCGACACATACATTATACTCTTCCCAAAAATGTCACCTTAGTCATATATTTATATTACCACCCTTTTCTTTTTTGCTTTGTAAATAGAATAAGCATACAATAACCAACTATATACCCCTAAACTTTCTTACCTCTTGTGAATTAGTAGTAGAAAAATAATATATCCATCTTCCACCCCTTATAGATAAATTCCCATGGAAATCAACTCTCCACTTGTCTTTACCAAAGATTATGGTCCCTCTCTACAAGTCTTCTATGCCCCCTACATAGGTGGCCCAATATCTCTTAAGAATATACATATAGTTTCTCTCCTTTCAAAAAGACTCCAATTGTATATTCTTTTCACAAGAAAATAATATTGGGCCCTCCTCTATTTGTTTAAGCATCATAGCCTTTTGAAAAAGCATGATTCCCCTTGGATGCATACAAGCAAAGGGCCCATACAAGAAGACTTTGAAGCAAAAGGTTCCCTAGCCTAGTGTGGACCTTCCAAACCGAATTCCTTGGTGCATGGGCGTGAAGAATAGTCCAAATTCATATCAAACATGTTGAGAAGGTCAATTTTGCCTTTTGAAGCATGTCATTCCGAGCTATAGGTAAAAAGTTATGGTCAAAATAGTGTAAATCTGTCAGATTCGCAGCAAAAGGGAGCTGTAAATCAAGTAAATCAAGAGAGTGAGATCTTATTTTTCCCCTACTCATCTTCTAGAAGAGCAATGAGTGTTCAAGGTCACTTGCATGTGATGGGACCAACCTAAAGATGCTTTCTAAATGCCAAGACAGACAAGTTGAGATACCCCGCAGGAGCCACCCGGAGGGCCTCATGGTGGGGCCCACCTACATTATGCACCCCTATGGAGCCTTCACGGTCTAAAATGATATTTTTGGTGAATAAATAGTCCCTTTTATGTCCAATATTCAATGAGTGGTCAAAGGACACTTAATTAGGTCTAATCACTTACTCTAATTAAGTGTAGCACAATCCCACTCCTACACAACTATAAATAGCCCCCCTTGGAGAGACTCAAGGACACACACACCTATATTTTCAACTTCATGTTGTTTCTTGATCAATAGTAGAGAAAACCCCAACTCTCCCTCTTTCACATCCTCCCTCCTAACCCTCCTCTTTGGAGGAAGTGCAACTCTATTCTCCACTCTCTCCATTCTACAATCTCTTACTCCATCAACCCAATAAATCATTTGTAGCACCTCAATAACTTGTAAATACATCATGATCTCTCTCATGGTTATGTTAATGATCATGAAATCATCTTCAAAAACTTTCAAGTGTCGCAATTCGTGATGGTTAGCCAGCGTCTGTCCTCCCCTTAAAAGGTGTGCGAGAAATCAAGTGTTCTATTCTCAATTTACCATTGGTTTGTTTCTCCACACTTATTCAATTGGTCTAAAGAAATTTCTCACTCCAACTCTCTTTTGCTTCATTACATATGCATGTGGCTACCTCTCATGGTGATTTTATTTGTGTCACGGCATTGCATAGATGGAGATGAGCTCTCTATGCAAAGTGTGTTAGTTTGATGTAAGTGATTCTCTTGTGTGTTTGAGAGGCAAGTCTTGCGCACATGATTTTTTTGATGAGTGCTTGAGAGAGGAAGAGTTTGGATGTATTATGGGTATTCTTATGGGGAGAAGGTGAATGCTATTCCACAAATTTCATATTTCATTTTGATGCACGGCATTGGGTTGCATAATCGTTGATGGTGTTCAAGTGTCCAAAGTGTATATAGAGTAAGGGGGTTTTCAAAGTGTGTTGCTTGGGTGGGTGAGTGCAAGTGTTATTTTTTTGATTGGTTTCCTTCTCCACTCCCAAAAGAAGGTGGTGCCCAAAGTAGTGTGCGTACCTCTTTACGAACATTTTGTGAGGGTAGGCCCATTGGTTTGGGTTTAGAGGCCCCATTTCAAAAAGCTCGCCCTCACCATAACTCCCACTAAATTCAAGGAATCCTTTCCTTGAGATAATTTAGCTACGAGAAAAACCTTGCTTTGATACCAGTTGTTAGGAAATATGACGTAGCTAAATAGATATTTGAGTAGATTACTTAATGGAGAGAGATAGATTTTACACACAAGAGATTATAGATTAGAGAGAGAGAGAGAGAGAGAGAGAGAGAGAGAGTACACACGATATACGTGGTTCACCCAATGTGGGCTACGTCCACGGGAAAGTAGCCACTTAATGGATTTAGTACTTCAAAACAAGAAGTACTTTACAAAAGGATTATACCCTTAATGGATCTCCCACCTTGCTTCATTCTCACCACCTCACACCCACCTTGTTGCATTAACTTCACACTATAAAATATGTGTAGAAATAGCCTCCTTTTATAGGCCAAAAGGGCTACCCTCTCTCATGAGAGGCAGCCATGTGTAGCCGCCCTTGTGTAGATAAGTCCAAATCGGACCCTCCAATCCGCCCATGCGTGGCCGCCCTTGAGAAGACAAGCCCGCTTTTGAATTGGGCCACTAGCCACCGGCCATTGACTTCCGACCACTGGCCACCGACCATTGACTACCGGCCAACCGATCGGTCGTTTTCCAACCACTTTCCGGTCGCGGGCCGGCCATAATATTCCGGCGAAGAGGAATATTTTGGTAAAGGGACAAAAGTTGCCCGTGAATTTTGGCCGTGAAAATTTTGGTTTTCGGCGAGTGATTTTTATTTCCGGCGAGTGATTTTCCTTCACAGACGATGGCTTCTCCTCATAATGGGGGCCTTACAAATGTGCATTTTAACCCACAGAAAATTACAAGGGGTAAATCAGGGTCTATACTTAACAAGACTTGGGTAATTCAAAGATAAAATCCATGGATATACTCTCCCATGGTGAATTAGGGATTTGCAATGGCTAGAGTAATCCAGGTTTCTTCCCTCTATCATACTTAGTGTTTTGGGATACCAAACATTTTGAAACATATTCTTGTATGTCTACTTTCATGGTGGGTCAATAGAAGTACATCTCTACTCCTTGAAGAGTAGGTTGAATGCCTCTATGCCCCGCATAGGGAGGAGTATGGGATTCATACATAACTTTCTCATGAAGGGAGTGGGTAACACATAGCCTATTTCCATGGAGAATATAGCCATCCTGCAAGGTGAATGGTTCTTCTTTCCTCCTCAAACCAAGAGTTGACATTATGTCTTTAAATTCAAGGTCTGTAGCATACTCATCTATCATAGAAGATAGATCATTATGAGTTGTTATAAACACCGCATTAACTCTTGCTCGTGGTGAAAGTGCATTGGACACTTGATTATGCTTACCAAGCAATGTGAGCAATATGAAAATAAAATTACAAATCTTACTGAGCTACTTATGAAATTTATAGATTCACAGACGACTTAAGGAGCCACAAGTGGCACGGTTCAAGGAAACCAAGCTCGCACAACTCAAGGAGTCCAAGAGACAAGAACTTCAAAAGATGCAAAAGGTAGCAATGCATTGCCTAAGAATATCACCATTCCTGAGTTTCACGGGGAAGAGCGTGATCACAGTAAGGATACGGTCAATAAGTTCTTACAAAAATGGAGTGATATTCATAGATTGAGACACACCCAAGATATAAAGACGGCTGTGGAAACAAGTCTATCCCTTAAAGGCAAGGCCTATACGTGGTGGATGACATTTCCAATAGATGCTCATCCTCCGTCTTGGGATGTGTTTCAAGCTTCTTTCTCCAAAGAGTTTTTAGACTTCAATGAAGAAGATACAAATTGGTTAGCATGGGATGCATGCCGCATGTCTGGCCTCTCTCTCAGATAGTACCTTTCAAAGTATCGGGAAATCATATTAAAACTAGAAGGTCTAGATGAATTCCAACAGATACGGGGTTTTAATAGGGGTCTTGACAAAGACTATTGTCTTCATGTCAAGACCCAACATCCAAAAACTTTGGAAGTAGCCATCAGTCATGCCCAACGATATGATGATGACCAAGAGAGGAAGGGAAATGTTCCCTACTCTAAGAGTAATTTTGTTGAGAGAAATGTGTCTAAGAGCCAATGCGAGGTAGATCTCCCACACATCCCAAGAAGAATAAGAGACAATCTACCTCTCCACACCCAAAAGAGGCTAAGAAGCCTAAGCAATCATGAGATACTCCACGTGGGTCTCTTAGCACTGCTGATTTTGAGCATGCAAAGAAACACAATTTGTGTTCTAGATGTCTTTTGGACCAACATAACAAGAAATATTGTCCTCTTTTGCAAGACAAAGAAAAGGCCATGCACACGGTGCAACACCTCACATTAGATTCATCTCCTAAATACTGTGATGTAGAGGTTCTTCATATGGAAGAAAATCACAAGTGTTGTGTGCTTGCTTCTATGTGGCAACCCACCTTTGGCCCTCATGGTTTGATTTGCATGGATGGCACTATTAATGGAAAACGTGTTTGTATTTTAGTGGATGATGGTGCAACTCATAACTTCCTGAACAATAAGCTAGTCAAGAAATTGAACCTTACACAGACTCCCTTCTCTCACAAGTTTGTGGTCGAACAGATATCTGGCAATGATAAAGAAGTATGGGACACGATAGTTCAAGGGGTTGAGCTTATTGTTCAAGATCATACAATGACCCGTGACTTTCAAGTTATGAAAGTGGACTGTGCTAATGTAGTTTTAGGACGGGAGTGGCTGCATGGTTTAGGAAACACATTTCACACTGTGTTCACTCCTTGTCCTTTTATGGTCAATGGTAAACATGTGCTTTTGCTTGGTGAGAAAAATATACCATATGCACCTCTTATATGTATAGCTGAGCTTTCTATTTTGCAAAAAGTAGATTTAATAGATGAAGTCTTTTTATGTTACTGCTTGTCTCCAAGTCTTCTGGATTCTCAAGAGCAAAGTGCTATAAATTCTAGTAATGGTATGCAAAGTGCAATGAATTCTAATGATAAACAAAGTTTTAACAAATTTAACGAGCAAAGTGCTCTCAATTTTAATTCTATTGAGCAACGTGCAGCTGCTGTAAAACAAACATTACAGGAATTACAAGATTCTCCATCCCAGCATAACTCTAGTTTACTTTCTCCTTTTGCACGGAAAAGCTGACTCACTTACTCATGGAGTATAGTAATGTATTCTCAAGTGATTTACCACTGGGTATACCCCCTACATGTGATGTGCAACATGGCATAGATGTCCTCCTGGGCACTAAACCACTGAGTAAACCACCTTATCGTATGAGTGCTAAAGAAGCCAAGGAGGTTGAGAGTCAGTTGGTTGACTACCTCGCCCGTGGTTTCATTAGACCTAGCACTTTTCCTTGGGCATCACCAATTTTATTGGTGAAAAAGAAAGATGTTCCTATGCGCATGGGCGTATATTATCGTGGATTAAACGCCATAACCATCAAGAACAAATATCCTCTATCTCGATTCCGCAGAACAAATATCCTCTATCTCGATTCCCGCTGCCTGCTGCACGCTCCCCCCCCCCCCCCCCCCCCCCCCCCTGTTGCACCATCGCTCCCCCTCATCCCCCCCTCCCTCTCTCTCGCCCTCGCGCTGCCTCCAGCCCCCGCGCTGCCTCCCCCTCGCCCAACCCAGCCCACCACCCTTGCCCTCTGCTGCATGCCATCCTCGCCCCTAGCTACCCCCAAGCCCGTCCGCTGCCCCCCATTCCCTGGCCGTTTCTCCCTCCCCCCCCCCCGGCCCCCCCGCAGCCTCTTGAACTCTACCTCGCCGCTTTATCCGCCCCCCATCCCCCCCCCCCCCCCCCCCCCCCCCCCCCCCCCCCCCCTGTCCTCATCGCTCGCGAAGGTCTTCTGCACCTGGCTCTGCAACACTTTTTCTTCGGACAAGTGCTTGGCGTACTTGGTTGCAGATTTTCTTCACCGTCCGCTTCTTCGACTCAGCAGTAGACACAGATGGAGGCTCCAGCTCCACCACAGAGGGACTCGCCTCAAGCCCCCTCGCCCGACCCCGCTGAGCCCACCATTCGACTTGCTCTTTCGCCGACAGAGCAAGCGAGCCTTGCCGCAAAGGTAGAGCGCTTGCAGGAGACTTCTGTCATCTGCAAGGTTCTCAGCACCCCTGTCCTAGCAGAGGAGAGCTGTGAGACCTTCTCCAGGCCCGCCTTCTCGCAGAGGTGGGCAAGATCTTGGATGTCCAGATTCTCGGACGGGGGTACTACCAGATCGAGTTCGAGACTTCCGAGATGGCCTCCAAGGTCATAACTATGAGTCCACTGGCCATCCGAGCATCACGCGCCCACTTTTGACAGTGGCGACATGGTTTTGACTCGACTTCGGATGTGCTAGTAGAGGAGGCAGACATCCCCATCTCAGTCTGCTTTCCGGGTCTGCGGAGGGAGTACCTTCCACTTCTCTCCAGGATTGGCTCCGCCATCGGGACTGTCCTGGAGACACCTCGTACGACAGCATCAGTAGCTGCCAAGGTGGCTGGCATCCCTTCAGTCCGAGTTTTGGTCAGAGATACCCACACGCTCCCGAAGTTCATCCTTCTGCCTTGGGTGAGTGGGGATTGGTTTAGACAGAGTGTAGAGTACTCGGGTCTACCGAAATAGTGCTTTATTTGCAGACAGATGGGCCACCTAGCGAAGGCCTGTCCACGGAGGAGGCCGCGACCTGCACCTCAGCCTCAGCCCCAGCCTGCCAAGGCTGCGCAGCCACAGGCAGCGACACAACGCACAGATTCAGAGCCACCCTCCGAGCCTGGGGCTCCAGCGGAGGAGGGGTGGCAGCAAGCCCGTGGCCGTCGACGCCAGGGGCCACAACGACAGCCTGGCACTCAGAGTGGCCCTCAGGTGCCTACTCAACAGCAGTGGGTTCCCACAAGGAACTGCTTTGGTCCTCTTGAGCAGGAGGAGCCCCCTACGCCAGCCTCCACCTCTGCTTCACCCTCGCCAACCGCCCCACCTTCAGATTTCTCCTCCTCCTCCTCATCCCCTCCCCCACCCTCTGCTCCCACCCGCTCTCCACCTCTCCCCCCTGTCTCTGTCGCCCCACCCCGTTTCTCTTCTCCTCCGCCCCCCCAGATCCTTCTCCCCCTCCTCCTGCTTCAGTACCACAGTCGACTCAGGAGACTGGTCCCTCGCCGGTGGCTAGGAGATCTCTTGGCAGCGCCTTTGCCACGAGTCTCCTACTAGCGAGAGAGGGTCAGCCCTTCTTGCGGCCCCCTCTGCAGATTCAAACATTGTCCCTTGCAGCTATCCCTCATGGTCTAACGAGCATTGACCTCTGACACTGCTGGGATTTCTTTGATTACGGGTTCACTCGCTTTCTCGGCGATTCCGCAGCAAACCACGAGGCAGCCTGCTTTAGGGTCCACGCTTTGTTCCTCGCCGCTAGGGGGACAAAGGCCTTGGACTCAGCAGTTGGTTTCTCCTTCCCCCTCTATGGTAGAACTGATACAGAGTGGTCCCTCGACTCAGTGGTGGGATGGTTGCATACATAGGTTATCGAGTTCTCTCACCACATGGGAGAACTTGGAGTTACAGCTTTGCTGTAGACCTTGTGGCCACTAGCCAAGTTTGCGGTGACACCCCCAGACTTAGCAGGATGTAGGCACATTGTGGTGTACTTTTTTGTTGATACGCAGTGTTTGCCTTGCTATGTATACATTCATGAGGACTCCTAGATAGAGGAGGTTTCTTTACGCACGGCTCGCTCTGCTTGGGCTTGGGCCAGGCACTCACTGCAGTCTCGCCTATCTAGAGGCCGCTCGGATGCGGATTACTCCCCATCAAAGCCAGCCTCGAAGATAGCCCGTCTTGCTGCTGCGGCAACATCTGCTCTCTCTCGCTCCCCATGAGGATCGTCTTGTGGAACGTGCAGGGACTAGGTGTCCCAAGTTTCAGCGACAGTGGAGCCGATTGCGTCAGGAGCTTCAGCGTTGCCTTGTGGGAGGAGAGATTGATCTCCTTATGCTTCAGGAGCACCATTTATCTGAGACCCGCATTCAGTGATGTGGGCAGATTTTGCGTGGACGTTATGATACCTTTTGGTCAGCTGCTTTTGGACCTGGAGGCATCCAGGGTGGAGTATGTATGACTATTGTGGACTCATTGCAGCAGGCCATTATGGGCAGAGGGATTATTGTGCCAGGCAGGGCTCAGTGGATTACTATGCAGGTTCAGGGTGGCCTTGTGGGCTTCCTGAACATCTATGCGCCCAATGTGGCGAGTGCTCATGCAGAGTTTTGGTCACAGATTGTTGAGTCTTTGCCATAGGTTGACCATTGGTGTGTAGGAGGGGACTTCAACATGTTGGAGGACCCTTCTGACAGGATCGGAGGTAGCCATGCTACTGTGCATGGAGTCGAGTTAGCAACTTGGGAGAGGTTGTGTATGACTTTGAGGGTCTCGGATACATGGCAGCATTCGGGCTTTGTGAGGCCTCTAGAGAGTCTTGCCTTCTCTAGATCGGCGGACCGCAGAGTGGGAGGAGTGAATCTATCGCGGATAGATCGCTTCTACACTAGTGACCACTTCAGTGACTTGGGGGGATCAGTGGGCATCCTGGCAGGGACATCCTTCTCGGACCATGCACCAGTGATCCTCACAGTGGCAGACAGGCAGAGGAGTGGGAGCACGATGGTTCGCATCCCAGAGCGGGTCTTGTTGGACTCAGTACTCAGAGAGAGGGTAGAGGCTCTCTGGACAGAGGGAATGGACAGCCAGGCTCTACCTGCAGACAGAGTGGCCTTAGGCCTAGCTCGGCCTAGCCACTTTTTTCTACAGAAGTCTCTGGCTCGACGGGCTGCAGCGAGAGAGGAGGAGCAGCGTCTCAGACGAGGCATTGCTTCACTACAGAGGATGCAGGAGCAGCATCCACATAGTCCATGGTTGGAGAAGCTTGCTTGCATGGAGGAGAGGCGCCATAAGTTTTCCTTTCACCGACAGGCATCTCAGTGGACTCAAGTGGGTGAGAGAGTGACAGGTGCTTTCTTTGAGACAGTGGGACATCGGCACTCGCATTCCAAGGTCAATCAGCTGAGGAGACCCGATGGGTTAGTTGTTTGTGAGCCCGAGGATATGCGTGCATTTGCTACTGACTTTTATCGCGAGTTACTGTCGGCGGCTGAGACCCAGTCAGAGAGACAAGATGCATGCAGGGAGAAGGTTTGGGCACAGATGCCTTGTCTTATGACTGAGGAGATGCGCCAAAGGCTAGAGATACCTCTTCAGCTTGAGGAGCTGCACACGGCTCTTAGGGCCCTCCCGTGTGGTAGCTGTCCAGGTGAGGATGGGCTGACTCCCAACTTCTTCTTGGAGTACTGGGACCTGCTTGGCCGAGATCTTTGTAGTGCCTTTCAGTACATTCTTCACACAGGATTGATGCCGGATAGCATGAGTGAGGGCCTGATTTACCTCATTCCAAAGGAGGGTGGCTCCTTGGATGAGATTCGACAGTGGCGCCCCATCACCATCCTCAACTCAGCCTACAAAATTCTTGCCAAGGCTCTGAGTTTGAGGATTCAACCACTTTGGGAGAGCCTTATACATGGGACTCAGACAGCTTTTGTCAAGGAACGCAGTATCCTTGACAACATCTTCACTTTCTGGGAGGCTTCTGCCCTGGCACGACTCCGTGGGGAGGACCTTGTGATTCTTTTTCTCGATTTTGAGAAGCCATACGAGAGAGTTGACTGGGACTTTCTAGAGGGCACGCTACGTAGGATGGGCTTCTCAGATGCTTGGATCAGAGGGGTGTCATCTTTGTACAGCGCAGGCTCACAGTCATGTGCTTTTGATAGGAGGCAGAGGTGAGAGCTTCATGCTCACACGATTGGTTAGACAGGGTTGTCCTCTTGCCCCCTTTCTCTTTCTGTTCTATGCGGAGGCGATGAGCAGATTTTTAGTGTCATAGCAGGTTGGTCTGAGGGGCTTAGCACTCCCTATACGGGGAGATGAGCTTCTGGACGCTGAGTTTGCTGACGACTCAGCCTTGTACTTAGAGGGCCAGGAGGCCAATTTACACAGATGTGAGCAGGCTTTGGAGACCTTCTGCTGTGCATCGGGCACACTAATCAACTGGAGAAAGACAGTGTCTTTCTCGGTTGACAGTGCTCTTGTGCCAGATTGGATGCCAGGAGAGGGTTTCAGGTGGATTCTTGCAGGGGCTGCAGATCGGTACTTGGGTTGTCAGGTTGGTTTAGACTTGTCCCCCAAGTAGAAGATTGATCCTCTTCTCCTGTCCATCAGGATAAAGCTGTTACATTGGAGCTCAGCACGACTTTCGCTGGCTAGTAGAGTAGTAGTTGCCAACCAGGTGTTGTTGGCAACTATGTGGTACATCACTTCTTGTTGGATCTTCACGAGTTCTTGTATCAGCCAGGTAGAAAGGCTGATCAGGAACTTCCTTTTGTCAGGTCGCGACACTCAGATTGCCCGAGCCAAGGTGGTTTGGTGGTCATCACACTTCCTTGTTCTCAGGGAGGGCTTGGAATCATTGATCCAGCACAGCAGCAGTGCAGAGACCTTCTTGGGAAGTTCATCGTCAGAGGACTTCTTCCAAGCGAGGAGCCCTGGAAGGAGTTCTTGCTGCAGAGGCTTCGTGCCAGGGTGCCTCAGTCAGGAGGCCCTTGGCAACCTTCGACCAGATGGATCTTTACAGAGTTGCACCGAGTTGGTTTGAGCAGGAGACTGGAGGACCGATTCGATCTTGCGAGTTTGCTTCAATCTTGGGAGCTCTTACAGCGTGGCCTAGAGCAGAGACAATTGACGTGCATGGAGGAGCGCCTACAGCAGCCCCTCGTTTGTAACCCCATGGTTAGCACTCGGAGAGGCCACTTGGTTGGGAGTCGGCCTCATGTTTCTTAGGGTCCCATGGCAGCACGTCCACTGCGCTCTCTAGGTGACTGGCTAGAGTTCACAGGTTTGTCAGAGGAGGTGCAGGCTGTCCAGCTACAGGGCATGAGAGGGGTGCAGAGCATGTGTCAGGATAGAGTCAGTTCCAGCTGCGTGGCTCACGCCTCTCGAGCCAGCCAGTAGCACCCCGGTGGATGGGAGCCTTCACACGACTGGAGGTTCTCATTTCAATCAAGGCTTGCTCAGAGACTGTCCCAGCCCTGTTCTTCGAGCTTCAGGGTGGGGGACGATTACAACGAGTTGCAGTAGAGTCCCCGCAGGTAGCAGAGGATCCGTGTTGTGGGAATCTGTGGGAGGACTTGCATCATAGACCCTGACCCAGCAGCTCTTGAGACAGGACACTGAAGGCTATGGGCTTGGGAGTGCTGTCCACTGGCACGAGTACAGTGGGATCCTGGTGAGTGGCTATGGAGGGACCCCTTATCTTCTGAAGACCTCCCAGGAGTCCCCTTCTTTCAGTACACCATTCGGCTTGGACGTCATGTACTTGCAGCACAGAGAGAGGCCCGCCCCGCTGCACCACGTCATTGGCAAGAGGAGGGCCTCACAGTCGAGTTCTTAGCAGCTTTTTGACAGAGGCTGTGGGACTCTAGATAGCCGAGGCGCGTCACTTTGTTCCAGTGGTTGGTTGTACATAGAGCCACAACAGTAGGGAGTTGGCTAGTGCATAGTGGTCTCTCGGCCGCATGTGCAGCCTGTGACCAGTTGGTGGAGAGTCAGCGTCACTGTCTTTGGGATTGTCCCTCGGCCCAGCAGGTGTGGCTACGAGTTCTTTGGCTGATGCCTGCCCTCTCCACGGCTCAACAGTACACTTGGGGGGAAGCGGCTTGGTCCACCCTCACGGGCCCGGCACTTCAGTTTGAGCTATCTTCCACCAACAGGATGATAGTGATGCAGGGGGGGGGGACCTACACTACAGCCTGCTACAGATCTTACTCCACAGGAGTGGTGTAGTGAGAGAGAGGAGTGTTGGGAGCTCATCAGCGGCCTAGCTCTCGGGTTCATCTGGCGGGCCCACTGTTTCCGCATCTTTGAGGCTCGCCCTGTGCCACCAACGGAGACTGTTCGTGATTTTTGGCTAGAGCTGATCCATACTCTCAGAGGACAGCTTGAGGGACTACAAGGCAGCTCCGACCGCATGCGGGAGCGCCACGAGGATTTCCTTCGACTCTGGCGCCTTGGGCCTTTCTACACCATTGTCCAGGGGGTGCTCAGATGGCACTACTGTCCACCTGTGTGGCTCTTCTCTCCTCCCATCTCTTGATTTAGCCTCATTGTATATATGTTGTTTTTTCATTGGGAGAGTCTCCCCATCATGCTTGTTGTAGCCCTCTCCTGTAGAGGGGGATGTAGCCCTATGGGCAGTTTTCATTAACTAATAGAAGGATCTTTTTCTCGGAAAAAAAAATATATCCTCTACCTCAAGTGGATGAGTTGTTTGATCAACTCCATGGGGCAAGATACTATACAAAGATAGATCTTCGTTCAGAATACTACCAGGTGCGTATCCTTTTGCAAAGTATCTCTAAAACTGCATTTAGAACACGGTTCAACATTTTGAATTTTTGGTTATACCTTTTGATTTAACCAATGCTCCAGCTACATTTATGACACTCATGGATAGTGTCTTATGTCCCTATCTTGGAAAATTTGTTGTGGTTTTCCTTGATGACATTCTCATTTACAGTAAGACTAGAGATGAATACATAGAACACTTACGATTAGTGTTCGAATAGCTACAAACTACTCTCTATATGCTAAGCAAAGAAAGTGCAATTTCTTTAAAATAGAGATACATTACCTCGGTCATGTGATCTCTTATTCTGGCATCAAGATGGACACTGACAAGGTCACTGCCATTCTTCGATGGCCACATCCCAACACGATTAATGAGCTTCAAATATTCCTAGGTATGGCTGGATTTTATCCACAATATATCCGTAATTATGCCAAAATTGTTGTTCCTACGAAGGATCAACTTAAAGCAAAAGGTAAGACCTTTTCTTGAGAAGAAGCCCAAAAATGCAGTTTTGAATAGCTCAAGGTAGCTATAGCCACTGTTCCCATCCTAGCAATCGTCGACCCACTTAAGTCGTTTGTGGTAGAGACTAATGCTAGTGATAAAGCAATTGGTGCGGTACTTCTCCAGCAGGGAAGACCTATAGCCTTTGAAAGTAAAAAGTTAGATAGAGCTCAATAGAATTATTCTCTCTATGAGAGAGAGCTCTATGCCGTAATTCAAGCTTTACGAAAGTGGCAACATTATTTAAATGGTTCCGAGTTGAAATAGTTTTTGACCATGGAGTATCAAATGGTTTTCTACTCAAACGGACTTCAAGGTCCGTAGAGCTATATGGCCAGAAATCCTTCAAGATTATGATTGTAAGCTACGATATCGCAAGGGGCGATATATGTAGTAGCAGAAGCACTAAGTCAGATGCCTCCGATTAATTCACTTGCTTTCACGAAAATAAAGAGCGAATTTTTGGAGTCATTACGTGGCAACCGTTGATGGAGCAAAAGATGTCGTGCGCACACTCAGACACCCAGAAAACTCAACACAATACAAGGAATTTACTTAAATTCCTCACCTCACTCACCACCACTCAAAAGATCCCTAAAAGTTCTACCCACAAGCTCAATTCAAACTCCAAACGCCTCGACCTACAAGCCCTTGCCTGCCCGCAGACACTACAAGGTGAGTCGAGGTGATCAACATTGGAAATCACGCTTGATGGTGACCAAAATATACAAGAAAAACCATCAAAAACCCAAAAACTCCAGCCACAAAAGGCCACTCTCAAACCATTGCAAAGCCTTCACCAAACTCCACTCTATTGGACTCTTTGGAGTAGCGCCAACCCTAATGGCACCGATACAGGGTCACATAGTCTTGCAGAAATCCGCACCTTCTTCGCTCAATTCCTCGCACACACACATCCGTGGAAACCTCATAACTTCCATAGACTCTCCCAAGTGAAAAATTGAAGAGAGAAAGCTCTCATTCACTTCTCCACACACTCGAAAACAGGACGCGAACGCGACGGGACTGCATTAGACCACCTGTAGGAACCCTGCTTCCTTCCCCACACAGAGAGGTGAAAGTGCCAAAAATTGGCTTCCAAAATGCTCCTTCATACCAAGCACTCATGGCAGCGTCACTGATGTGTCACTTTGATGCCTTTTCACACCTTTTTTGACCTTTTTTGGCTAGTTTTGACCCCCGACGGGCATTTTTCGCGGGAAAAACCTCAAACAGACTGCAAAATTCACCAAATTTTGTACGATTGATCCTCAATACCCAAAGCACTTTTCCACATCTCCACATTCTATTTTTGACCACTTCTAGGGCGGTGCACGCATCACCGCAAATTAGGCACCATAAATTGATAGTTACTGCATGTTTCAAACTTCTCGAGCGGGATGAGAGTTCCCATACTTGTCACTTGTATTATTTACATTCTAGAAAGCTCAAACACGTTATTTAGAACCAAAATAAGCCACCTAAAATCATATCCAAGGCCCCGATACCCTATACGGGCATGTACATGTGTTCGACTACTAGCGCGCGAACTGACTATTCACAATGTGTATACGTTGCATCTTTTTTTGAACTTGAAACCACGTTGCAAAGCTCCCAATGCATGTATTTATATATTTTTGTACATATGACCATGCATATAAGTGCTACTTTGTACACGTCAAAAGCGGTCTATCAGCGTACACAAGATCAATGATATGCTAAAGTGTGGAGTGCAGTGTTAGAAAGAGATCCCTCACACTCGCATGTTTCTGTACAATCAGATCAACATGTCTCTACATGCGTAGATAAAACCTCCAGCACACAGAGCTCCACCCCTACTCAGGAAGAGCTTAAGGATGCAAGAAGTTTTCCATTGGTGATGGCTACTTACTCCACAAGGATAGAGTATATGTGCCAAAGAACTTAGACACTAGGCACAAAATCTTATTTGAGTGTCATGATAGTCCAAGTGCTGGTCATCTAGGTATTCGTAAGATGTATGCCTTAGTTCAACGGAAATTTTATTGGCTAGGCTTACATCATGATGTTCAAGAGCACATACCAAACTGCCAACAGTGCCAAGTTAATAAGGTAGAGTGCCTAAAGGTAGGTGGCCTTTTACATCCTTTAGAGATTACACAAGGTAAGTGGGAGAGTATCTCTATGGATTTTGTAGTAGGACTATCTACTACAAATCGTGGCCATGATGCCATATGGGTAATTGTAGACCGTCTCACAAAGATGGGTCGATTCATTCCCACTAAGAATACGGTTAAGACACCGGAATTAGCACGGCTATTTGTAGAGCATAAATATAGACTCTACGGTCTTCCAGCTAGTATCATTAGTGATAGAGATCGAAAGTTTGATAATCACTTCTGGAGAGCTGTGTTTCAAAATTTGGAAATTAAACTTAATCTAAGTATGGCTGATTATTCAGGAAACATATGGTCAAATTGAAAGAGTTAATCAAGTGTTAGAGGTATGCTACGAGCATACGTTAGCAAGAAGCAAACCAATTGGGAAGACTACTTACCTATATTAGAATTTTCTTATAATAGTTCAAAGCATGTGACTACAAGGTTTAGTACATTTATGCTTTTATATGGATTTCAACCTAAATCACCCGTTGTCGAGAAATTTGTGGTCTTGCCAGGATAGCATACAAGAATGGCTAGTCTTCCTCTAGGAGAAAGTGTAGGCTTGGGCTTATGTTAATGGCTAAGTGCAATTAGGCATTACTACTCACTCCCTCAATAATTCCTCTCATCAAATGAGTTGTCCTTGCATGATGTGGGCAGACTGGGGTCCAATATTTTGATCATATCTTTTCAACCGTGGCTTCAAATAAAAAAGTAAAAATATGGGCAGAAACTTTAGCTCATTAGCTACGATTTTATTTTAAAATCATTTTCCAGTTCGGATTGGAACCTTGTGTAAAAAAATCATCAAAATAGGGTCCATTTCTGGCAGCAAAAGTCTTTCCGTGGTCCCCTTAGCCTAGACTTTCATTTAATTCCAAAGGACACCTCATGCCATATGAAATCATGACATTACTCCTTGACAAAGTTTTGTAATCATGTTTGCATAATGCATTAAAATAAGTGTATCTTTGAGATCATGCCACCTAGTGTCCCACTAGGATTTGATTCCCTCCTAGTAGCTATTTAAAAAGAAATATAAGAAAAGTATAAAAAATACATAGAATATATATATATTGGAGTTTACCCTAGATATAGGATCTAGCTAGGGTGTGAGATGATAATGAGATAGTAGAAATAAAGAATCAATGCTTTTTGCCCCAAGTTAAAGAGGCGGAGCTATTGAGTTTTTCCCATAGTATTTTCTGATGGTAAAGTAAGGATAGGTTACCCTTGAGAAAAATAATAGGATGAGATAGAAGGCTTATTATTATACTTAAATATGCATATGTACATTATAGGAAAGATAATTATGTATCTAAAAAGTTACAAGATAGATCTTGTAGCATGCGTTCCCACTATGTACGTGTCACAGCACGACATCCACCCCCTCTAAACCTGCACATCCTCCGGTATGTGCCACATTATTTCTTTGTAAGATCAGCCCTCTTGTACATCTTCCTTGCTTTCTTCTTCACTGGATGATTCCAAATCTTCATCTTCACTTTGATCTTTACCTGTGGTTTGCTCTTCTTCCTCATCAACATCTTCTCGATCATTGTCTCCTCTTCTCTTAAACATTTTGATCCTTTTTCCTGCAATGGGAATCTTTACTTCTGTACCATCTAGTTCAGACAAGTTGTAAGTAGCATTTTCATGGACATGCTTTACAACTTACGGTCCAAACCATCTTTTTGAAAACTTACGCATGACTGTGTGCTGGTTATAAAGGCTACTATCATACACCAAAACCCAGTCACCTTTGTCAATTGCTTTTCTCCTGAGTCGATGTCGCTTATCAAAGTATTCCTTGTTTTCCAACCTTGCATTTTTGAGTCGTTCTTTTGCAGCTTCAATGTCTCCAGGTCTTCTCTCTAGCTGCCTTATACGCAGTGCAAGGAGATCTTCCCTGCTAAGCCCCTCTTGCCAAGGTACTCCATTCCATGTGGGAATTGCATCTTCAATCGGCATCACTGGCTTTTGACCATACATTAGATCCGTAGGCATGTAGCCAGTTACTGAGCTCTGTGTTGTACGATCAGCCCATAAAGCATATGGTAATAGTTTTGCCCACTCACCAACTCTTCCTTCGCAAGCCTTGGCCAAAGCTTTGATGATAGGAGGATGCCCTCTTTCACTCTTTCCATTGCCTTCAGGGTTGTAAGCTGTAGTAAGAGAAAGATTGATTCCTAATCTAGAAAAGAACTCCCTTGCTTCTTCGGCATCCAGCTCACCTCTATCTGCAGTGATTTTTCCCACACAACCATAACGGCAAATCACCTCATCAAGAAGGAATTTGCACACAGCTTCTGTGGTTTTAGCTCTTAATGCTCTTCCTTCAACCTGGTTAGTTAGGTCCTCTCGTGCAAGAACCAAGTATCTCATCTGTCAGAGTCCTAGAGGCATTGTGACTAGATCCACAACCCATTTATAGTGCATGGCTAGTGGATATGTAGGGTGCAATCCATCACGATGTCAAAAATTTGAATACACTTGACAAGTTACACATGTCTCTACAAACTGAGATACATCTTTATACATACCCTTCCACCAGTATTTTTCTTTCAACTTGGAGAAGGTTGCCCATACACCCCTGTGTCCAGCCCATAGACTCTCATGAAACTCTTGCATGAGCTTTACTTGAGTCTCTTTTTTACATATAACCCTTTGTGGTGTAGCACCCTTTTGTTTAGGATGCTTCCACAAGTAACCATCCCTCAAAAAGTACCCATATGCTTTCCTACGTATCCTCTTGAATTCTTGTTCAGACCAATCATCCTGTTTTGTTAGAGTACTCAAGTAGCTTCCAATAAGAAACCAATCACCTTCATAAAGCTCTTTCAAGAATGATTCAAGTAGATTAGTCATGCAGACATTGTTACCTTTGACATGAGAGATAGAATAGAACTTTGTGCCTACATCATCTCCCTCGTCAATCATTTGTGACTCATCTTCATACCTTGCCCTTGATAGCATATCTGCCACTGTATTGTCTTTACCTGCAATGTGCTTAAACTCAGGATTTAAGGACTTAATGTAGGCAATCCACCGCAACATAGCAATGTCTGGAGTTGAGCAGCTTGTAATCATCCCAAGAAGTGGTAGACAATCTGTTTCTACAACCACACATGCACCAATTAGGTACTCTTTCCCACTTTTCAAGGTTGTAACCATACCCCATAACTCTCTCTTTATTTGTGGATAGTTTCTTTGGCGAGCACTTAGCACCTTTGCTCCAAATCTTACCACATACCTGTGTCCTTCTTTGTCATATTGCCCTATTGCCCATCCAATCCCTGTAGGACTGGTATCTACTGTCACAATTACTGGCCTTTGACACTCATAGTCTACCTTTTTCAAAGTTGTTGCTGACTGGAGCAACTCCTTTAGCTTTTGCATGGATTTTACATGTGCTTCTGTCCATTTAAACTTCTGATTCTTTCTAAGCAGCCGATAAAGAGGATCAGCTACATGTGCATAATGTGGAATCCAAATAACATAGAAGACACATGCTCCCAGAAACCTTCTAACCTCAGTGATGCTAGTGCACGTTTCTTTCATTCTTTGGATGGCATCTACCTTTGTTGGACAAGGTTTCCTACTATATGGCCCGCACATGTGCCCCACAATAAGCACTTCATTGACACCAAACATAGACTTTTTCCTTGAAAATGTAAGATTCACTTCTTCCAACCTAGACAAAATTTTATCACAATCATTTATGTGATTTACCACAAACCTGCGACATCCCTTGAGATCCAAAGCTTCATCTTTGTCACTTTCGTCACATCCTTTGATAGGAAAATCATCAATGAAAGGCATTGTGATTTGAGGAATACAGTCACGTAAGATCTTATTCATCCCATTCATCATATGTGCAACCGAGTTGGTTGCTCCTTGTGGCAAGGTACACATCCTTACAAAACCCAAAGGTGTCCTCATGGTTGTCAAGTCTTTGCTTTCGATTGCAAGCTGAAATTAATCATACCCTGAGTAGAGATCCCCCATTGAGTAGATTGCCCTCCCTGCAAATGCCTCTACAAACTCATCCACAATTGGACCTCTACCTACATTTCTAATTGTCACCTTGTTCATTGGTTGCATATCTTGGATGAAGCGTAGAGAACCATTCTTCTTCGGAACTGTGAACCACCTGTTTGAGTATGGAGCACAAGAAGGCTCCAAGATTCCCATTTTGATTTTCTCATTCAGTAGCTCTACTAACTTTGGCAAATGAGCCTTTGGAACCGGAATAGGCCGCAAATTCCAAGGCACATGAGGTATTGTGAAAATTACCATAGGAGCTACAATAGAAGGATCAACACATCCTATCTCATGTGGCTCAAATGCAAAAGCCTTACCATGCTTTGAAAGCATTTCTTTGAAGAACTTTGTCTCCTCCTGTGTTAGAAACTCCTTGCGGCCAATCTGCAAGTCTTGGAAAGACTCCTTTGTGAAGGTATGCCCAATCTTTTTAGGATTCCTCAAACTTGGTTGTAAAGAAGACTGCTCAATCTTTTCCCTGTTGTTGGGTGATAAGGGTGAAGCTACTGGTTTCACCTTCTTTGCTACACTCTTGTATTTAGTTTCAACATGGACTTTTGGGCCAACTGTTTGGCTTTTTTTAAAGGCTTCTATTACTTGATACATTTCCATAGAGCAAACTTCCACAACTTTATTTTCAAGATGCAAACTAGACCCCATTATAGCATCAAGATCACCCATAGTATCTACAAAAGAAACTTGTTCACACGAACCCAAAACATTTTCAGTAGGCTCTAGCAACCCACTCTTTTTCATGCCTATTTGTACATTATGCACATATTGCCTCTCACATCTCTTCAAATCTTCAAGTTTTGTAAAACATACTGAGCCATTCTTTGTTACCAAGGAGCTCGTTGAAAAAGCTTCACCTATTTTTGGATCAGGCGAGACCCTTTTTCTTTGTGTACCACTGCAATCCCGCTTTACAATGGTACTTGGCCAAAACCCATCATTTCTCTATGATCATGAAACTCTTTGCTCACCTTTGGTAGAGGATGTTCTTTGAGGTTGTCACAATTTCTTTCATGGTTCACACAAACTATGAGAAATTGGAAAGCTCGTTTACCATCTTTGCTATGTATCCTAGCATATGCTGAACCATCATCCATTACCTTTGTTTCCATTCGAACTCCCACAATGTAGGGTTTTCCAAGGATGAGATGATATGAAGATGTATCCTATACAAAGAAGTTTTGGTCAATCTTTACATCACCTATTGTTACCTTCACACCTGGACATGCTACATACAATTCACCGGATGAATTGTTTTCCACTTTTACCATCCATCCATGATCTGTGTCCATCGGCCATTTGCACTTATTGTAGAGACTCTTTGACATTATGTTTATTTCTGAACCATGGTCACTCAAGGCAACAAATGGCTCTTCAAGATCACCTACCTTGACCAAATTTTCTGTAGTAGCCCTTGCCCAATGACTTCGTGAATAGTAACTCCTAGGAATATCTTCAACTTCTTCATCATCATTTGAGAAATGCACTTGCTTCACTCTCCCACTAGATTGGCAGCATCCTACCACAGATCCATCATTCTCCTTATTTTGCAGTTGCATCCCTTGTGTCTTCGAGGTTTCCCCTTCAGCCTATGGACGAGAAACTTCAGCAAGGGTTTGCCTCTTCCTCTTGATGATGTCAATGATCTCCTCATGGAATTCACACTTTGCAATGCCAAGAACTTCTCCCAGAGTAAACTCAATCTTGCTATTCAAGATCCTTTCCTCCAAGACTTTCTTTAAATCTGTAGCAACCTCAATATCAGATTGTGGTTTATAAGTTGGGCCTTTTGTCTTACCTTTTGTTGGCTCTTTCTTCTTTCCTGTTGTAGACTCCTCCATGAGTACTTCAGGTGGAGATGCTCCTTGTGTTGAGGGTGTTTGAGAAGGCATTGAGTCGCTTCTTCCTCCACTTCGCTTCTTCCTCCACTTCTAGAAGCTCTTTTTGATGGTCCTTCATCAGAATTGTCATGTCTGCGCTTCTCTTCTACAATTGCCTCATTTTGTAATGTAGGCATGCACTGACAATGAGTCCACTGGATCATTCCATCCTGTTTCTAGACGTATGCAATCACCTGCTTCATGTAGAATCTCTTTTGTAAGCTTTCCCTTTTTAGCTAATTGCATGACATTTGGCCAAATTTGACCATGATGGTCACTCACCTCTTCATCACAAAAATGTCCAATTTTTACTCCATAAGTAGCTGCCTCAACTGAAGAGGTGGCATGCTTAGTTGCCATATCTTAAACTAAGGTTTGCATTCCCCCCTTCCCAAAGTTAGTTCTCAAGGGTAGACCTGTCTCTCTAAAGTGGATTTTACCATCCTTAAAAAAGACAACATCTTTGACAAAGCATCATTAAAATCATCACAATCTCTTCTTACATGGTCTGTACTATCACACCAAATACATCTATTAACAAACCCTTCTTTGGGCTGTTGTCTTTGCCTAGAAAGTGGCCCTGATGGTTGGCCTTTTTCTTCAAGCTTTGCAAGCTTCACCTTCAAGTCACGTATTCCCTTCACAAGCTCATCTAGCATGGACTCATCAAACTTAGGAGCGATAAAAGTAGGCTTTACCATTTTGTCAGAAGTTGAGGTGGAAGGACTTGTAGTGTTTAATACCATCTTGTCCCTTCTTCTTTGTCGTTTGGCAAGCAGTGAGACAGCACCTTCAACCTCATTCCAGTCGGTCTTTAGTCCTTGCTCAGCATCTTTATCTTCAAGAAGAAGCTCCAAATTTTCTTGAAACTCTTTACCTGCATCTTGTAAGAAAAGATCTGTCTTCTCTGCATCTATTGTGGCCCTTTCTGTCCTTGTGAGTTGTGCATAGCGCCGCTCAAATTCCCGAAGTAGCTCTGTTATTGATAGTCCTTGCTTTGGCTTGACTACCCATTCTAAGAACGTCCTTTTGGTCACTCTCTCCAAGTCCTCCATGAAATATTCCTCCTTTAAATCTACTTTGAGTTCTTCCCAATTTCTTCCATGCCCATCTTTAATTGCCCTAACATGCTCCCTAATTTCTGGATCAACAACTAGCTCAAAGCTTTGAATCATCTCACCTTTTGACACGCGATGCAGCTCCATCTCCTTCACATACTCGCATAAGTACTTGGTTACATCTCTGCCATTGAATTGATCCATTCTGTTGACGACCGCTTGTATGGCCTTTGTTGTTGAAATCTCCCTTCTTTCAGTGGCATGTTGTTGTTGCATGAACATTGCAAATGCTTGAAACATTTGCATTGTCGATGGGTCAAAATGCATACCCTGTTGCTCAACATGATCACCCATGGTTACCCACAAATTCTCACCCTAGCAGTTTCACGTCGGGTTCACCAAAAATATGTCAAGAAATTTGCGGTCTTGCCAGGATAGCGTACAAGAATGGCTAGTCTTCCTCAAGGAGAAAGTGTAGGCTTGGGCTTATGTTAATAGCTAAGTACAATTAGGCATTACTACTCACTCCCTCAATAATTCCTCTCATCAATGGCTTGAATGCTTCAATTCCTTTTCAAGGAAGAAGAGGTCCCCTTTTATAGGTGAAGGGAACCCCCAAGGGTTTACACAAGAAGAGAGGAGCCAGTGTGAATAGGAATTGGAAAATTTGAAAATGAGTTGTCCCTGCATGATGTGGGCAGATTGGGGTCCAATATTTTGATCATATCTCCTCAACCGTGGCTCCAAATAAAAAAGTAAAAATATGGGCAGAAACTTCAGCTCATTAGCTACGATTTTTATTCTAAAATCATTTTCCAATTCAGATTGGAACCGGGTGTTAAAAAGTCATCAAAATAGGGTCCATTTCTGGCAGCAAAAGTCTTTCCGTGGTCTCCTTAGCCTAGACTTTCATTTAATTCCAAAGGACACCTCATGCCATATGAAAGCATGACATTGCTCCTTGACAAAGTTTTGTAATCATGCTTGCAATAATGCATTAAAATAAGTGTATCTTTGAAATCATGCCACGTAGTGTCCCACTAGGATTTGATTCCCTCCTAGCAGCTATTTAAAAAGAAATATAAGAAAAGTATAAAAAATACATAGAATATATATATATTGCAGTTTACCCTAGATATAGGATCTAGCTAGGGTGTGAGATGATAATGAGATAGTAGAAATAAAGAATCAATGCTTTTTGCCCCAAGTTAAAGAGGCGGAGCTATTGAGCTTTTCCCATAGTATTTTCTGATGGTAAAGTAAAGATAGGTTACCCTTGAGAAAAATAATAGGATGAGATAGAAGGCTTATTATTATACTCAAATATGCATATGTACATTATAGGAAAGATAATTATGTATCTAAAAAGTTACAAGATAGATCTTGTAGCATGCGTTCCCACTATGTACGTGTCACAGCACGACACCGTTACGGTGGGGTTGGCTAAGGAGAAGATACAACAAGCAAAGTATTTTCTCCAAGATCATTTTGACATGCTTCGAGTTGCTAGAAATAATGTAATCTCGATATAAGAAGTACACAAATGAGCATCATCGTCTTGCTACTTTCAAAGAAGGAGACAAGGTTTTCCTCAAGGTTCTAGAGCATTCAAAAAGTTTGAAGATGGGAAAAGTTGCTTAACATTTAACACGCTATTGTGGACCGTTTACCATTCTCAAACGTATAACAAGTGGCCTATAAGTTGGCTCTTCCAGAGTACTCACGAGTTCATCCTGTTTTTCATGTTGGCTATTTACGAAAACAACTAGGACAGAATGATAATGTCATTGACACAGGTGTGTTAGTTGACCTTATCGAACCGCCAAGCATCCCTCATGAGCCCGAAAAGATTTTGGATTCTCATGAGCTTCGCACCAGACATCATGTCAAATGACAGGTGCTGGTAAAATGGCTAGATAGACCTAAAGAAGGTTTCTACATGGGAGAATGTCTCCGCACTTTAGAATTTTTTTCCTACATTAGTTTTTGAGGACGAAAACGATTCTCCAAGGGGGGAGGGGGGGGTGTAATGTAAGGACATGGGTCCTACGAGCAAGGCCTCGACACGGCCGGATAGTGTGTACGCTAGGAGGAGGCTATAAGATAGCATGGTTGGGTGGAGACTAGCACACACATTACCACCACCCTTTCAGGTACTCTCAAAAACCTTAGTCGCTACTCTTCTTTACCTTTGAAAATCAGTTCTCAAGCAGCCACACCCGTGGTTTAGACACTGTTGATTGCAAAGACTAGTGGAGAGGGTCTAACATTGCTCGATGATTATGGTTCCTGTTGAGCTTGCTCGTAGCTCAATAATGGTTAAGCCAAAGGAAAAACCAGAGAGGCTCCATTATTAAGACTATAATTCCCAACGGTGTACCTCGAACTAAGTCCTTCCAAACCAAGATAATAGATCCCTGTCCCACTTACCCTATTGCAATGAACAAGCCCAACCTTTCATGGACAACTTAAGGACCTCTCTTCTTAAGAAAGAAAAGAGAAACCAATAGCTCTGATATCAAATGGAAATGGCCTATGAACTTTGAGAATAGCGGAATTAGGAGAATTAGAGTGATCATTTTTTTAAGACTACTTTGAGAACATAGAGGGTGAACTTCATTAGCGATAGCAACATAACCATAATACTTAATTACTTGGTAAGAACAATACTTTTGCAAGAGAGAGAGTTTACAGAACTTGACAAGAGTTGAGAACCACATTTATGTGGAGCCGGTGGTCCCCCCTCCAATAGGCTTTTGTATTATAGATTCTCCCATTAAGAGAGACTTGGTACAATACAATCTTTGTGCTCCTTGTGACCTAGGTGATGCAATGAAGATGGAAACCTTCATGCACCATGAGCATAACATAGACTTTGTAAAAGCATTAACCATTCCCGGCCTCAGTCCCAAGGCCTCAAACACCTTCAAAGGTGGAGAGAGTTAGTGTGAAATGAGGATAGGGAAAAGAAGAAACATTCATAGAAGAAAGAAGTAGTTACTCACTTATCACCACTCTTCTTGCTTAGCATACATAATATGTAACATTTAATGCACTAGTAACTTGTGTATAGCGGAAATTGATAACATAGTGAGCATTTCATTAAGAACAAGTTCCTAATGAGCATAGAGAGATTACTTAATTCGAGAAAGCAACATAGCAATTTATACCTAGCTAATTGGCATTGATAATACTTGAAAAGAGAAAGAAATAGAACAATTGACAACAATTGAGGACCGGATTTACATGGAGCCGGTTCCCCCTCCATAAAGGCTTTGTATTATAGCTTCTCCCATCAAAGGAGACTTTTGTACAATATAATCCTTGTGTTCCTTAACAAAACTCATTGGTACAATGAAGATGGAAGCTTCATGCACCATATTATGCTTGAAAAGAACACACCTAGTGTCCCTAGCCTCAGTCCAAAGACCTCACACACCTTCAAAAATGGTGAGAGCTAGTAGGGAATTAGGATGATTGAGAGGAAGAAGACGTATCTTACGAGAAAGAAGTATTCTCCTCACATTATCACTCTAATAGCATATCTTAGCTTAGTAATCAGCATGGTAGAGGAGATGACCATGCCACTGAAGCTTGGCTCTTGGTTGGATTTACATTCCATAGCGAAGAGTTGTTGTTGTAGGCCTCTACTTCTCAATGCTTGAGATGGGATTCTTCTTACACACATGAGTTGTGTGTGTGTGTGTTAGCAGCAAGCTAACGCGGACACCATTTTTCGGAGTTCTCCTTGTAAAAACAATTATTATTTTGATAAATTGGGAACATTGTAACTCCTATTTTCTTGGTAAACTATGTAATTAATGAGTCGGGGCTACAAGCTTCCAGATTGTATCAACCATTCAATTTTCAGCTTTGGTAAAACTCCAGATTATTACTTTTGACCACCCAAAAACCTTGTCTAAGGTATAAAAGCCAATTTTTGTAAGTTTTTTATAAGTTTTTGGATAAGAAATACACAGCGTGAGCTAACGGCGCTCACTTCTCTCCTTCTCGCGCTTCCTACTCCCTCTTCGGTTGGGGTCACATTGCGGATGTGTTTGTTGCATTTCAACCGTAGGTAAGAGCTCTACACATTGACATAAGCCATTCACAGTATTTCATAGCTTTTGGTGTCGCCGATCCGCGTCCTAATTTCATCATAACTAGGAATTTACACTTTTAAAATGAAAACTAAGCATAGGCGGGGTGTTGGGGTATCATTGCTAAGCATTTAGATGCATTCTGGGTCGAAAAGGACTAGGTCAAAAATCCACTTGTGTTAATAATCGCGATTTTGGAACTTGACCTAAAGTGGGATTTGAGGGCATAGGCATGTGTGCTTAGGTCTTATAAACTTGTCCTAGAAGTTTCGTTACATTTGGATGTGATTTGCTTGCCGATGAGCGATTGGATTTTGTTGATTTCAGTCACTTGAGTGTAGCTTGAGTTAGATGCGAGTTGTTAGTTGTTTTTCGAGAGATTGACAACCTCTTGTAGACTCTATGCAGTAGTTGAGTCAGCTTCGTCCCATGGTTTGACAAATTAATCGTGGTTCTCACTATTACTGCAATAAGATAGGATGTTGAGGTTAGACATGTGTCCCACATTTGGCACCGCTTTCGGGGATCGAAGAGACCTAAACTAGGAAAAACATGAGCGTCTTGTGTAATTGTCTTTTAACTTCCTCTCGGTTCGCATAGAGTTCAAAACTCTCTTTTAGAAACCGCATAGCTTAAGATTGTCGTCTTTTGCTGTGTAGAGGTAGCTTGGAAGTAATCGTACTTGCTGAGTACCTTTAGGACTGTAGGATTGTAGATTTAGATTAGGATTTGGAGAATGATTGGTAGATGAGACAAGTCTTGAGATCAAGACTCTGAAAAACATAAAAAACACAAGAAGACGAGTATTTGTGGACACTTTCCACAACCCCATTGCATGAGAAACTAGGAGTAGGGTAAGTAGGATCCGAGGTGGATTTCATAGCATTGCTCTCTCTAAAAGACTGAAGTGTGAGTTGTTATGTAAGGTTGCAGAATTTCAGGTCTACGGCTAGAAATAGCACGAAAAGACTCAAATTCACTCAATCCAACAGGGGAGTAAGCCTAAGAGTTGTCTGAATCAATCGGTAAGCTCAAGGACACTTCGAGGTAAAAATTTCAAGAAGTTGACCAAAACTCAGATTATTTACTTTTTCTTGACTTTTTAGGCCAAACTAAGTTTTGAATTTATTTATAGTCTTAAAAAACATCATAAAAAAACTGTCTTTGAGAAAATTGCAGAAAAGTGCTCATTTCAATCCTCAAGTTAATAATCGTGATTATTAACTTTTTTCTCTAAATTAGCCAAGACTCATATCATTGATTCATTGCATGTGTACAAACAACTTTTGTAAAGGCCCAAAAGATTTGGATCACTAAACTGGCAAAAAACTGGGTGAAAGCTAAAGTTTGTACTGACTTTTTGAATCTTGAGTGTGAATTGAGGAAAAATTTATCCAAACTTGTTGAAAATTGATTCATAAGGTTATAGTGATGTGATAAACATGTGTATATGCTCAGTTGACCAAAAACTTGCAAAATTTTGATAAAAGTAAATAATCGCGATTATTTACTTCTGTCCTGTTTTTGAACTTTGTTGACCAAGTTGGCATACCACTAGCTTTACCATGTTGTAATAAGCCCACAAACCAAATTTGGTAAGATTTGGATCACTGGAGTGAAAACTATGACAAAAATTACAAAGTTAGTCTGGGGACAGATAATTGATGACCATTTTGACCAAAAATTGTCCAAACTTGATGAAAATTGGCTAGTGACCTTAACATAAGGTGCTTAATAGATCTGTGTCAAAGTTGGGACAAAAATTTGCAAAAAATTGTCAGGAGTAAATAATCGCGATTATTTATATTTACTTCAAAACTTTGTGATTTTGCAAATTTGAGTATACCACAAGGTCAAGCACATCAATTGGACCCCACAAATCAATTTTGGTGAAATTTGGACCACAAAAGTGAGACTTAGGCCAGATTCTCGAAATCAGAGTCTGTGGACACGGAAGAGTTGATAAACTTGATCAAATTTTGTCTAAACTTGTTGAAACTTGCCCAAGGGCTGTAACAAGTTGTATACTTGCCAAACCAATCCAAAAAGTGCAAAAAATTAGTAAATAATCACGATTATTTACTTCTGCTATCCAGAGACTTCAAATTTGACTTTTGGGCTTATACAGTGTTAGACCAGCATAATATAAGGCCATAGGGAAATTTTTGGGTTCAATCGGATCAAAATTGGTACAGATACACTCAGTTTACAGATTGCAGATTAAACCTTTGATTTTGCTAAGCTGATTTGAAAGTCAAAATTTTGACTTCCACAACACGAATTGAAGTAAAATACAAAGACCAATCACTAGATTTCTCAAGAGCGCTACCGTCCTTATAGAAAAATAGCTAAATTGATAAATTTTGTACAGGAATCAGGTTGCAGAGATGAGGAATCAGTGGCTTGACAGAAAGTTGCAATTGAATCAAGTGGAAATTGACGACAAGTCAATCTAAGGTGAGTACTCAAACCACGGCTTCATAAGTCTATATGAATCTTATATCCGGTCGTGTAATAGGAAATCAAGGCCTATTTGGAGAAAACACCAATAGAGTATCCACTGGAAGTATCGGACACTTTTTCAGATTCAACATCCGAAATGTCTTCTTACTCAACTCACTCGGAAACCGGAATGACAATGCGCTACAAGCATATACTCTCTTTTTACAAGACTAATCGTCATGGAGCCCAAGTGTACTTGGATCCTAACGAAGAATATGTTATTCGGATTGATGATCGTGGTATTGAGTTCAAAGAAGAGGTTAGGGCAAATAAACAAGGAAAAATGTACACGGATCGAAACGGAACTCAATATGTACAAGTCGAAAACCCTAATGTGGTAGACAAATGGGGCTTAGAAGTAAACACTATAATCCCAGATATGTCAGCAAAAGAAGGACCACCAACTTTGGAATTTGAGGGATACGATCAAGTAGACTAGAAGCCTTTGAAACGGCTTAGTACGGATAATGCTAGGATTGGAGTCTACTGTTGGGAAGATAGAAACATAAAAGATCTTTTGTGGACTTCTCATGCTAGACCAGGACAATTAACGGCCATGAAGATCATCTATATCTTCAAAATCAAAGATAAGGGATCTGCGGATCTACCAACTTACTTGTTTAGGGATTTTTATAATAACAACTTTGTTATGATGACTCCTGAGGAGGTAGAACAAACCAAATACCAAGGGTATTCCATACGGGATTTCATATTGGGTCAAGGTCCAGAAACCAGTCCAAGAGAAGAACATCATGAGAGATCCTCTAAGAGTAATGTGAAGAAACCAGAAACTACCTCATCACGTAGAAAAATGGATGACACTGAGGCCAGCCCAGGGCTACATGAGTCACTATTTCCGACAGATTGGTTTGAAGGACTCGGAACAGGACCAAATCCCAGAAGACCTGGAGTTGAACCAAATAGACGTGTCAGACCAGCTGATTTTCAAAAATGGGTCAGAAAATACAATGGATCAAGGGATCTATATGAGCACTTAGCAAGCTTCAAGCAAGTACTAAGAGCAGACCATATATTTGATTTCCATACTCAATTCGAGGGGCTTGGAATGAAGTTAGAAGGAAAGGCTTTGACATGGTTCCAAAAAATTCTACCAAGATCAATCATGGATTTGAATACATTAGCTCAAGGATTTGTAGCTGCTTGTTCTAAAACAGGGATTAAACATAATACGGTAGCTCAAATCTACAGCTTTAAACAGAAACATGGTGAGTCTTTTAGGGATTGTGCAACTCGAATGAAACAATACATTGCCAGATGCCCAGAGATGGAGATACCTGCTGAGGAGCGACTTGTCTCATTGTTTCTGGAGGGACTGCTAAACAAAGAAATTCATGTTATACTCTATAGTAAAAAGCATACAACCTAGAGGCGTGTGTCAGATGCTATCGACCTACGAGACAATTGTGAGATCTTTAATGAAGAGGATGTCCCTAAGGATAACCAAAGCAAGAAGACTGCATCCACAAATCCAGCACAAGTGGGAACAGCTGTTGCGGCATCACTCTCAGCCATAGAAGATATGCTAAAAAGGATGAATGACATGCTGAACAATATGCAAAAAGCACCTATGAGAGGACCAAGACAGGGGATATCCCCACAAGGACAACCAATTAGTCCACAAAAATGGTGTGCAATCGAGGGTAAATGGACCAACCACAAGACCCACGAGTGCTACTTCAGACCAAAGTATGATGGGAATGTTCAATACGTGCCCATGAGACCCCAGGGACAACCCATGTACAGATATCAGCCTAATATGGCTCAAGTTCAAAGACCACCAATGGGTATGGAGAGACCCCAACCTGTGTTGGGAGAGCAACCTCCTTACCCAGGACATAATGTGGTGCCTATAAAGTACATGCACTTAGAAGCAGTCATAGATGAACAAGTATTAGTGCCTGTTACAACCTATGCTGAGCCTAGTCCATCTATAGTAATGGTAGAGGGAGATTGGTATAGTCCACAACCATCACCAATGGAGGAAACCATGACTTATGCTCCATCAGAGCTTGCCCACCAATGTATTATGTAGCTAATCCAGGTGCCAGACCTCCCATGGGAAGACCCATGATGAAGCCCACAACAGGAAACTATCATACCTATGGTGCTGATGACCATTGGAAGAACAAATGTCCAGAGCCTGACAAAAACCTCAAACCAATTGAAGCCTATTGCATACAATGTTGCAAAAAGGGAGGACACTTTCCGAAAGATTGTCCTAAGAATCCTTTGAACAAGGGAAAAACTGTAGTCAACGTAGTCCAAGTGATGCCTAGTAGCTCATCGGAGAGTGAACCGATTGTTCCAATCAAGGTAATCACTAGAGCCCAGGCAAAGAAAAATAAACACAATTCCTCTGATGATTCAGAGAACACGAAATTTTCTTCTCAAAGAATCAAAAGGAGCAGAAGCAAAAGATATGAGATGAGAAAACAAAAACAATGGGTTAAAAACGAAGAGAAAGCAAAAATTCTAGCCCAGGAAAAGTCGAAATAAACTGGTAGTGAATTCAAGGAAATAACCGTGAAATCTGGAGGATCCATTCTGGTTGATAAAAATTTTGAGCCTATCAATGCTGCCTTGGAAGCCTACCATGCAAGACTTAAAGTGGACCAAAACATGGAAAACAAATGGAAAAACTATCCATCTCCAGACATGGAAGCAGCTAAGCTGGAAGCTTACCAAAATTTGGTAAGAATCACGCAGGAAATGCTGGATAAACAGAAACCCAAGCTTGAAAGTATTGGAAAACTAGAGGAGCTTCTGGTAGAAGAAACAAAGCAAAATCCGATGTGGTGGCAGAACCCCACCTTGAAAAAAATGAGCCAGAGGTCATAGTGCTGGACAGTGAAGATGCCTTAGAAGGAATTCCATTCGTAGAGGAAGACTGGCCAGGACACTTATGGAAAAAGGTAATGGAGATCAATGATGGGAGCCTAACTTTAAAGTTGGCTCCTATAGAGGAATTCTGGTTGTATAACCTACCATCTAATATAAACATGGATATACAATCCTTATACAGGGATTGCGGATCAGAGGCTTCAGGGATATCTAAACCAATGACATTAAAAACATTACCTTCTTACTTGGGAGATAATGAAGATGAATCTATCATTTGCAAAACCACTCAAAAGACCAATTTAGGAATAATGGGAAAAATTCAAGTCCCATTTTTTGAAATGGTTCATCTAATTGGAGGTATTTTGGCGATATACAAGAGCAAACCATGCTATAGGATCCTCTATTTAGTGTGATGATATATCCTCTTTATATGCATACAAAAATTCTTTTAGTACATTTTGGAATCATTTTGCTAATATTTTTCATTGCTACATGGAAAAATAAACTCCAATTCAGTCAAAACTTGACATGCTAAAGTTTGACTACTCACAAGTAAGGGGTCTTTTGGAAGAACAAAGGCTATCATTCTCCTGTTTTAGAGGCCAGACTATAGAAAATGCTAGTTCTTGACTTTTAGTACTTTGCAAATGAGCTGCATTTTCTTGCAAAATGGTATGAATTTTGAGCCTTAATAGAAAGCTATTATTTAATGTATCATCTAAATCTCTAAGAGAAAGCCTCCCCCTCATTCAATTATGTGATGGCCATGAGGTAAGCTTCCCTCTCATTACATACATAATGAGCATGAGGCTCGAACTTAAGTTTGAGCCTCCATGCTTTCTGATAGGCACAAATCCCCCTCATTTACATATATAATGAGCACGAACAAGCATGGAGGCTCCATGCTTTCCCCTCATTTACATACATAATTTGGCATAAACAAGCATGGAGGCTCAAACTTATGTTCGAGCCTCCATGATTGCTAGTAGGTATAGATACCACAAGCCTCCATGATTCCCCCTCATTTACATACACATTGAGCATGAACAAGCATGGAGGCTCGAACTTAAGTTCGAGCCTCCATGCTTGCTAATAGGTACCAATCCCATACTTTCTTGGTTCAAGTTAAGATATTATAAGCTTGGCAACCACCCTCACGGAGTGGTGCTAGCTCAAAACATCTTATCAAAAGGTAGAGATCTTCTCAATTTTTCTATGTGGAGGTGCTCTTCTCTAGATGCTTCCTTCTTGACCCAAATACCTATTCTTGGTAAGCCGCATAGCTAGAAACACTGAGTGCAAGGAAAAATGACTTGCTACACACTAGAATAGACCAAGCTATCACAACTTGACCTGCCCCGCACTTGACCAAGCTGTCACAACTCAAAGAAGCTTCTACACAAGACGTCTCACAAGGCTTATTTAAATCTCCTTTCTCAAAAGTCCAAAAAGAATTGGGTTTAGCAATACAGCAGGGCCTCAGTTTTGACGATGGTTACATGTGATGAGTGATAACAAGTTACATTACAAGCTGGTGGTGGTGGTAATGAAGAGATAGGGAGGATTGCAGCTAGCTTAAGTTTGGATCAAGGCCCATAAAGAGGAACTACATATTGTGGAGGGGCGAGGGGGAAGGTTTAGGAGAGTGCAGGTAGCCAGGCCTCACACATCCATCTTGAGGCCATGGCTTTGCTTGCTCGACTAATGTGAGTCGACTCACTCATGTGGTGCGTTTGTGATGGGAAATAATCCTTGTGGACGCGGGCTAATGATCTCGAAGCAGCGTCAGGTAAAGAGATGATGGCGCCCTCATTAACGAAGGTGGAAGCAATTTGATGATCTGAAAGTAGCAGCAGGTGGAAGCAAGTTGTTGATCTGGAACAACATCAGGTGAAAAGCTTGCTAATGATCTCAAAGCAGCGTCAGGTAAAGAGATGATGGCGCCCTCATCACATACAAGTTTGGGAGAACTGAGGGCAAGCTTGGAGACCACCTTGATCTTGTGTTTATCTTTGACAGCGGCGGCGACAATAGACACAATTTTTTCTTCAGAGGTGGGCTAGGCCACTTGAGCCGCTCAAAATCTATCGCTGCCTCTTATGTTGCGCACCGTGCACGGCCGGTGGCGCGAACCGTGTTTAGGGGAGATGCTGCAGGACGAGACGCTGGGCAGGTGCTCCCCGGAGGCCAGCAAGTTCATGGAAGCGATTTGATGATCTGAAAGAAACATCAGGTGGAAGCAAGCTGCTGATCTTGAGCAGCATCAGGTGAAAATCTGGTGGCACCCTACTCAATGCAGGTACCATCCTCAAAGTCGATGAGGAATTTTTGCTCATCCTCTGGATGACGTTGCCCTACTGCTCTTGCAAGCTCACAACCTACGTGACCTCACCTCAGCCTCCCAAGGGCTCACACCTTGTGTGATCTCATGTGAGCACCTACAACAGCCCCTCCATGGAGGTGCATTTCTCCCCTTGTGGCTTGAACTTGTCAGACGCTCGTCTCATTAGGCTTCAGATCTCCTAACGATTGTCAGCTTGAAGCCGCTCAAAATTCAAATTAAAGTGCAACGTGAAGGAAAATCAATCAAACTTCCCTTTTACTTTTGTCATTATTCATTTCAAAGTTTGAGTTTTGTCACATGACTTGTTTGTTTGCAGCACAATGGCACCACCACAACTCACAATGTTTTTAAATTTTGTTGAGTCACATTAGAGAAGTGGTGCTCCTCTACATTTTAGAGCCTTGTGCCTCGCCCTCAAGTTTGAGCCTTGAGCATTGGCAAAGAGCCTCAAACCACAACCCACAAACCACAACCCAACTCTCTATCCTTCATGTTTGACACAAGTAGTTATCCTCTAGACTTTAGAGCCTTGTGCCTCACCCTCAAGTTTGAGGCTTGAGCAGTGTTAATGAGCCTCAACCCAAAATAGAACACTCTAACCTCCATGTTTGACACAATAAATTCTCCTCTAGACTTTAGAGCCTTGTGCCTTACCCTCAAGTTTGAGGCTTGAGAATTGTCAAGGAGCCTCAACCCACAACCCAACACACTTACCTCCATGTTTGAGACAAGTAGAATAGCCAAACGCTTGAAACTCATGCATTTGCAAGGAATTGTATCCTAGATTTTCACATGATGTTTGTAACAATCTTTGTTTTGGGAGAAGCACGGCCTTAGAATTGAATATTGGTTTGCTTCTTTCGATCATAGCCTCGTGAAAACAAGTTCCTTCCTTTTCTTTTTGCTCACACAAAGTGGATTAGCTAGAAGCATGAAGTGCAACCAAGACTTTGAGCTTCAAATGTAATATATGTGTGACAGTTGTTGCATGTCTATATCTAATGTGGTGGCTACAAATAAAACTTGTGAGTGCATCATCCAAACACTACATCATTTGAAAGCTCTAATATATGTGCATGCCTGCATATAAAGTGGTGGCTACAAATAATACTTGTGAGTCCATCATCCAAACACTACATTTTCTTCAAGAGCTAGAGAGAAGAAAATGTGCATCCTGGACCGAGTTCACCTCTCCTAAAAAAATAGAGACACGAAGAATCGTCCCATTTTAGTGAATTTTTCCCAGAATTCCTAAATTTGAGTTTCAAGTCAAAAGAGCCAAACAAACCCTAGAAGTAGACAACATTCATTCAATCATGTCTACACCTATCCAATGCACTCTTACTTTGGGAGAACTGTTGTTAGAAGCTGGACACACCCCACGGCATCTAACTACTCGACGGACTATTATCTTTGTAATTATTCATTCATTGAGGAAAACCCAATCTTTCACCTTGTTAATATTGGGACTTACAGAAGTTTCCGGATTGTATCCCAGTTTTGATAGTTGGAAGGAGTAGATGGTTGACTTTGGAACTTTAGGGTTTGAGAAGTTGTAAGGTATATATACCACTTTTTGACCTTAATGAAGAAAACTTTTTGTTATTTAAAAAAAAACAAGTTTGAAGTCTGTGAGTGAGCGTACTGTGTACGAGAGAGAGAGTGTGAGCTTCATCTTTACGCTATGAGTGCTACGGTGGTCGGAATCGAGTGCGGAGAAGTGCAGCGTGTTGCTCCCGACTAGAGATACGCGCCGATACCAACATTGTGCCCGTACGGTCCGGCTTTGTGAGCTCCTTCTACGAGCTTCATCGGTTGTTTGGGTGATCATACGTTGTCCGATTTTTCATTGCAGCATATCTACGCGTTCACATTGAGTAGAACTACACATTAGGCACTTTAGATTTCGGAAACGAAGACCTGCAGAATTCGGCCAGACATCCTACGTGTTTTTGCACCAGGTGTTTTGGGTCGTGATTTTGGTTCATAGACCTTAGGGAGAGCGGCCTATTGGTATTAGTAGGGTCTCCTTCAAGTTCTATGGTGTTTCGAGATTGTTTGATGGGTGTTCGGCTCTAGAAAGCGTTGTAGGAAGTTTCCTCTTTTGCACTCTTGAAGGCTGTGACTTAGACAATTGGTAGAGACCTCTGTAGGAATTAGTTAGGAGTCGCTCGAGTGTAGGTTGACACCTTATGCTTTCTTCCACGCGCCTGTGGGTCGAGCTTCGTCCTTAGCTGACATTACATGCTAGGTGACTTCTCGCTGTGCTGACGTCCGTCGCGACGTATCCGTCCAACATTGGCGCCGCTGCCGGGGACGAAAACCTTAGGTAGGTGACCGAGACTAATCCTTGAGGATTGGGATTTTTGGCTTGCCAAGAGTCTCGCTTTACATTTAGATAGGATCAGAGGGTGGAGGACTCTCTAGGTCTTAGAGGGAGTCTAGGAACGTGTGTCTGGACTAGATCCTTCGACTTAGGTAGAGAAGGTAGACTTAGGTAGTTTAGGTAGTAGTCGAGTTCTAGAGTAGGAGTCGGAGTGGTAGAAGCGGTGAGAGGAGATCTTGAGAGTCCGGAGAGGCCAAAAAGCAACCAAAAACACCATTATCACCATTTCACATGATAGGTAGGAGTAGAGTAAGTAAGACATCATGATTCAGGATCTAGAGCATTTCATGCATGTACACTTGCTTGGTAGAATCATTACAAGTTTGTAAAAGACGCAAAAGTGTGGTTGAAAGCCTAATTGAAGTCCAAAAAATTACTGTGAGTGTTTCTGATAGACCTATAGAGCATCAAGAGCACACCTGTCAAAAAAAATTTTAATTTTAAGCCAGGAGACATCCTACGCGTAGGATTTCTACAAGTTAATCTGGGAGGAATTTTGGGATTTTGAGTTGGCTAATGTGTTCAGGAGGTAGGGCTAACCCTAATTTCAACTGGAAAGTGGAAATTTGGCCATATCTTGACAGGATAAGGCCAGGTAGACTGAAATTGCTCGACATCCTACCCAAATAGTGCCAAAAACTTATTTTGAGACCAAAACCATAAGATGGCTGCATGGGCATGTCTTGCATGATATATTGAGTGACCGAAAGGGGTTTCACCTCATTTGGGTAAGAAAATTGGGTTCAAAGCGGACTTTAGCACTTTTGACTGAAAAAAGCAAAAACAGCTGAAATTTGGGACTTTTGACATCCGAATCAAAATCTAAGCATACCACTAGGTTACTGACATCAAGGGGAAGCTGTGGGACAAATCTGGGGTCAAACAGGCCAAATAGACATCCTACGCGTGGGATGTCTTCTGAGTGATTTGGGACTCCAAACTGAATTCTGAGTATACCCAAGTGATCAGAAACTCAAGGGGAGCTTGGGCTTTGAGTTTGAAGCCATTCTGATGAAAAAGACATCCTACGCATAGGATGTCTAATGCAAGAAAATGAAGCCAGACTTTGACTTTGAGCATAGTAAGGTGTTATATAGCCTAAGGCAAGCCTCCTAGTCAGTTTAGGTCTAATTTGGAGTTGATTACACTGATCAATACCATCAACAGGCCATCGGAACAGATTTCTGACTCATTGACCAGCTGTAAGCTCAGCACAACAAGAGGAAACAACAGTGCAAAAATCCAGGAAAATCACAGCAGGAGACATCCTATGCATAGGATGTCTATTGGGGCATACTTCAAAGAAAATTTGACCTGGTATAGACAGTGAGATTCCATTTGGCTTAAGGGTTCCAGAACTTCTTTCAGAAGTGAATTTGGACCTTGTTTGCCCATTAGACTAAGCAAAGACTGAATTCAGACTTTTTCGCGTAAATTGACCAACGTCTGAGGGAAGTATTGTTTCAGATTAGCAAACCTAATCCAGAACATCAGCAGTGTATAAAATATAGTAGTGGTTGAGATTAACTCTCCAGTTATACCATCATTACTAAGATAACCTCTAGCAGATAAATGCTTTGATTCAATTGCCGAAATTAAAATGCTTGTGTACAGGTATATTCAGCAACAAAGCAAAAAGTTGTGCACAGACTGACCCATTGCCAGGTGAGTGGTTGAAATTGTGATAAATTGCGTTGATAAGTTTGATGAATTTAAGATCAGCAAGATACATTGTTAGAGACCAGACAGTTGCAGGTGACCAAGGTAGCTTAGTGTCCACGGAGGAGAGTGTAACTCAGGCAAGGCTAGATCCGCTAGCAGCGATTATAGAGGAAGGTAGTGATACTGACACTTTGTCATATAAATCTTTCTTAATGATGGGTAGTCAACAGCCAGGAGGTTTCACCTATGATGGACCTATGCGAGGAGGAAGCACCTCCCAAAATCCTTTGAATGATTCCAGGCTCACGGTGATATTCTTAGAGGGAACAAACTCGAGAGGAGCCCTAGTCTATTCTGACTATCGATGCCGCAAGTGCATTTGTATCGAAGAGAGACCAGCTCAAAGATTGGAGATAATCCGAGTGTATGATGATGGAGATAGATTCCGAGACGAACAGGGGAACCACTATTTAATAGTTAGTAACCTTGAAGATTACAACAGATTTGGAGATAACGTGGAGAAAGGGAAAATGGTTTCAGAAACTCAAGAACCGCCACCAAACATTGATCAGCCCAGAGCTATTTTTATGTATGATAAGAAAACAACTAGGGTTCCAACTTGTAACGAGAATGCGGGAATCTACAAGCATGAGAGTGAGGGTATTGTCTCTTACTTTCGCAGCAAAGAACCATACGTAAACGAACTAAGCAAAGACAAGGTTCTTTACTTATTCTCTTATGGAAGGGCATAGTTTTTGTTGATCGATACGGGCGAGAATACCAACTTCTTCTCCCACAGGAAGTAGAAAGAGCAACAGGTCCAGGAGCATCAGCATATGCCCCTGAGGAAGTGCCAAGAGCAGCCCACACCCCAAGCAAGTCAACGAATCCTTTTTCCAACAAGTATGACACTACCTCACATTCCACCCGACCGCAAGCATTCAACAACCAAGACCAACCAGCAAACCAGCCATCATTGAAGGCATGGCTTCGACAGAGTGCAACAATGGAACCAGACCGAAACCGAGATGGTTATCAAGCCACACGAGGGCTCAGGGATTTGCAAGAACCACCACACTATTCAAGGTATGAAGCAGAGAGTAAGCCAAAGAAACAAGGGTCAACAGAGCCGGGAGGACCACCCATAGAACAAGTTCGAAGAGAAGCACCACCTCCAGCGAGAACCGTTAGAAATTATGGCTTAGGAGCACCATTGGGAGAGGAACCAGCCTATTACAGAAGGCCTGAGGAGGTGTATCGACTTGGACGGGGCGATCCAATGATGAGATTTGTAGACCATCGAAGAATTAGACCTTCTCAAGTGCAAAAATGGGTAAACAAGAAATACATAGGAAACAGAGACCCAAGAGATCATGTAGTAGCCTTTGTGCGTGTAATTAGAGCCGAAGAGGTGTTAGATTTTCCAACCCGACTCGCAAGGTTTCGACTAACCCTAGAGGATGATGCTACAACTTGGTTTGACTCTGTGGAGCGTAGAGACTTTGAGTCGATGGAGGAAGTGTTTGACGAGTTTATTGAGGAATTCTCTCAAAGGGGAATAGCTCATAATACCATCTCACAAATCCATAAATTCAAACAAAAAGATGGAGAATCTGTACGAAAGGCATCCCTAAGACTAAAAAGATATGTTAAGTTCTGTCCTGTGGAAGAACTGCCAAGTCAATCCAGACTTATGTTGATATTCATCCAAGGACTAAGGAATGCAGATCTCCAGAGAGACTTACATATGAAGAGGAGCACGACGTTGAATGAGTTGACCAAGGAGGCTCTGTACCTTGTGGACAATTGTGCAGTCTACAAAGAAGGGGAGTTCAAGGACCTTGATGACGATTCATCTTCACAGCAAAGTGGAAGCAAGTCTTCTAAGACAGCACTGAAAGGAGAAATAGCGGTAAGCCAGGAGCAGCTCGTAGATGAAGTGCTAAAAAAGATCAACTTGTACGCCAAACCCCAGGCTAAACAGCCCAAGTGGTGTGCTATTGAACAAAAATGGACAAACCATGGGACTGAGGAATGTTATTATAACAAGGGATATGTGAGGGGTTGGGGAGCGACCTTACGCTCCCCAAGCTCCAGTAGCTTCCCCTCAAGTTCCACCGATGCCCAGATATCAAGCAGGCAACTTACCAGGACTTGTAGGTGTAGAAAGACCACAAGCGGTGTTGGGGCAACAACCACCCCTACCAGGATTACAACCAGTTGGTATCAGATACACACCAATAGTAACTAAATCAGAAGAAAAGGCTTTGGTGCCTATGCATGCTTATTATGAAGATCCCAATGGATATGCGGCAAACCCTGTCTATTATCCACCGGAAGAACCCTCGACACCAGAACCATGGAGCATGATAGGGAATCAAGGACCACCAACTGCTGCACAGGCTGCAGGAGAAGGAAGATATAGCTTAGATGAACGAACACTGATGTTCATAGCCAATGGAGGCATGGGCGGACAGAGACATGCTTACCAACAAAGAGGGGCTCAAGGAGCACGTCAACAACCCAAGGGACCCTGTTACAAGTTTGGAGGAGACCATTGACTGAGAGACTGTCCTCATGATGAAATCATTAGAGTCAATGCGTATTGCCCAGAATGTGGAATTACTCACTTTATTCCTGATTGCCCTAAAAACCCGAGCAAAGGAGCAAAAACCACCTTGAACATGTTAGAAAAAGTACCTTCCAGTGGCGGATCGAAAAATGAAACAATCATACCTATTCAGGCGGTACACGAGCCCAAGCCCAAAGAAGGACGAACGAACCCATATTTGAAGAACCAAAAACCGCTGCCCAAAGTTCAGAAACGAAAAATCAGAGAAGCACTTGGAAAGCTAGAATGGCGCGTAGGAAATCCAGGAAAGAACGAGAGCAAACAGCCCTCTCCGAGGAGTTGAAACATACAAAGAATAGATTGGAGCGGTTAGAGGATCTAGCTAGCTTAAGCTCACACACTACAACAGCCATAGCACCCAAGGAAATAGCAGAACCCAAAAGTGCAGGATCAAGAGGATCTGTACTGGAAGACAAGGTAAACGAGCAGTTGGATGCACTGCTACAAGATTATGAAGCTCGACTTAAAAAGAACCAAATCCAGGAGCAAAGGTGGATGACTTATCCATATGAAGAAATAGAAAAATAGAGGTTGAATATGTGTAAAAAGATGATTGAGACGGCTCAATCATTGATAGAAGAACCGCTGGGTAAACCTGCAAATTGTCACGAAGCACCAGCTCCAACCCCTATCCAACCAACATTAGAGAAACATGAGGAAACAAAGGAAAGACTCACTAATGAATATGAATCCAGAGGAGAGCCTATCATAGTGCCAAATACCACTGATGGGGCAAGTGACGGGTTCCAGCCTAAAATATTGGCAGAAATGGGTAAGGACGGTAACGGTCTAGATGATCTGTGGAAGCGAATCCGTGAGGCCAACGAGGCTAATAGGATGAGTAACCCCATGAATAGCACGAGAAAAGAAAATAATGTGATCTTACCTCCTATTGAAGAATTTGAGGCAAGATCGCAGATGGACCTTGAGATACATTCACAAGGGGGAGACCAAGGATCTATTAGTTCGGAGCACAACCAACCAGACTCTTTGAGAACTTTACCCTCTTACATGGGAGAGTACGAAGCTATGTCGGAAGTGAGAGAAATTCCATCTCAAAGACTTTCTTCTAACAAGGTAATGGATTCGCAAGGATTGATTGAGTTGTTATCCACCCCGGTGGCATGCACAATCACGTTAGCAGAACTCCTAAGGTTAAGGCCAAACATGTGGACCACAGTGGGAAAATGCCTAGAAAAATTTGGAGTGAAAGACCCCACCTTCAAGCTACAAGAAGGGATCAGGGAGCTGGACAGGCCTAATCTAAACACTAGGCCAGTACCATTGAATAAGGTTGGAGAATATTGCGAGGGAGAAGACGGAAACACCACGCTACAGGTAGAATTCCAAGGAGTAGTTTCCAAGGCTATTCTTGACAGTGGAGTGGGGGTTGCTATCGCCACCAAAGAAATCTGAAAAAAATGCGGAAAACCAGCTTTGAGGGATACCAGAATGAAACTGCAATTGGCAGATGGGTTCATGGAAAAGCCTCTAGGACTCTTAGAAAAAGTAATTGTCACATCGTGCGGAATCGAGTATGAGCATACATTTGCAATAGTCGATTTCGACAAAAAGAACAATTATGAGATCATCTTGGGACGACCATTCATGCGACAACTGAAGATGGTCCAAGATTGGGGTTATGACCACATATACCTCAGACATGGCGAGACGACAACTAAAATACACCTTAAAGACCATAGTTACAAAGATGTAAACCAAACACCAGTGGAAGAGATTGATTCGGCTACAGTAGCACGATCGGAACTACCAGCATGGTAAGGGCAACCAAAAGAGCTATGGATGTGAGGAGCTTCACATTGTGGAAGCTTAAGAAAAGAGGAATGTGTCTTAGAAAGAGCAATTAAGGACAAGGAGTATATTCCGGAACCTTTCCCTGAAGATGCCTTGGAACCTCTAGAATGGGAACACATACTGGCAACATTGGATGTCTGTAACATTACCAACAATCCAACAACAAAATTTTGCGATAAGGAGGGCTATGATGTGCTACCCTATTACATGGTAAGCGTTGTACCAGAAAAAGAGACGGCAGAACCTCCGGAACAAGAAGAGTTTTACAACTCTGAACATTTGGAAGTAAATGATGATGCAAATAATGAGTGTTCAGACACCTCAAGTGAGCGTGGGAATGAAGCCGAGAATATCAAGTTTTATGATTTTGCTAATCAACACCCTAGACGCCAAGAACGCCATAGGAGAAAAAGAGCAGGAAACAAAGCGAGAGAGAACCTGATACCCAGGATAAAAGGTAAAACTCACTATTGGATGCTTGTAAAAGCAGAGGATTGTGTGAAAGATCAAATATCAGGAAAATTCTCAAAAAATCGAAAAGAAAGAACGCAAGAGGAAACAAAACAGGTACGAAAAGCTAAAACCGAAACAAAATCACAAGAATCTGAAAAATCAAAAAGAGAAACAACAAAAGACCAAGAGTGGACCAAACTTGAGCGTAAACAGAAATACCAAGAACTGAAACGGTCTCTGAGAGAGATATGGACTACTGAAGAAGATAGTGATGGTAAAGGGGATTCAGAAAAGGGGAACATGAACGTACCTTCACACTATCGGAAGTTTACTATCCAGGACAGAAAAATCATCATGACACCACCAATCAGGGAGAGAACCAACCAAGAATCTTAGGATGGGCCTGAAAATGCAAAAAAGATAGACCTCGCAAAACCAGGTGAAAAGCCTCAGCCGGTCTATATAGCTAATGATTTAGAGCCTGAGGAGGAAGCACAGCTAACACAACTTCTCAAGAAGTATAAAGATGTGTTCGCTTGGTCCTACAAAGACCTCAAATGAGTTGATCCAATGATATACCAACATACAATTCCTTTGAAATCGGATGCAAAACCTAGCAAACAATGTCCTTATACATATAATGACACATTTGCTAAACGAATCAAAGAAGAAATTGATAAACTGATGGAAGCAAAATTCATCTATGAGATTGAACATACAGATTGGGTGTCACCCATTGTGGTAGTTCCCAAAAAGAATGGAAAACTGCGAGTGTGTGTAAACCTCGAGAAGGCGAATGCAGCAACCATAAGGGATAATTATCCCTTACCAATCACAGAACATGTACTTGAGCGAGTGGCCAGGAAACGGGCTTATTCCTTTCTGGATGGGTTTTCAGGATACAACCAACTGGCAATAGCACGGGAAGATCAACACAAAACAGCGTTTGCCACAGAATGGGGGATTTATGCGTATCAAGTTATGCCATTTGGCTTAACTAATGCACCAGCCACTTTCCAGAGGTTAATGACTCACGCATTCAAGGAATACCTAAGAATATTCTTAGAAATTTACATGGATGACCTGTGTGTGCACTCTCTTCTGCGAGAGGATCATATGGACCATTTGCAAAAGGTCTTTGAAAAGTGCAGGACATATCGAATCTACCTTAACCCGGAAAAGTGTGTATTGATGGTTAATCAAGGACGAATCTTAGGACACATTGTCTCAAGAAATGGCATAACCACAGACCTAGACAAAGTCAAAGTCATTGTAGACCTGCCCAGGCCCACTAATGCGAAACAAGTGCAATCCTTCGTGGGGCACTGCGGTTATTATCGAAGGTTCATATACATGTATGTGGTTATCGCACAACCTCTGTATCGTTTGCTAGTCAATTTCGAGTGGACCGAGGAGTGTGAAATTTCATTCCAAAATCTAAAGGAAAACCTTATATCAGCACTTGTACTAAAGGCACCAGATTGGGAAAAGATATTCCATGTCCACATTGATGCTTCAGCATATGCCATTGGAAGTATTCTAGCTCAACCTGGAGAGGGAACAATGGATTTTCCAATTTGCTATGCGAGCCGACAGTTAAACAGTGCAGAACAGAACTACACAACCACCGAGAGGGAAGGGTTAGGAATGATTTATGTTGTAAACAAATTTCGGCATTATTTGCTTGCAAACAAATTTGCGTTCTTCACGGATCATCAAGCTCTTTTGTACCTAGTAAATAAACCTTGCAATATAGGGAGAATCGTACGCTGGTTTATTATATTGCTAGAATTTGACTTCACAATGGTGGTCAAAAAGGGTAAAACCCATCTGCGAGCAGATCATCTTTCAAGAATACATAACGGGGAAGCTCCTGAAGGAGTAGATGATGACATACCAGATGCTTATCTTTTCAACATTGAAATGGTACCCAAATGGTCTCAGAAAATTGTTAGCATTATTTCCTTTGGAAGTGAGTTTGATAATACGGAATGCAGATCCAAACAGCAAACAATTCGACAAACAAAACACTTCCAGTTGATAGCAAGACGGCTGTATCATCTTGGATCGGACCTAATCCTACGATTATGTATAAATCCGAAAGAATTCGAGTGCTACCTTGAAGAGGAGTTATTAACGCGGAGCTATGATTTTTGTAGTGGACCCCAGTTTTCTCATGTAATGGTGACACAGGCCATCCCTAGTTTTCTTCCCTCTAGAATGGCTATGGTTCTATAAGTCTTCAAGCATGATTACAAGAGACAAGGCTCTTTTAATGAGGTCTTGGCAAGTCTAGAGTGATTCTATCACCATTTTTGGAGGATCCATACTCATCAACAATTATCCACTTTCGACAACCTCTCTTATAATTTTCTTACCTCTCTCTTTAATAAGCTTATGTCTAGCCAAAGCTAGACTATTGTAAATATCTCCTATCCTCTACATCCTACCGGCATTCTCTCTTCTTCTCTCTCTATTGACTCTGGTATTTTAAATAATGAGGAGATAAGATGGGAGCCAAAGTCACATGCACCCCATTTTCCTAGTCACTACAGTGGGACACTCACCTTAATTAGAAATATTGCTAAAACCTTCCCTCCTTCCCTATAGAAGGAAGCCATGAGAGCTCACTTAGGGGACACACACACACACACACACACACACACCTATCCATACACACTCTTGTGCTACATGCTTGTAGCATGAACCCTAATCACATAATCATAACACCAACACCATGCACAAAAGATGAGCACCACACCTCCACACCACTTGTAATTAAGGGTTGAAGGCACAATTTCAAGAAGAAGAAGGGTGGACACACTCATGATATTCCTCGCCATCAACTCCCATCTCTCCATTATGCCTCCTACGATCTTGTTCCCTTCTCATTTTCCTGCCATACGCTACCTATTGTATTCATCTTTTGCAAGCAATCAACACACTCTATCTTGGTGCCATACTTTGTGTCGCTTTGGATACATACTCACAATTGGTATATGCTTGTTCCTTGCCAATTTTTTTTTCTGCTTATGTTAAGGTGTGCGGATTCACCACCATACACACACACTCTCTCTCCCTCTCATATTCCTATCATCTTGCTACTTCCATCTTGAGGTGTACGGATTCGCCACCTTTTGTAAGAGAAGTGAGCATACTTGCATGTATCCTTGACCTCGTTATCTTCCTTACTACATGCACGAGTAGCAAGCCCATTCTCACTCACTCACCACTCCTCTCACCTTATTCTCTGACCACCCCATTCCACATTTGGGTGTGGATCTTGAAATTGTTTTCCATGGCATGTTTCATTGTGTATATGTATGCGTCCTAGCCGCATATCTTGCTAGGTGGTGCCCCTATTGCGTATTCCCCATGATGAGGCCATTGTGCATAGTCTTGGTGTAGAGGCCACCGGGTCTATTTTTTTCACTTCCGCCTCTCATTTGGTGCCCCCACTAAGGAGGGCTCTTGAAACCTTCAGTTTAGAAGGCTGACATGTTTACTTCTCTTCATGGACGAGTGGCTTCTTGAATTCTCTAATTGGACCACTGAAGAGGAGTAACTTCAAGCAGGTTTGACACAAGTCATCAAGACACTCTTGCCAGGGTGTTGTATTGTTAGTATAGAAGAAGTGGTAAAACCCTCTTTCCCTACTCAGATTGTTTACATTTCTCATCATCCCCGCAAGCGTAAAAGCAAGGCACAAGTTTCATCATGCTCACATTGTAGCCAAAAACCGCACCTTCAACATGAGTGCAACCCAAAGTGAAGAAAAGGCCATCATTTTCTCCCTCGACATCCGCACAGGCGTTCTCACAACGGTAGGCTTTCAAGTAGTACCAGGCTTCTCTACATCTACGTCCCCATCTTTGCCACCTATTCCACCTACATCCACAACAAGCCTTCACAACTTGAGGAAGCTACTACAAATGCGTGGTCCCTCCCTCTCCCTTGCACCAAAAGATTCAAGGGTTTTCCAGCGCCGACAATCACCCCATCTCCAAAACAAAAGGGTAAATCCTCCAAAGTCTTTCTATACCTCACTCTCATCTCATGAGCCAGCAACTAGAAACAGCAGCATGGATTCTACGTCGTCTACCGAGTGAAGTGGCGGAGCTTGTCATCGACAAGGTCTTTGACACAGGTTTTGCTTCGCGGAAAGACAAGACCCTCCACCTTCAAGGGGTGTTGCTTGTGAATCAAGGCTATGATGGCGACTTTACAGCTTGCTATGTATCCATCCAAGTTGGATTAATACAAGTGGTAAGACTCACAACCTACCTCATCACACCTGTGTATACACTAGATGGCACTCTATCTTGCAGGAAAATGAAGTTGCTCAAAGAGAGAGAGTTCAAGCTTTTCCAAGAGCTTGCTAGAGGGGCAGTCCTAGAGCTAGAAGAGGAAGACAAACTTGTCCTATGGTACTATAAATTTGACCTCGACTACCAAGAGCTCTACACCTCCGACTATAACCTTCCACCACGAAGGAGAGAGCCTTTCTGAATTATCATGTGATGGACCCAGCACATCAACCTTTTTCAAGGAACCAAACTTATGCACCACAACGAATTCAATCAATCAAAATAACCTTGGACCGCAAGATGTTTTATCAGCAGATCATTACAACCATGTTTGGTAGAGAATGACTGCAAGAGATAAACACCTCTTCTCTACCCTTTATCCTCCCTATGATTAATCATGAAGTGTCTTTTGATGTAGTTTTTTTCATCCTTGTATAGTATGTTTTCTATCCACTGAGCACCCATGTATTGAATCTCTATAAAATAAAGAATAAATAAAAAATCTAAGTCGAGTTAATTTTCTCACTCTCACAATGGCAAGTGTAGCATTTCCAACATTTACTGGTAAGATGGGTGAGGATGCTGCAGACTTTCTAGACAACTTGGAAATAGCATGTGTCATCTCTACGAGAGATGATGATGCTTCGCGCTTGCGCATCTTCCCACTTCTAATGAAGGTGGAGGCAAGATCATGGTACAATGCTTTGGCACAAGCAACCAAGGAACGGTGGGACTTATTAAGAGCAGCCTTTGTCAAGCGTTTTGGAGAGTGCACAACATCAAAGAAGCTATGGCAATTGTTGACAGAGTTGAAGCAGGGCAGTATGCTGGAATACACATCATATGAGTCAAAGTTTGTAGATTTATGGGGGCGATGGGTTGCATCGCTAAAAGAGGATGAGGGGGCACCTGATTTCCTAAAGAGGGATCGGTTTGTGGCTGGGTTATGGCCAACTCTTAAACAAAAGGTGAAGGGAAGGTTTCTTGCTACGTATGAGCTAGCAGTTGAAGTGGCACCACCTCTAGCACCACCTACAACAGCCGCCCAGAGGATTCAACCACAAGAACCAATTGAAGATCAGCAAGACCTGCTCAATCAAATCACCAATCAAATTGAGAATCTCTCAGTCCATTTGATACAACAAGGGCATGCACACAATCGCAACCAAGAGCAAGGAAGAGGACAACGAAGGCAAAACCAAGAATACCACTACTACAATTGTGGGGAGGATGGTCATGGCATGTACTACTGTCCACACCCAAGGAGGCAGAATTTCAACAGAGGAGCCAGGCAAAACCAAGTTTCACCACCGAGAGCAAGACCACCACCACCGAGGGCACCACAACAAGGACCACCCATGCAAATCCTACAACCACCCATTCAACCACAACCACCACCACCACCACAACCTCTCATTCCACCCTTACCCCCACCACTAGTTGGCAATCAAACAGTAAGCGTCATCAGTCTTGAAGGTAAAGGAAAGGAGAAAGTGGAGGAGGATATCAAGGGAGTAGCAAAAGGTAAGACCAAGTTAAAGAAGTAGATGCCATAGGGGTAAAACGCACTAGGCATGGTGAATCTTCCCAAAAGGAAGAAAAGATGAGGACTAAACAGGAATCTAGCAAAAAGCCGTCCAAGTCACGACGTAAAATTGACATTGTAGATTTCTCTTTGGGTGAATGTTCTAAACCATATGATTTGGTTCAAGATGTTTCTGTGCAAGGCCCAAAAATCACCTGGCCCCAATTACTCCACCTAGCACCTAGGGTGAGGAGACTATGGACAAAGATGGTTAGCACGAGACGACCAAAGCCAAAGATAGCTGGGGCTATCTCTGGGAGGAATCTAGCTGACATACTACCAGTGATGGATGCTTACATCAAAGGGCAACACATCTACAATATCTACCTCGATGGTGGCACACAAATATGTGTCATGAGTGAAAAAATGATGCACCGTTTGGGTTTAGAGGTGAGTCGGTCGGCACCATGCCGAGCCAAAATGGCAAATAATTTAAAAGTTCAATGTGTTGGTGTCATAAATGCAGTTAGGATAAAGGCATTCAACACCGAGGTAGATGTGGACATCTTTGTCATGCCACACAAAGGGGAGGGCTATCCTATCATTCTAGGGAGGCCTTGGCTTATGGCTATGAGAGCTAAGTAGGACTGGGACACCGGCATAATCCAGATGAAGGATGCAAAAGGGAGGCCAATACTTTACAACATGAAGAAAGGTCGGCAATGCGACATGGATCTAGAAACCTCTATGGATGAGTTTTCTAGTGGTGACTCTTCAACCACTTCAGAGGAGGAGTCAACAGTGAGTGAAGAAAGTGACAGTAGCATTGAGGTGATGGGGATCATTCTCAAGGACCCTAAGAAGATGGAGCAACCTGATTTCTCATCATCAAACCAAGGGGAGACACCAGGTATACAACCTCTGGTAGAAGCACGTAAGCTACATCAAATGCTCTCTAGTGAGTTGTGTGGGAAGGAGCGTGAAGATTATATTTTGATGCTAAGTAATTTTACCACATTGTTCATTGATGAATATGATAAAATCACTGGCATCACAGTAGTTCAACATCACATTAAGCTCAAGGAGGGAAGTAAACCTATAGTGCAGAAGCTCAGGCGGCTAGGAGTAATTCAACAAGACGCCCTGCTCAAAGAGGTGAGAAAATTGCTAGAAGCCGGTTTTATCTATCTTGTTGAAGACTCAGAGTGGGTTTCTCCAGTGGTAGTCACACCAAAGAAGAATGGTAAGTGGAGGGTTTGTGTTGATTACAAGACTCTTAACACTAGGTTGGTAACCTAACAGGACATAAAAGTGTCCTTTCAGGGTTTTGAAAAAAACCTCCAAAACCATAGTAGATCCACTCATTTTGTAAAATCCTTTCATGAGTTTATAGTTCAAGGCCTACTACACATGGAAAAAATAAGAAACTTGTAAAATTTCTCATCTTTTGGTCACACCAAGCCTCCAAAGTTGATGGACCAGTACCTTTTCATCAAAACAGTCATTTCTTACGTTTTGTTGCATAAAAATAAGATTAGGGAATTTTGTAGGACTTGAGATAAATTCCCTAGTTAACTTCAATGGGTTCGTGATCAGAACATATGATTGCTTCTCACTCACTATTTTTTGTTTTGCCAAAAGAAATAGGTACAAAAAAGTTGAATTTTTACCATTCTGCAGACCTATCATCAAAGTTTCTATAGCCACGCTGAATACAAATAATATATGCATGTTTTATTAGTTCCCTATTGTCCTTTAGGTTCATAAGGAGCCATGGAGCATGTAAAAAGAATAATACATCTCTTACCAAGGGGAATCTTGGGGACAAAGATGAAGTGCTAAATACAACAAACATGAAAAAACTGGGTTCAACATTATGAGTTGTAGAATCCCATAGAAAGTATTCAGTATCTAGCCAAATTTGATCCTTATGACTAGATATGGTTACTACCTACAAAATGCATGTAGTTGTCACAAGAAACTAACAATATTGAAAAAGCTATACTTGATATACTAGAATGTTTCGTTTCTTCTATAATTGGAAAAATCAACCATCGTTGTCTACTATGAAAAATAGCGTATTAGGTGCCCCAAAACTCAAGGAATATTAGCTTTATGTTACAATATGCGACATAGAAAATCAAAACTGCATTTGGGTATCATGAAAGCCACCAAAAAAACCATAGAAGAGCTAAAATTGGCTAAAAAACAGGATTTGACAATTTTTGTAATTTGGTCATAACTTACGACTTTAACATTTATTTCTCCCTAGAAGCATCAGGACATGTTGAGGACTACTAAAGATAGTTCTCTAGCATTATAGACCTCACAAACATGAATTCTAGAGTGGTATAGTTGCAAAAAGTTGAAAAAAGACAAAAACAGGACCCGTTTTTTCACACAATTTAGGTTGTGAAATGTTGTGTAAGGACAAGGTTAAAGATGGAATTGATATTCCAAAAAAATGTCGAGTTTTTTTTCAGCTCATGAGACAACTTTCTAGATAGATAACACCTCAAAATCCATTTTGAAACTCTTGAAATAATTCAAGGAAAATGGTCACTTAACAGGACATACAAGTGTCCCAGGACATACAAGTGTCCCAGGACATAAAAGTGTCCCATTACCAACCTAGTGTTAATGCAGCCACAAAGAGGGACCATTTTCCTCTTCCTTTTCAAGACGAAATTCTCAATGAGGTAGCAGGACATGAGCGCTACACGGTATGTGATGGCTACTCAGGCTACTCCCAAATTAGCATCGCTGAAGAAGATCAAAAGAAGACAACCTTCATCACACCATGGGGATGTTTTGCTTCTAGAGTTATGCCTTTTGGTCTCACTAATGCTCCAGCCACTTTTCAGTGATATGTAACATTTGTTTTTCAGCCATTCTTTGGAAAATCAATCCGTGTTTTTATTGATGACTTTTGTATCTATAGCTCTCACTCTCTTCATTTGGAGAAAGTTTATGAAGGTCTAGCTAGGCTACAAGCTTTGGGGGGCCAACTCAATGTGGAGAAATGCCACATTGGTGAAAGCAAGGTTACTCTTCTTGGCCATGTGATCTCGGCCAATGGCATTGAAGCTGACCCAACCAAGGTTCAAGCCTTGTTGGCTTTGACCTCTCCCACCACAACAAAGCAGTTGGTCTCTTTTCTTCAAAAGGTGAGGTATTTGAGTAGGTTCATTCACTTGCTCTCCCAAGTGGTTCTCCCTTTACAACAAGTTACCCATCAAGAGATCTTCACTTGGAGTGAAGAAAATGAACAACAATTCAATGAGGTAAAACAAATTCTAGCTTCACTTCCCACCATAGCACCTCCAAAGTGGGACGAGCCATTTTATGTAAACCCTAGTGTGGGCAATGACACACTTGGGGCTGTATTGATACAAAAGGATCCTCAAACTTCGTTCATGTGTCCTATCTACTTCTCTAGTCGAATGATGACTCCATCAGAAAAGGGATACACGGCAGTGGAGCACATGGTGCTTGCATTAATGTTTGCTACCACCAAATTTCACTATTATTTATTGTCTAGACCATTCATAATCTTAACAATGGAAGAAGTATTTCCTTATGTAATGCAGCACATGGATGTTTCTTCTAGGATTTCCAAATGGCTCACAAGGCTACAAGAGTTTGACTACACAATGCAAGTGGAGAACTCCACAAGGGCCAATCTAGGAGGTATTCTCACTCATTGCCACTATGAAAAGAAGCTAAAGATAAAGCCAAATGATCAAGATATTACACCTGTGCTGGAAGTCCCTAAGGTAGAGGAGGCTCACTCTCTTTTCTTTGATGGAGTCTACAACAGGAAAGTGGACAAAGCTGTAGCAGGCATTGTCATCTTCAACGAGCAAGGGGATAAAGTTTTCTCCATTGGGAATCTCTTGGATTCTCACTCTAACAATGAGGCAGAATATGCAGCCTTAACTCTTGGGTTAGAGTGGTGTGTGACACAAGGCATTCAACGGTTAAATGTATTTGGTGATGCCATGCTTTTAATAAAACAAATACAAGGAACTTGGGCTTGTAAAAATCATAGCTTGCTAGGCCATTTGCGCAAAGTCAAGGACTTTTTAGGGAAATTTCAAGTTGTACAATTACATCATGTCCCTCAAGCAGAAAATCAAGAAGCAGATGCTCTAGCTAGAGAGAAGCTGCAAGATGTTTCAGTGGTGGGTGCTATCAAGTTGAAGCTGCCTCTCTTCCAAGGTAGCGATGCTATGCCTGACATCATGAGTTTATTGGACATAGGAGAGTGTCCTAAAGATCTTACTAAGGGCCAAAAGCAGTGGCTTGTGCGCAAGGCAACAAAATACCGCCTTATCAATGACGGCCTCTACTGCAAGGGTAAGGATCAAATTCTTAGGCGTGTACCTCTCTCTAGAGAGATCACTAAAATCATTTCAAGTTTCCATGATGGTGTTTGCGGAGGACACTTTGCACTTGACATCACTAGTAGAAAGATTCTACAAGCCGGGTTTGTATGGCCTAGTCTACATAGGGATGTGCATCATTGGTGTAAAACATGCAAGGAATGTCAAAAGGCAGGGGATAGGAGGCTCACATATGAGCCACAGACTCCTATAATCTCATATGGAAAATTTGAGAAATGGGGAATTGATGCTATTGGGCCTTTTCCAAGGAGCCAATCAGGTAAATTTTATATCATCATGGGTGTGGACTACATGACCAGGTGGGCTGAAGCAGTTTCCACCACCCGGATTACAGCTAAGGAAGTGGCTAAGTTCGTATTTGAAAACATTTGTTGCCGTTTTGACACTCCTCTTGAAATAATTTCTGACAGGGGACCAGGTTTTAGAGGAGACCTTTTAGGAGAGCTAATGGAGAAGTTAGGTATCTCACGACGACACTCAACTCCCTACTACCCACAATGCAACGGTTTGGTGGAAAAGGTAAATGGTATGATCTGTAAGATCATCACTAAACATGTAAACAATCACAAAAGTGATTGGGACAAGCATCTTATGGATGCACTTTGAGCTTATCGCACTTCATTTCGCACATCCCTTGGGTTCACACCATATCACTTGGTGTTTGGTAAGGAATCCATTTTACCCATTGAAGTACAATTGGCTAGTCTCAAGGTGCTAGCTGGGCAGGTGGAACGTCCTAATGCTCATCTCCACAACCACATTCTTGATCTAGAGAGGCTTCAACTAGACAGAGAATATGCTATCAACTATTATGCAGCATAGGCAGAGCAACGTCGACTTACCTTCAACAAGGGACTTAGGCCAAAAGGTCTCAAGAAAGGTATGTTGGTCCTATGGTATGATAACAAATTTGACACTAGGAAGGATAAAAAGTTTTCACCCAGATGGGAGGGGTCATTTGTCATTAGAAAGCGCTACGCCAATGGCAGTTACCGATTGATGGATGCAGATGGTAGGTTCCACAAAACACGTGTCAATGGATGGAGGTTGAAGCAATACTTTTTGAGATTTGATCAAACATCTACGATGGAAATCCCCAAGGAGGGAGACTCCTCCACCTCAATTGAAGAAGAATCAAGTACAACGCTAGAGGCATGAATACCTCTAGCCTTCGGGGGAGGGCTAATGAGGCAATCTTTTCCATGCATGGGAACCCCCCCATATATCTTTGCCCTTTTACTAGAATATTTCCTATTATATAAGTTACTTTTGATTTTTCTTTCCTTTTACACAAAAGTTTTAGCCTTTATTAAATAAATAAGACTTATGCTAATCAATCACGATGTAGCATAAATAAGTAATCTTTCTTTGTTGATCTCTCTTTTGAATTTAAATATTAAATATATATACTCTAAATTACATTGTATTTTAGTATTTTCTAATATATTTTTCATGTATATATATTATTCCACCCTACCAAATATTTTATTCACTAGTTTTCATTTTCAAACCTCAACCCCACTTTCAAATTTCAATAATACCTCTATCTAGATGATTGCCAATCTTTTCAAAACTCTGGGTCATGTTTTCATACACATGAAGGAGCTTACACTTGAAGGCAAGAGAGAAGTCCACTCAAAGGGGACCACCAAAAGACTTTTGCAGCCACAAATAATACATTATTTGGCTAAATTTTTTAAGTAAAGAAGAACCCCGAATCTGAAGGAGCGTTCAACATGAAAGATGTAGCTTGTTATCTCAAATTTTAGCTCAAATTTTTTCAGAATTTTTGGAGTTATTAACGCGGAGCTATGATTTTTGTAGTGGAGCCCATTTTTCTCATGTAATGGTGACACAGGCCATCCCTAGTTTTCTTCCCTCTAGAATGGCTATGGTTCTATAAGTCTTCAAGCATGATTACAAGAGACAAAGCTCTTTTAATGAGGTCTTGGTAAGTTTAGAGTGATTCTATCACCATTTTTGGAGGATCCATCCTTATCAACAATTATCCACCTTCGACAGCCTCTCTTATAATTTTCTTACCTCTCTCTTCTCTCCCTAATAAGCTTATGTCTAGCCAAAGCTAGACTATTGTAAATATCTCCTATCCTCTACATCCTACCCACATTCTCTCTTCTTCTCTCTCTATTGACTCTGGTATTTTAAATAATGAGGAGACAAGATGGGAGCCACAGTCACATGCACCCCATTTTTCTAGTCACTACAGTGGGACACTCACCTCAATTAGAAATATTGCTAAAACCTTCCCTCCTTCCCTATATAAGGAGGCCATGAGAGCTCACTTGGGCGACACACACACACACACCTATCCATACACACTCTTGTGCTACATGCTTGTAGCATGAACCCTAATCACATAATCATAACACCAACACCATGCACAAAAGATGAGCACCACACCTCCACACCACTTGTAATTAAGGGTTGAAGGCACAATTTCAAGAAGAAGAAGGGTGGACACACTCATGATATTCCTCGCCATCAACTCCCATCTCTCCATTATGCCTCCTACGATCTTGTTCCCTTCTCATTTTCCTGCCATACGCTACCTATTGTATTCATCTTTTGCAAGCAATCAACACACTCCATCTTGGTGCCATACTTTGTGTCGCTTTGGATACATACTCACAATTGGTATATGCTTGTTCCTTGCCATTTTTTTTTCTGCTTATGTTAAGGTGTGCGGATTCGCTACCATACACACACACACACTCTCTCTCCCTCTCATATTCCTATCATCTTGCTACTTCCATCTTGAGGTGTGCGGATTCGCCACCTTTTGTATGAGAAGTGAGCATACTTTCATGTATCCCTGACCTCGTTATCTTCCTTACTACATGCACGAGTAGCGAGCCCATTCTCACTCACTCACCACTCCTCTCACCTTATTCTCTGACCACCCCATTCCACATTTGGGTGTGGATCTTGAAATTGTTTTCCATGGCATGTTTCATTGTGTATATGTATGCGTCCTAGCCAAATATCTTGCTAGGTGGTGCCCCTATTGCGTATTCCCCATGATGAGGCCATTGTGCATAGTCTTGGTGTAGAGGCCACCGGGTCTATTTTTTCACTTCCGCCTCTTAGCACATGTCCAGGGTTGTGCATTTCATTGTTCAACAGTGAAAACACACCAGAGACTGAAACAGTTAGGGGTTTATTGGCCAACTATGTATGTGGACACACATTCCTATGTTACCAGTTGTACAGTATGTAGTGCCAAACGACTAGTGGACCACGCAACTTTGTTTCAAGTAAACATAGCACCTGCATGGAGTCAATATATCATTGACTTCTTAACCACCAGAACGTTCCCTGATAACATCACAAGAGCACCGAAAAAATCTATAGAGCTGGAAGCTCGTGACTTTTAGTTATTTGGGAATCAACTCTATAAGCGGGGGAAGGACAATCAACTTAGAATCTGTGCAAGTGAAAGCGAATACCTGCTAATTCTAGAACATGCACATAGCGGAATAAGTGGAGGCCATTTTTCTGGCGATAAGACAACAAAAATTGTCTTAACCGCAGGAATTTGGTGGCCTACATTGCACATGGATGCCGAAGAGTTTGTAAAGCGTTGTGATGCATGTCAACGCACAAAGATACCAATAAAAAGAGACGAGATGCCATTACGGCCAATGATGGGGGCAAGAGCATTTGCAAAGTGGGGCATTGATTTTATGGGACCTATATCACCCGTTGCATATCGCACCCATACCCAATATATCATTGTGGCCACGGACTATCTCACAAAATGGGTCGAAGCCAAAGCAACACAAAAAGCTGATGCACGCACCACGGCACAATTTTTGTATGAGAATGTTTTTGTACGCTACGGGTTACCAATAGAAATTGTCAGTGACCGTGGAACACATTTTCTGAATGAAGTCTTTGAATATCTGCTAGAGGAACTCATGGTCATACATAGGAAATCAACACCATACCATCCACAGGCCAATGGGCAAGCTGAGGCCACAAATAAAACACTATGCACGGTTCTCACCAAAATAGTGTCAGAATCAAGAAAAGATTGGGATCAGCAGCTACACTCAACACTATGGGCATACAGAGTAGCTTACAAAACATCAATAGGAACAACACCGTACAACATGGTGTTTAGCCTAAATGCTATACTACCCATAGAGTTTTTAATCCCAACTCTACGAGTAGCAACAAGCTTGGAATGGATAGGGCACGATCTCTCTTCAAGGATTGATGATCTTGAAAAGCTAGATGAACTCCACTTACGAGCTGTCGCGTCAATCTATGCTAAAATGAGAACACAAAAGGAATTTTTTGACAAGCATGTGCGTACCAAAGAGTTTAAAACAGGTGATTACATACTTGTTTATACCTTAAAACAACATACCAAGAAACTTAAAAAGCGAGGACTGGGACCATTTGTGATTAGTGATCTATCACAAAGTGGAGCTGTCAAGCTTGCTACATTAGCAGGTGAAGAAATGCCAAATTGGATTAGTGGATGTCGACTGAGGAGGTATCATCTACCACTCGATCACACAGGAGATGCTCCAACAAATTCATCAAGGAAAACAAAGAATGAAGGAAAAAGAGAGAGTACGGGAGGAAGCTCAAGCCGAAGCACAAGAACGCATTGCAAAAAGACGGCTTCTGCGACAACAACAAAAAAGTGGAGCACCATTGAGAATCAATGCCATTCGACTGTCTGAGTTGGAGGAAGAAAAAGTGGAGCCAGTAATTGCGGTCAAAGTGAGCAACAATCAAGTGGGATCAACAGCTTTGCTTGATTCGGGTGCTCAAGCAAATTTGATCTCTTACGGATTATACCAATAGCTCACAGTCATAGATCAACTTCATCTTACTCCCCAAGTGCTGGAAAGTAGCACATCACACCCATTGACAACATTGGGATGGACTATATTGCATGTATAGCTACTTCAATATATTTATCCACACAAATTCTATGTGGTGACAGATGAAAGCACACAACACCCAATGATGCTAGGGCAACCTTGGCAAAAAGCATACAATGTGCAGATAGATTGGAAAGCAAAGGCGGTCAAAATTCAACATGAAAATGAACAACAGGTGATAGCTTTTCCTCAGCAATACCATCATGATCAACTGCAAGCCATGCAATCACTGGCAACCGAGCCAAAAACACGAATTCCATGAATGAACAACAGGAAACCCGAGACCAAATATCAGGTAAAAGCCAACCATGCTAATTACAGACAAATGAGGTCACCGGCCACAATGCAAAAATCTAGGCTACGAAAACAAGGTAAACAAGTATGGATGCGGAAGGATAGAAATGCAATGGCAGAAAAACAACAATGTAACAAACGGATTCCAACAAAGCAGACGGTTCAACCCCAAACCAAGGGCATAAAACGAATGTGGATCCCAAAGAAAATGCTTAGCCATAACTTAAATGTCACTCACATTTGGATACCAAAGCAAAAGAAACTACCTGCAGTACAAGCAACAATGGAAGGCCGACGGCTGCATTTCAAAAAGGAGAACCAACATATGTAGATGCCGCTGAAAGACAAACAAGTGGCAAACAAGAAAGAGCCAAACCATCTACAAAAAACGACAGTAACAAAATACCAGTGGAAAGCCATAGCCATTACATCCCAGCCAATTCTATCTTTAGACACAGCTACGACTCCATCAATAGTGTCGGCAAAGCAATTGCTTCTTGCCAAAAAGACAATTAAACAGAGAGCAGTAGAGTGACAGTTGTTACTTGCAAAGAAAGCAAGAAACCTCGACGGCGAATGCCAATAAGCTTTTTGCTTATTCCCTTCTCTTGCACAGCATTAATTTTTCCATGCATTGACCGAGTATGCATAAAATAGGGCCACATTAATCGGCCAGGCATTAGCACAACTTTTTCAACCTATGAATGGCACATACTCCGAGGCGAAACCTTGTCGTCTGGGAGGACTCCGGCTAGGAGGGGGGGAGGCATTCTAGAGGCACTCTCAAATGCGGAACCAATGACAGAAACAACAAAAAAGGGCATGATTTTCGACTATTTTAAGGGTTGTTGTTTGATTGAAATTTTTTTTGGAGTAACCCAAGCACATATGCTCTTATACAACATGTATCTATAGGTATATGGGGCCAAACGCCAAATCAAGCCCCTAGGTGTGTGTATATAAGTAGAAATAGCCATTTTTCGGGCAAAATATTGGTAAAACGAAGAAATTCCGCCATAAAAATTGCATGTGAGTGTATATAATGTGTTGCGGTGATGTTTGTGATTTATTATGATTTTTGGGAATTTTCTGGGTTTGATTTGCTATTTTCCTTTTAATTTTGCTAATTTTTGCCAAAAAAAACTTCAAAAATACAAAAAGCAGGTGAAAAACAGTCATAATGAAAAACAAAAAATATGGTGATGATTAGTGACTATAGGACAACCTATGGTACAGTGGGGGTGCAATTATGAGACTGGAGTGGAAAGCGTGTTTTGGCCAGGTACCAAAATGCAAAATTTCTGGTAAATAGAGCAAACGAAGTCCAAATCAAGAAATTTTTGAGCCTAAACTGCATCTTGCAAGAAGATAGAAGCACATGTCAAATTTCATGAAAAGTGGTTCGGGGACCGCCATTATAAGAAATTTTCACCCCATTTTTAGCTCATTTTCACTATTGACTTTGTGGAGAAAGCTTCTGCCACCTAGAGCGGATCGACTTTCCAGCAGCTTCTACGACGCACACGACTACCCGACGAGCTCCAGACATGAGAGGTAGGCTCATCACCTTGATCTTTTCGCGCATGTTTGTCGTTATGTCGCGAAAACTAGCGAAGGGGTCACACACAAAGCGAGCGGTAAGGACCTGCAAGTAGAGAGGGCGGCCAAACGGCTAACCCGAAAGCACCAAGACTTCATCGGCAGCTTACCCTAGTCTAGGAGACCAGTCCTGGATAGCCAAAGGCAGTGGGAAACCATCGGGAAAAACCCTAATTCCCAGAAACCCGCAAGAGGCCACCAAATGGGAAATCGGCGAAACGGCGACCAAATGCTACCAAAATTCATGGGTAGGAGCATCTCGACATGATCCACAAGTCTATATGACCCGCATGACCAAAAAGTGACCCGAAGCGGCACTAAACCTCAGAAACGGCATCAGACACATAAAGCGTCAAAATGCACTTGCGGCCAAACCGCAAGTCCGTTTGCCACCAAACTTCACGAGCGGCTTTCCTAGACCATTAACAACCAAGTCCTATGCTGGAAGACCACCACAAATCATCAAAGGTATGTAAACGCAACCACGGGTGCTTCTAGAGCGACAAATTGCCAAATGGAGCTCCGGTGAAGCCAAAGTCGACAAAAACCATACGGCAAGGATCCCCAAGGGATCGGGAAGCTATGGAGACCAACATCGAAAATTTCATCGCCAAAAAGCACTCCAAAAGTCAGAAAACGGCTCGGAGGCTTTGAAGTCCACACAGGGAGTTATACTCTATCCATTTGACTTTTTTGTTGAAATTAGGCTCAAAAGGGACTTAGGGGAGCAAAGGGCAAGCACTGGGAGCACTAGCACTGAAAAAATCACCAATAGACATCCTACGCGTAGGATGTCTCAAGGGCACTTTTTAGCACAAACCTCAACAATTTTTGTCATGCACATGTTCTGAATGACATTTACAAGCCAAACACCAAGTTTCATCACATTTGGACCAGATTTGACCTCATATGCATGGAAAAACGCAAAGCTAGGGCATAGAGGCAATAATGGGCCATTGACCTACCAAATCTTGTCCAAATCTCATGAAACTTGCACAACACACTCACATACACATCAGCAAACAATCTGTGTGGTCAGGGAGAAAAGAGGATGAAATAGACATCCTACGCGTAGGATGTCTAATGGACCGTTTTGGCATGGAAGGGATGTTTTATCATTCCAGATCTAATTACCTCATCATCAAGAGCCCATATGACAAGTTTGAAGCCATTCTAATCACTTTTGACCCCCAACACCTTCAAGATACACTTTTTGAGCCCAAAAACACCTCACAAAGCCTTACAAGCATCAAATCTTGTCTAAATTCAAATCCAAGAACAGGGCCATGTTCCATAGGCCAAGGACAACCCACAGAACAAGTTTCATGCAATTCTGATGAAAAAGACATCCTACGCGTAGGATGTCTCTAGCATAAATTTAGCCTTCTCTGCAAGGAATGACGTCATGGGAGCCAATACCATGGTGCATTGAGCCCATATACCAATTTTCAACCCATTTGGACATCAATTGCTACCTATGATGGACATTCTACCCAAAATGTGACCTAAAGCCTGAATAAGCCCCAAAAATCCACTTTTTGATATCCAAATTCAAATCCAAACATATAGCCATGTTCCATGAGCCTTACACTACATGCATGTCAAGTATGAACCAATTTTGATGAAAAAGACATCCTACACGTAGGATGTCTAAATGGAAATTTTTGGCCAGATTTTCATTGTGACCACATGCACAGCGTCACAAGTTCCTTTTAAGCTATAATTTCAATTTTCAAGTCATTTGGATAAGTAAAACTCAGTTTCGCAGCTAATATGGAAAAAACGCTAACTTTGGATTACTGAGTGCAACAGGATCTATGGCAGCCTCGAAGTCACCGGCAAAGAAGAAAAGAATGACAATCAAAGATTATCTGGAGGAGGTGGAACCCTTTGTCATTCCAGAAGGAACATTAAAGCCCACCAGCACCTGGATACAAGAGGATTTGTTAGAGTCCAATGACCTAAAGATCTACCAGGGAGTGTTTAAAGACAATGAAGGCAATGTAATAGAGCTGCCAATGCTGCCAAGAGAGCTCAATGAATTTGTACGAAGCAAAATGGCTGGCTACTTGGAGAAAATTGACCTCCATAACTACTTCGAGGCGATACCAGCAGGAGTAGACATCAAAAGAGTATGGAAGTTTGTAACAAGCATCAAAGAGGATGGAGTGACCAAGGTGACAGATTTACAAGGTAGACCAGATACAGAGATCATAATCACGGAGTGGGTTGTAGCCCATGCACTAGACCTCTCCAATCAAGGAGACAGTGTAACTAAAAGAAGAGACGAAGTCAAGGTGTACAAAGAGAAAAAGGCCAATTACACCTTTGAAGACATTGCCAACCCAAAAGTGGCAATTATGTGCCAATTGTACAACCTGTACTTCCACATGTGCACTAAGAGGCCACAGAAGTACAGGATGCCGCCAGGTGCAATTGCCACGACGTTTACTTGGGCAATGACAAAAGACACCCCAAAGATAATCAACTATGCGGCATACATACATGACAGCTTGGTAAAGATGGGCAACAAAAAGCCAACCTACATAGTGCCAGGAGAACTGATAACCAAGGTGGTTTATGCATCACTACACGCTAAAGGAATATGGCTTGACCCACCATCTCAGAATGATTGGCTAAGGGTAAAAGAAGACAAGGAAGATGAGCCACAAAGAGCACTAAGGGTGGCTACGAGATTGAAGAGATGGTTAAATCCAGTTGAAGAGGAGCAACCTGAGCAGAAGAAAGGAAAGAAGGAGTCTGCTCTCAAGTGCCGGCCAAAGAAACCATGTCTCAAAAAGCGGCAAGACTCGAGAGGCTGATGGAGAGTTTCTAAGCAGAAAGAGCCCTCAAGGGTGATTTAAACGAACTCTGGAAGCCATCTCTCGAGTCTATGTCCGGATCATCCAGAAGAGTGCAGAGGGACCGCTTTGAAGATTATATCAAGAATTTCGAGATTCTTGATGCTGCAGCGGAAAACATTCCCCATGTCCCTTTCAACGAGGAGTAGGTGGAGCAGATAAGGCAGACATTGCTAGATGAACAAGAAAGCCAAGAAAGGGAAAGAAAAACAAAAGCAGACATGGACTTAAAGGGCAAACCGGAAGCTTTACCAGATAGCCCTAAACCCAGCCCACAGCCATCTCCACCGCCCTCACCACCTCGTAGCAGCCCTCCACCAGAAGACAAGGAGGCTGAGGACAAGAGGTTGAGGACAAACAAGAAGAAAGGCAAGTTGAGGAGCAAGAGCAAAGGCAAGAACCTGAGCCAAAGGAAGAGGCCAAGCCCGAGTCTGAGCAAAAAGGACTAGACGAGGCCTATTATGCATTTTTGGACCTGCTAGCTGCAGGCTATACAAAGGAAGAAGCCGCCACAGTCGCATTCGACTTGGCGAGAACGGGGCATAAAGATCAGATGCAAGGCATCCGGCTAGTGGAACTTAAAGAAATTGCTACAGACACTGTAGACCTGCACCCACCCTCCAATGATTGGGACATGGTGATGACAAAGCTAGCCGGATTGCGAGCACAATCCGTGGCTTCAGAAGAAGAAATTACGACTCTCAAATCCACTAAAGAACAGATAAAAAAGGAAGTGGATTCTCTGCAGGCACAAAGCCAAAGGCAAAAAGAGAGAGAGAAGATGACCTGCAGGCTAGCTTGGCAACGACTCTACAAAACTGCCAAGCAATGGAAGAAGCAAATGAGGCAGCAGCACAAAGAATACAAGCGGCTGAAGAAGAGTGTCTGCAGCTCAGCAAGTCATTGCGAGATGCTGAAAAAGAACGAGATAATCTGACACTACAGCTGGAAGAAGAAACAAAATAAGTAGAGGCCATGAGAAATGCCAAGGAAAAGGCAGAGATAGAACAAGAAGCAAACCTGGATGAAGTCCTTGAGCTCAAGGACCAATTAAAAGTCAAAGATCAAACCATCCAGAGGCTGCGAGCATCACCTGCTAGAGTTAGAGCTACGATCTCGACTCAAATCATTTCCGAGAGTCAAATATATGAAGAGAAAATGCCGGAACTTCAGAAGGAACTGACTCTCGAGAAAAATCAAAGGTTAATGATGGTTGAAGGGTCTATCGCAATGAAAACAAGAATGGAGGATAGCCAAAAAGCCCTACAAGAAGAAGTGGAGAGCATAAAGATAAAGCTTGAGGAGGCGGAAAGAGTAAACGCTGAACTTAATGACCTCCTCGTGAATATGGGCAAAGAAGCTGAAGCGGAAAAGCAGACACTCCTCAGGCAAATTGAGGATTTGAAAGGCCAGCAACAACAAGCAGAGGCAGAAAGCTCAGGGCCAGCCACCAATGAGGGCATTGACCTCGAAAATGTGGCATATCTTGTGGACACACCCATGCAAGAGGAAAGCATAGCAGGATCCTCTCAAGAGCCGCAGGATCTAACACAAGAAGAGGAGGAAAAATTGCGTAAGGCAATAGAGGCAGAGCTAAGAGAAAGCACAAAGGACGCCTTGGAATGGGAGCAGAGGGTCTTCAAATCTATGACAATTCAGAAGATCGACGCCAGCAATCTCAGGCGCGTGTGGCTTCAACCCTCTATCCCATATCCATTGCTGAAGTATGAAGCAGCAACAATAAATAGGCAAATCAGCCAACGGTACCTCTCTACAATGCAGACACCTCGAGGCCAGAAGGAGTTAAGCTCATAGTGGATTCTCAGCCAAAGTGGAGGAAGGCTTGGCTTACCAAGTACCCACAATACCTAATCCACTTGGTAGAGGCACCTAAACATATCCGAGACAACATCAGCTTCTGTCCTCTACCAAGGGTTAGGACGTGGAAGGCACAAGAAATTTTGCAAAGAAGCCAACCCACTTGGCTGAATTACCCAAAGCTGTCGGGCGTGAAGGTAGGTGAGAGAATAAGTGTCCAATACATGGTGAAAACCCTAACGGGCGCCATAAAATTGTTCACAGGCTCACCTGACCTTACATGCATTATGATGAGAAAAATTTGCAGAACCATCCTAGCAGTGTTCGAGACCTTCAAGCCGGGCCAGGTGACCGACAGCATATTCTTCTTCCAAGATACATACAGATGTGCTTACGATCTGTCAGGTCAGCCTTCCAAGGAGGTGATACATGCGCTGTACCAAAGAATCATGTTTCTACCATCCTATCACCTCCAGGATTTTGAAGAAGCATTCTATACGGGGTTCTTCACCATGAATACAGATATCTTTGGCCCGACAATGTTGAACCTACATGCAAGGTACGAATCACTGCTAATGATGCGGGAAACGATAAGATGAAGCAGTTGATCAAGGCCATGTCAGGGATGACATGAACAAGGAGGGGGGGGGATGTTAGAAGCTGGACACACCCCATGGTATTTAACTACTCGGCGGACTATTATCTTTGTAATTATTCATTCATTGAGGAAAACCCGATCTTTCACCTTGTAAATATTGGGACTTACAGAAGTTTCCGGATTGTATCCCAGGTTTGATAGTTAGAATGAGAAGATGGTTGATTTTGGAACTTTAGGGTTTGAGAAGTTGTAAGGTATATATACCACTTTTTGACCTTAATGAAGAAAACCTTTTGTCATTAAAAAAAAAACAAGTTTGAAGTCTCTGAGTGAGCGTACTGTGTACGAGAGAGAGAGAGAGAGAGAGAGTGTGAGCTTCGTCTTGACGCTACGAGTGCTATGGTGGTCGGAATCGAGTGCGGACAAGTGCAGCGTGTTGCTCCCGACTAGAGCTATGTGCCGATACCAACATTGCTCACGTATGGTCCGGCTTTGTGAGCTCCTTCTACGAGCTTCATCGGTTTTTTGGGTGAGCATACGCTGTCCGATTTTGCATTGCAGCATATCCACGCTGTCGAGAAATTTGCGGTCTTGCCAGGAAAGCACCGGGCTTATGGCTGTGAGAGTTTGTGAGAGAACTCAACAAAAACTATATGAAGGAGTTAAACCATAGATGCCATGAAGACTAGGGTTTGGAAAGAAGTGCAATCAAAGAAGACTCACTCTTTCTCTCTTGCATTCACACACACAAAGAAAGAACGCAAAAGAGTGTCAAAACAATACGAAGATGAAAACATCAAGGCTATGGTCATATCGTATCATGGGTAATATGAGAGGGTTAATGGATGAGTTAATGGCATTCAATCTTGGCTGACCAAATAGGCTACGAATTGTTCTTTGGAATTGTAGTTTTGTGCTTACCATAATATATATATTTTGTCTAGTGATTGGGATTAATTGTGTGTACAAATCCTCTTGGTTCATAGCAAGATAACTACGCTTACATCAAAAGAAAAATTATAGTCTATGAGAGGTACTATGATGGGATCCGGTGATAGAAGTATTTCATTGAGCCTTTCAGGGCCGAAGAGAAACACTATACGTTGTTGAAAGTGTATTTTACGGCTAATCCATACGTTAATTCTAATAGATCGTACAGAGTGAAGCGATAGAAATGATCATCATGTGAGTTATTCATCTAGGATAGTATGTGAGAAATGTAGATATGAGAGAAGTGAAGAGATGAGAAGTCTCCCTCCCAAGCCCTATTCTTGCATGTAGGCAATAAGGATACTGCGGGGAGAGATGTACCTGTAGCAAGAGAACCTAGAGAGGATGAATTACTAAGAATGAGAGAGATAGGTTTGGTTAAGGAGATGAGATTAGATACATATATATATATGTTGGATTAGAGATAAAAATGAAAACAACAAGAAATCAAGAAAACATCAATGTAGAACAAATCTTACTTGAAACCCTTCGGCACCATTATTGATGGGAGAGAGAAGAAGAGTGGATAATTCCACTTTGATTGATACACCAAGTGCAAGACCTTATTTGATTAGAGTTGATCTTCCAAGGTTAGCTTGTTGCAAGAATGGCTAGTCTCCCTCTAGGAGAAAGTGTAGGCTTGGGCTTATATTGATGGCTAAGTACAATTAGGCATTACTACTCACTCCCTCAAGAATTCCTCTCATCAATGGCTTGAATGCTTGAGTTCTTTTTAATGAAGAAGAGGTCACCTTTTATAGGTGAAGGGAATCCCCAAGGGTTTACACAAGAAGAGAGGAGCCAGTGTGAACAGGAATTGGAAAAGTTGGAAATGAGTTGTCCCTGCATGATGTGGGCAGTGTGAACAGGAATTGGAAAAGTTGGAAATGAGCTGTCCCTGCATGATGTGGGCAGACTGGGGTCCAGTATTTTGATCATATCTCCTCAATCGTAACTCCAAATAAAAAAGTAAAAATATGAGCAAAAACTTCAGCTCATTAGCTACGATTTTCATTTTAAAATCGTTTTCCAATTCGGATTGGAACCTTGTGTAAAAAATTCATCAAAATAGGGTCCATTTATGGCAGCAAAAGTCTTCATGTGGTCTCCTTAGCCTAGACTTTCATTTAATTCCAAAGGACACCTCATGCCATATGAAAGCATGACATTGCTCCTTGACAAAGTTTTGTAATCATGCTCGCAATAATGCATTAAAATAAGTGTATCTTTGAAATCATGCCACCTAGTGTCCCACTAGGATTTGATTCTCTCCTAGTAGCTATTTAAAAAGAAATATAAGAAAAGTATAAAAAATACATAGAATATATATATATTGGAGTTTACCCTAGATATAGGATCTAGCTAGCGTATGAGATGATAATGAAATAGTAGAAATAAAGAATCAATGCTTTTTGCCCCAAGTTAAAGAGGCGGAGCTATTGATGCTTTTCCCATAGTATTTTCTGATGGTAAAGTAAGGATATGTTACCCTTGAGAAAAATAATAGGATGAGATAGAAGGCTTATTATTATACTTAAATATGCATATGTACATTATAGGAAAGATAATTATGTATCTAAAAAAATACAAGATAGATCTTGTAGCATGCGTGCCCACTATGTACGTGTCACAGCACGACAACGCGTTCACATTGAGTAACAGTACACATTAGACACTTTAGATTTCGGAAACAAAGACTTGCAGATTTTGGCCAGACATCCTACGTGTTTTTGCACCGGGTGCTTTTGGTCATGATTTTGGTTCATAGACCTTAGGGAGAGAGGCCTATTGGTATTAGTAGGGTCTCCTTCAAGTTCTATGGTGTTTCGAGATTGTTTGATGGGTGTTCGGCTCTAGAAAGAGTTGTAGGAAGTTTCCTCTTTTGCACTCTTGAAGGCTGTGACTTAGACAATTGGTAGAGACGTCTGTAGGAATTAGTTAGGAGTCGGTCGAGTGTAGGTTGACACCTTATGCTTGCTTCCAGGCGCCTGCGGGTCGAGCTTCGTCCTTAGCTGACATTACATGTTAGGTGAGTTCTCGCTGTGCTGACGTCCGTCGCGGCGTATCCGTCCAACAACTGTTGAAACTCAGGCCATACTTATGGAATGATTTACAGAAAACCCTAGAAAAGGTGGGGATAACGGGGTTAATCTCTAAGAATCTGGGAAACTCGACAAATGAAACGGAATACAAAGAGATTCGATCGGTTCCTATGAACAAGGTCGGAGAATATTATGAAGGGGAAGAAGGAAACACTACCCTCCCAGTGAAGTATAGTGACATTAAAACCATGGCAATATTGGATAGTGGAGCTGGCATAGCCATAGCCACTAAAGCAGTATGGGAATCCTGGGGACAGCTAGCCATTAGACAAACGCGAATGAAATTATAGTTGGGATGGACACATTGAAAAACCATTAGGGCTATTAGAAAAAGTAATAGTCAACTCATGTGGAATTGAATATCAACACACTTTTGCCATAGTAGAATTTGGGAAAAAACTCAACTATGAAATCATATTGGGAAGACCTTTCACGCAACAGGTACAACTTATCCAAGATTGGAGAAACGACTATCTGTACTTGAAGCAGGTGGGATCTATAACAAGAGTCAATCTAAAAGACCACACCTATAGAGACGTCTTGAAAACACCCATCCAAGAGTTTGATTCATGGAAGCTTAAGACGAGAGGAATGTATCCTAGAAAGGGACTGTATAGATGAGGCCTACATACTTGAACCCTTTTTAGAGCATTTATTCGAGCCATTCGAGTGGACTCAAATTTTAGCGACAATGGATGTATGCATGAACACGTCTATCCCTACTCAATTTTGCAATGAGGATGGCTACGACATAATTCCCATCCAAATGATGTCAGTTCTTAACCTTCAAAACAAGGATGAGGAAACAAAGGACTTGATGCTCAACAAGTCTTTTCTGACCTCTATTATGATGCAACCGTGAGTTGGATGAGCACTCAGCTACCTCCGAAGATTCGGGATCCGAAAAAGAACATACGAAAGCTCAACTACTCTTAAGGGGAAGGGAGGAAAAGTTTTTTAACTTTCCAAACCAGAAATCAAGAAGACAAAAATGGTATAGAAGAAAGAGGGACACTAAAATTATGAAAGCACGACCTATGCCATCAGTCTCTAGTAAAACACAATTCCTGATGCAGATACATGCTAATGATTGTGTCAAGGACAAAATAACTGGAAGATATCCTTCAAACGAAAACTCAAAAATGTCTCAGACATTGAGAAAAACAAGGAAGGGTACTCACAAAGAACATCAGGATAAAAAACCACTCAGGACTAGAGTTGAGCGGAAAAAGAAATATCAAGAGTTGAAAAAAGCTCTAAAGGAGATATACACCACCAAAATGGAAACCATGGAAGAGGATGGTAAGGATTTAATGCATGTTCCATCCCATTACAAAAATTATCCTCTCCAAGATCAGAAAATCATAATCAACCAACCGGTTAGGGAACTACAGAAACAAGGCGAGTCTTATGAAGGCCGTGAAAATGCTAAAAGGGTAGACTTGGCTATTGAACCAGGAGAAGAGCCTAGACCGTCTTACATTGCAAATCACCTAACAAAAGAAGAAGAAAAGCTTTTGCTAAGCTTGTTAAAGGAATACCAGGATATCTTTGCTTGGTCTTACAAGGATCTCAAGGGTGTTGATCCAGAAATCTACCAACATACCATACCCATGAGAGATGATGCAAAACCAAGTAGACAGAGACCATACACTTATAATGAAACATTTGCCAAGAAAATCAACGAAGAGATTGAAAAACTAAAGGAAGATAAATTCATTTACAAAATTGAACACACTGATTGGGTGTCCCCAATTGTGGTAGTACCTAAGAAGAATGGGAAATTAAGAGTGTGCGTTAATCTCAAAAAAGTGAATGCAACTACCATTAGAGACAACTTTCCTCTTTCGATAAACTGAACATGTTTTAGAACGAGTGGCAGGAAAAGAAGATTACAGCTTCCTAGATGACTTTTTGGGATACAATCAACTTTTGGTTGACCCAAAAGATCAGCATAGAACTAATTTTGCAACAGAATGGGGTATATTTGCCTATCGGGTTATGCTGTTTGGGTTAACTAATGCTTCAGCCACATTTCAGAGATTGATGAGCCACGCTTTCAAACCGTATCTTTGGATATTATTGAAAGTATACATGGATGATTTATGTGTACATTCGTCAATCCGAGTTGATCATTTCGAATATCTCAAAAAGGTATTCGAGAAATGTTGACTTTACAAGATTTACTTAAACGTGGAAAAGTGCACATTCATGGGAAGACAAGGGAAGATCCTTCGACACATAGTGTCTAAAAATGGCATAGCTACCGATATTGAAAAGATTGATGTCATTGCTGATTTGCCTAGACCAACAACAGTTAAAGGGGTACAAGCCTTCATGGGACATTGTGGATATTACCGACGGTTCATCTACACGTATGCTATAATTGCAAAACCCATGTATAGCTTGATTACACACTTTGAATGGACTGAGGCATGTGAAGAATCATTCATGAAGCTTAAGCAAGCTCTCACCTCAGCTCCAATATTCAAAGCACCTGATTGGGATAAGGTATTCCACATACACGTAGATGCTTCAAACTTTGCTATTGGTTGTATACTAGCCCAACCAAGAGATGGGAAAATTGACTTTCCTATTTCTTATGCTAACCGACCACAGAAAGAAAAGGACTAGGAATGATCTATGCTGTTAAAAAGTATAGACATTACCTATTGTCTAACAAGTTTGTGTTCTTTGTGGACCACCAAGCTTTGTTATATTTGGTCAACAAGCCATGCATCACATGAAGAATAGTGAGATGGTTCATCATTCTTCTCAAATTTGATTTCACTGTGGTTGTAAAAAAAGGCACTACACATCAACGAGCAGATCATTTGTCCAGGATTGTTTCAGGGGAATCACCTAAAGGGGTAGATGATGATCTACCAGATGCCTATTTGTTCTCCGTGGAAATGATACATAGATGGTCGGAAAAATTGTGTCATTGATCACAATAGCTCAAGTGGATTTATCACTTCCTATCACAGTTGATTTAATCGAGCAATCGACTATGTATCAATTACTAGCTGGGAGGCTATATAAAAGAAATCGAGACGGGATATTGCTTTTATGCATTAACCCTGGAGAAAGGGATCAGTACCTAAGTCAAGCCTATGTTACCATAGTACAACTTCACTTTGCGAAAGACCAAACTATGCAACGAATCTCAAGACTTGGAGTATTTTGGCCGACTATGAGAAGAGATGTTCGATCTTTTGTAAAAGATTGCCCTCAATGTCAGAAACAACCACCCAGTCCTCATGTAGCATTGTTTCAAGTGTCACCTGTTCCGAAGTGGAGTAATTATTTGGTTACTTACTTATCAAGCCGAAAATTTCCTGAGGATATGAGTAAATGCCGTCAAAGAGCAATTGAAATAGAAGAAAGAGACTATGTTCTCATTGGGAACCAATTGTATCGGAGAGGTAAGGATCAACATTTGCGTCTTTGTGCAAATGAAAACGAGTATATTCCGATTATAGAACAAGAACATGCTGGATTAGATGGAGGTCACTTTTCTAGTGAGACCACCGCAAGAGCAATCTTGGCAGGCATATGGTGGCCAACACTTTTTGCAAATGCCAAAGAATATGTTCGAAGGTGTGATGCTTGTCAATGAGCAAAAATGCCAACACGAGTAGATATCATGCCCTTAAGACCAATGACGGGAGCTAGAGCCTTCGCAAAATGGGGTATAGATTTTGTTGGACCGATACAGTCACCTGCTTATAGAACCCAAGCTCAATATATCGTTGTAGCTACAGACTATTTGACCAAGTGGACCGAGGCTAAAGCAACCCAAAAGAATGATGCCAGAACCACTGCTGCATTCTTATATGAGTATGTATTTGTAAGGTATGGAACTCCAATAGAGATTTTCATTGATCAGGGAACTCATTTCCTCAATGAGGTAATAGAGTATTTTCTTAATGAGTATATGGTTATCCATAACAAATCCACTCCCTATCACCCACAAGAAAACGGACAAGCTAAGCTCGGTACTGATCAAAGTGGTTAGTTCAGGAAGGACAGACTGGGAAATGAATCTCCATGCTGCTCTATGGGCTTATTGAGTTTCATTCAAAACGGCTTTAAATGCTACACCCTTTAACCTTGTTTATGGTCTTGATTCCATACTACCAATATAATATCTATTGCCGACATTAAGGGTAGCACAAACTCTTGAGTGGACTGACCATGAATTGTCAGAAAGACTTGAAGATTTGGAAAAGCTAGACGAGCAAAGGCTAACTACTGTAGCTCATATCTATGCACAAAAGAGGAAACAAAAACAATTTTTTGATTCCCACTTAATCACCAAAATTTTCAAGAAAGTGGACTTAGTTCTAGTCTATTCCCTTAAGCAACACATTTCCAAGTTTAAGAAAGAGAGAAATGGACCATTTATCATTGAAGATGTATCTCCAAGTGGAGCAGTAAAATTGTCAACCATAGATGGTGACCAATGGATAATTGGATTAGTGGATGTCATTTAAAGAAATACAATTTTCCACTCACCAATGAATTGCTAGAGAGAATGCATGCAACCAAACAAAGGAAGATGAAGCGACAGCAGGTTACTGACAAAGCCCAGGAGGAAGCTAGAATTCAGGTGCTCAAGCGTAAAGCTGCTCTCAAGAATCAACAGATACCGATTCCCATCAACACTTTGGAACTAGATGATCGACAATGGGATTTACCTAAAGACGTAGTTTCAACAGATGATGACTGGCTAGATGGAATGGATCTCCATATCAAAGTACAGCTCAACAATCATAGCACCAATGCTTTGGTATAATTTGGTAGACACAGGAACTAGAGTGAATGCAGTCAGTTATTCCACATGCAAGAAGGCAACAAGTCAAGCATTGACCGCAAGAATAACGACAATCAAAGGATGCAACAAGAATCCAACTCCAACATTGGGAGTAGTCAACTTGAACGTGGTAGTACATGGATGCTCATGTCTGCATCAGTTTGTATGCTTGTCAGATGAACACATGAATGAGACGATGATTCTTGGCATTCCTTGGATGCGTATATACAAAGCAGTACCAGATTGGGATACAAATCAGCTAAAGCTATCACTTAAATGAGGGCAACTCATTGTTCCTATTGCACCAAGCAAAGAGGAATGGAATAGATGCAATCAGAGGACCAATCCACGAAGTAAATCCTCTCCATCCCCTTGACAAACAAATGCTACAAGGAGTCAGGAAAATTTGGGTACCAAAGGCACAACTTGTGGATAAACCAAATCAGATATGGGTGCCTAAAATTTCACCAAAGAAACAGAAGACGGCTCCAACGATTCGAGCACAGAATTGAGCATCTATGAACAAGGAACCTAACATGAAAAAGGTTTGAAAGAAAAATGAGCACTTACCTTCTCCACACAACTCGAAACCAATCAAACAATGGCGAGTTAAGTCTCAACAGACTCTCAAAAACCATGCACCAAGAAGACCGAGCTACCAATGGCGAGAAAAAGCTCGACAACCATCTAAAGTGCTCCCAACAGCTCAAGCAATCAGCGTGCTTAAACACCCTGATGGTACTATCAAACAGAGAGCACAAAGGCTACAAGATTTGCTCTTTGGAAGACATCAACACCCAACCTCGACATCAAAAACCCTTGAGTTATTTACTCAAGACCCACCTCTTACACAACATATTCAGTTGAATTGCATTGATCTTCATATCATGGTAGAGCCAATCATGGCTATGCATAGACACAATTGTTCGACCCATGCATGGAGTCGTCCCGAAGAACTCCATCTAGGAGGGGTGGAAGGGTACTACTACATACTAAGTAATTAAGGGCAATGTTTGAAGAGGGAGGAAAAAGTTTCATGTTAACGTGTGATTTTTTGCAAAATTACCTAATAATGCCCTTATAATTCATCAACAAGGGGGAATTCACTGATAATATCTTCCCGATGCGTGTAAATAGTGTATATACTATCAGAAAATCGTCAAAAATAGACCTTTTTGGGTATTTTTCATAATTTTTATTGAAAAGGAGGCTTAAAAATGGAGAAATACAACAAAAAACAATAAATCTATGTTTTTCAAGGGATTTTCTTAATTATTGGATTTTCATTTTGGTTTTTTAGAGCATTTTTCTATTTTCTTTGATTTTTTTAAATAAAAAGGTCAAAAATTAATAATAAATAGTAGGGAAGCTCAGATGGAAAAACGGAAGACACGATGGTGATCAGAAAGACAAAGCGCACAAGTACAAAATTTTTCAATGAAATCAGAAGACGGAATCGGGAAGGCCAAATTAGGCGGCCAAGCCTACTTTTGCAAAATTCTTGCAGAATGAGCTATAGGAATACGATTTTGGAAATTTTGAGCCTAACATAGATTTCAAGGCCTAATAGGACTAACGGGGGAATGTGGGGAAAATTGATTCAGGAAGTCCAGATATAGATATCCAGCCTAGGCTAAAACCACCTCATTTCCACTTGGAGCCTTTGTAGAGAGAGCATTTCGGCTTCTTTCGCACGTCATTTCCGGAGCCCACAATTGACCTTTTTCAGCAACGTCTCACACGAGACATGAGGGGTAAGTTCCTTACTAATCAATGATATATTTTGTACGGCCGGTAGCTAGTCTAAAGCCCCAAAAAAAACCCTAGAAGCCGAGCAGTGCACGAAGACCTACGACCTAAAAGTGACCATAGTGGCCTGCCAGCTTAACCAAATCGGATGGGATTTGAACCATAGCATGCTCTAACATAATAGAACCATTCCATACCATTAGATGATCATTCATGTGGGGTCAAGGGGGTCCCCAATAGAGAATTAGGGTTTTTTGGAAAAGAACAAAATCCGACCTGACCCCACAGATGGCTTGCTGATGAGGCTCATATACAATGTATATGATTGCTTTGGAGAAATCCATCAAGTAAAGCCCTCGAAAAGCGAAAAACGGCTCGAAGGTTACAAAGCGTCAAATTCGACATAAAAGGCCAAACTGACTCCAAATGAGCCAAAATTGGACAGGTAGCTTCACGACGAGGTTACAGAACGACCGACCTAACAAATAGAGTAATCACAAAAAACAATGAATTCAGAGTCAAAAGAGCACAAAGCGATTCCGGCATGACCAAACTTGACCAAATTCAATTTAGGACTTGTATTAGGTGTATGAAACATGTTTAGGTCAAAATTTATGTGAAATGCAAAGTTTTTGTCACTGTTGTAATAATCGCAATTATTTACTTTTGCAACATTTTTGCTTGGAAATTGTCAATTCACCTCACCTATCATGTGTACACACCTATTACATGCCAAAAATCAAGTACGAGCTAAAATGACCACCTTTTACTTGCAAAACTGCCAAAAAATGCAAAGAAGTCTATGTAAGACAAAATTTGGGTTATGAACAACTTTTCTTGATTCAGATCACCTCATAATTCATACCCAAGGTCTATATCATGCTAAGAACCAGTCCATGCCAAAAAATGTCAATTTTGGAAGAAAAGTTAATAATCGTGATTATTTACTTTTTAGCCAAAATGGGACAATTTGGATATTTTGTCATCATACATCCAAAGAGCATGTTGAGATAAGCCCACTAGCCAATTTTGAGTCAATTTGGATTTCAAAATCTCAAATTTCCTTTATATCTACTGTTTCAGAGACCTAAAGCCAAAACCTGGTACCATTTTCACCCTGTACATTCAAATGAGCCCATATTTCTCCCAGAGTATGTAATTGGCACATACTTCAAGCCTATAAAGCCAAGTTTGCAAAAAAGTTGAAAATTTTTCCAGCTGTAAATAATCGCGACTATTTACTTTGGTTGCAAATTTTTGTTTTGACCATACAATTTTGTTCCTTGCATGATTTTATGCATCTTTGCTTGTTCAAAAATTGATTTGAAGCAATTTGGACCAGATTATCAGCATTTCAGTCTAAAAGGACATTCTAGAGAAAAATCTGACAACTCTGCTAACTTTGCACTCTACTCACTGAATAGGAGCAATGCAAGCCGCGGAGAAGGCCAAGAAGAAGTTAAACCAAAAGAAGAAGCTACAAGAGCTGCCCCCATATCAATTGGACCCCGAGTTAGTAAAGGCAGCAAAGGCATCTTACCTTTCTAAAGAGCAGTTATAAGAACACCACAGCACGGTCTTCACGAGCAGGTTTAAGAGTGAAGAAGGGCATCCGGTGGAGTTGCAGCTCTTGCCTAAAGAGGTCTATGATGTAGCTGCAAAGCCAGAAACCAAGGAGGCTAACTCTAGGTTGGGACTCCGACACTTCTATGAACAAGAGCCCTGCGGAGTAGACTTTCAGAAAGCTTACGAGCTTCTATCCACCATCAAGGAAGACGGAACAGCCCAAATCTCAGAAAACCAAGGAAATAAGGTAGAGGTTGTAATTACAAAAGAAATAGTGGCAGAGGCACTCAGATTGCCGACTGAAGGGATGACCATGTAGGCAAGAGATAGGAAAACAGCGGGCACGTTACAAAGGAAACAGTTGTGGCTACATTTTCCGATCTCATCCACAAACAGGTGGAAGAGCTAGCCCGTCTATACCATCAACATTTCCATTTCCTTGAAAAAAGGCCACCAAGGTACACGACACCAATCACGTCGTGGCCACCACTTTTACACAAGTTTTGAAATGAACCACCAGACAACCTGTGGGCCACGCGCAATATGTGTTGACAACATTGAAGGCCACCAAGAAGGAGGGAAAGATAACATACTTGGGCGCGCTGGAAGTATTGACTAGAATAGCCTATCATGCCATTTGGCATGGCCGACAACCTACCGCCTGCCTCGGATCAGAACACATGGATCTTGGAAGATCAACCCTCTCCAAGATCTACAAGATCTGGTAAGCGATCATTTAAATCAGGTGATGAATCCGATGACAGTTCATTAAAGAAGCATCGCAGTGAAAGCTCTAACAACGAAGAAAAAAGAGCTAGGAGAGAAGAAATGAAGCAAAAAGATGTGGCTGCCCACTAAGAGGAGCCAGTGTAGAAACAAGCAATATTTGAAAGAGAAAAACAGGCGTATCAGCGCACTAGGCAAGTGTAGGGAAAAGAACCAGAAAAGTGGGTACCCACCGGCTTGAAGGGACTTCGAATGAACCATCATTCAAGGAAAGAAGCCGAGGATCCCAAGGATCATTTAGAAAGAATGTACCAAGAGGCAAAGGCCTTGAAGCTGAAGGAGGCGGAAGAAGTGGCCAAGAGAGCTGAGGAAGCAGCAACTCAAGATCAAGGCGAGGCATCTCCCCGATCCACCTCACCGCCGCCGGAACAACAGGACCAACCCATGCCACTCCACCATCATCACCGCCAAGCCAAGAGACCACTGAAGAAGCCGAGATCGACAAGGAAAAAGATTCTGATTTCACCCACCGAGCAGAAATTTCACAACAAACTGACCACGCCGAGCAACATGAAGAAAATTAAGTTGAACCAGCACTAGAGCAGACATCCGAGGATACTCACAAGGAGGCGGATGAAACCGATAAAGAGCAAGATACAAAAAAAGAGCAAACCACTACACATGAGGAAGAAACCGAGACTGAGAAGGAGGAAAGGCCTGCAACCGTGGAAATGGAAAGGATTGAGACCACAACATTAATTTTTACTCAGCTAGCAACTGCTGAGGTTTCAAAACCTCAGGATGGCCAAGGAAAAGCAACCATCTCTATAGAAACACCAGCAATAACAACACAATAATAAGCAACACAAGAGTTTGCCAACACATCTCAACTTGAAAGACAGGAGGAGTGGCAGTCCAATGATGAATTCATTCTACAAGTAAACGCGTATGCAAGAGAGATGCAAATCATGACGGAGAAACTCCGCTCAGCAGCCTTTAACCGCAGTACTAAAGCCAAAGAATTAGAAATGGTCATCAATGCTCTTCAAGGCGAGCTCGAACGACAGAATGGCTACTATCACAGATCTCCAAAGGCAAGTACAAGAGCTAAAGGCTGAAGTAGAACGGCATCAGACAGCCAGGGACAGCCAGCAGAAGGAAATGGAGGAGTTGGGTGACCTCTTGACTAAGTTATCTGATGCCTGCAAAGTAAAAGATGAGCAGTTGACAGAAGTGACAATTGAACTTCTTACCACCTCTCTGTCAGCTCAGAAGATTCAAGTACAATTAGATGTAGCAAACGCATCTTTGGAGTATTCTGAACAAAGAATTAATGATCAGGCCACTTTCTTGCGGCAATTAAGAGAAAATCCAGACGTGGCCTCAATCAAGGGAATAAATGAAGTGTATAAAGCTCTTGAAAAGAAAAACAGAGACTTAGAACTGGAGTTGAAGTTGGAGGAATCACAACGCAGAGACCTTGCACTCATGCGGGTCCAAGAGAGCTCCTTAAGGAAATTGCAGAATTGAAAAGAATGAATCATCTCCTCAAAGAGGGAAAGCCAGATATACAAGAAGAGGCAGGCACTTCAGAGCCGCCCCAAGTGGAAATCCCCTCGGTTTCATTTGCTGAATTCGAAACACAGTCTACCGAAGGGTCGAGTGGGGGAGAAGATTTTCAGGTCCAAATCACAGAGGAAGACACAGTGTCAATGGTCCAACTATCAAAGGTTGACTAAGATGCACTGAAGGAGAAGACCGCCTTAAAGATAGATGAGCAGTGGAAGGCACCTATAGATTGGGAGTTGAGAGTTTTACACTCTGTCAATGTCACACAGCTCACTCCCAATCAAATCAATGCTCAATGGCACCAACAATCCCTGCAATATCCTCTCATTAAGGTAGAACAATTATAGGTAAAGGAAAGATTATACAAGGATATGCAAGAAGATGGCGCAGATCAAGACCACCCGAAGTGGAGGCTAAGCTGGCTGAACAAGAATCCAAGATATTTGATTCTGTTCACAAGAGCACTTGCGGCCATACAGAAAGATCCCACATTTTGTCCAGTACCACGAGTAAGGACGTTGTGAAGGATTGGGGGGCTGGCCTCTACAACACCTCAAACCAACACCAAGAAAAGAGGATGAAGAGTATAGCTCTCTCGAGATAATATGGGCTGATCTTCTCTCACTAATTTTCTCAATTTCACACACACTCAACCTCGACTAGCCTCAACTAGCTCCGACTAGCTTCCCTCTACACCGCTACAACTCCCACTACACTCCATTGCACTCAAAGACACCAAGGAAGCAATAAAATCAAGGAAAAAAGTGAGAAAAAAACCATGGAAATCTCTGCACTTTTGACCATAACTCAAAGAGATTCACTTCTTTTCAAACGTCCTTCCATGCGCTAGTAGGGCTTCCATAGGCGCTCCCATATATACACATAGCTGACCAAAACCCACTCAAATCAAGCTTAATTTTAAAACCCACAAAGTTCAGAAAAAAAAAAACAAAAAAAGTGATGGAAAACTTGGGGGAAACCTTGCCCTTTGATATATGTACAAGCAGGGCATTGCAACACATAGTTTACCCTCGACTAGCTGCACCACAAGGAGCTGCACACACCCCAGCCACCATACCTCAAAACAAGATGAAGAGAGGTCAATATGAAGAGCTAAGCACCCACTTTCATCAGCCCATTGAGGAGAGACACACTCTCAACTCACCACATCGGGCCCTCGACTAGCAAGACAGGCTGCTCTACTCCCAAACGCCTCTATCCCTTGCGGCAATCAGGGCTTCTTGCTGCTAGATCTTCCTCTGTCAAATCCCCCACTCACTCATGACCTCAACCTAATAAAAACTCATTTTTGTTCATATTTTTCAAGTACTAAGTGACTCTTTCAAGTTTCGACACGTCTATGTACAAAAACAGCAAAACTATGCACCCCACGCAACTGGCCCGCAAGCGTAGCCTTTGTACACTTTGTACAAGCATGCTTTATTTACATATAAGGGACCCAAAAGCATTAAAAAACCCTTTCTAAATTCCTTGGGGTGGCTTGCATCATTCCGTAAAAACACGTCACATATTGCCTCCCCAACAAGCATGGAACACTTTCAAGTGTTCCATACGCATTTTTGCTTCATCACATGATTCTGGTCACATAAGGCCTAATTCGGATCCCATTGACTCTTGCCTTATGCATCTTTCCATCCAAGTCCTTGAGCTGATAGCTTCCATTATCATACACCTTATGCACCACAAAAGGACCTTCCCACTTTGCCTTGAACTTTGTTTGAAAGGTATTGTCCAAAGCACTATTATACCTCATAACCAACATGCCTTCACATAGCCCTTTTTCCTTTATCTTTTCATTGAATACATCAGCCCTTCTTCTTCCCAAGTCTTCATAGTATCTAATGGCACTTTCTCTATCCAACAAGAGGCTATGCATAGATGCCAGTCTCTCTTTTGCATGCTCCTCCTCAACCAAACTATGCTTCAAAATGAACTCCAATGAAGGAAGCATCACATTAATCATCATAACACACTCTTCTCCATATACCAAATGAAATGGAGTGAAGCCCGTGGATGATTTTTGAGTCACTCTACATGCCCACAATGCCCTCTCCAAATACATATCCCAATCTTTTGGATGTTCTTCCACAAGCTTGAACAATATCTTCTGTAAAACGCCATTGAATGCCTCCACCAACCCATTGCATTGTGGATGATAAGGAGTAGCATACCTATGTTTGATCTCCAATTTCTCCACCAATTCAGTGATAAGATCATTCCTAAACTCTTTCCCTTGATCACTTACAAGCTCCAATGGCACTCCAAATCTACAACATATGCAATCAAAGATAAAGCTGCATACATCTTTGCTTGTAGCCCCTCTACTAGCCTTTGCTTCTGGCCATCTTGTCATATAATCCACTGCACTAGGTATGTAGTGCTTCCCATTTCTAGTGCCTGGAAGAGGACCAATTGAATCCACACCCCACTTCTCAAAAGGTCCATAGCTTACGATGTGTCTCAAAGGCTCGGGCATCAGCTTTCTCTTTTGATATATTTGGCACTCGTGACAGCTTCTACACCAATGCACAACATCCCTATTCATACTTGGCCACATAAGTTGAGCATTCAATACTTTCCTTCTTGTAATTTCCACTTCAAAATGGCCTCCACATCCTTCCTCATGACATGCTTTTAAACCAATGCCATTTTTATCCACAAATACATAACCAATAGTGCCCTTATTAATGCTCCTTTTGAAAGCCCCGTCAAAGTATAAGGTACCCTCTACATCCTGAAGCTCTGCATGCATAGTTGGACTTGGTGCTATCTTCTTTTCCAGATCTTTCTTCAACTCACTCCTTGCATGAATCTCTTTCAAAATTGAGCATATCCGCCATATTTGCTCTCACACTATCCTCCTTAGTAAAGCTCATGTCAAATTGTTGCAAACTAAGTATCCACTTTTGCAATTTAGGACTATCCCCAGGATACCTACATGATGTTAACACCACAAAAGGCTTACAAATAAGATAAGATTTCAGCCTTTTTGTTGCATATACCAATGCCCAAACCAATTGCTCGATCTCATGCCAAGATTTTTGTGCATCATTCTTCACTTTTCTTATGTAGTAAACCGGCCTCATATAAGATTGCTTTTTTCCTTTTTGCATCAATACTGCACCAATAGCATGCTCACCCACGCTCAAGCTCAAGTAAAACATTTCATCCCAACAAGGAGGCATCATCAAAGGTAATGTAGATAGCTTTTCCTTGACATCCTCAAAAGCTGTTTGCTCATGCTCAGTCCAAAGAAAACGGTCTTTTTGTGTTGCTTCTTGCAAAGGGTGCACATATTCAACAAGCATACAAAAAGACCTTGACAAGTACCTTATCTTTTGTACAAAACTCATCAATTCCTTTGTACTTTTAGGACTCTCCATCATAAGCAAACATTCCACTTTTGCAGGATCTGGAGCTATCCCATTCTCACTTACCTCATGGCCAAGAAGTATCACTCTAGCTCTTGCAATTTTACATCTCAAAGGATTGAGTTGACCCCCATCATTACCAATCCTTTTAAACACCATATCAAGATTTTTCACATGAAGCATTCTATCACTGTAAACACAAAAATCATCCATAAAAACTTTTACAAAGCTTCCAAGGTAAGGCCCGAATACTTTGTCCATCCAACTTTGGAAGCTCGCATAAGAATTCATCAAGCCAAAGGGCATCACCCTATAGCAAAACACTCCCCATGGGGTCAAAAATCTGGTCTTCTTTTGATCTTCATATGCAATCCCAATTTGAAAATGCCCACTAAACCCATCACATACCTAATATCTCTCATGACCTGCAACAATGTCCAAAATCTCATCCTGAAAGGGAAGGGGATAGTGATGCCGCTTTGTTGCCGCATTCAATGTCTTATAGTCCACACATATTCTCCATTTATTTCCCTTTTTTGGCACTATAACCAGAGGGGAAACCCATTCTACATCATCCACAAGGTAGATAAAACCAGCTTGCAAAATCTTACTCACCTCTATCTCCAATACCTTTCGTTGAATGGTGCCCAATCTCCTTAGCTTTTGAGAAACAGGATTTGCACCTTCTTTAATCTTTATTTCATGAACAACACTCTTTGTTACCCTCATTTGAGCATAATCTTTGGCAAACAACTTGGGATACTTATCAAACAATGCATCATATGCTTCTCTCTCTCGACTAGTTAGGTCACCTGCAAGCATATCCATTAATTCAGCTTTTGGTACATTCGGCTCATGATCAGCCCCATGGTCATTTTCTGATCTCATAGAATCCCCTTTATCACAATTTTCATCATATACATGTATCCCACAAAGATCTACATCAAGATCAAGAAGACTTTGATCAAACCTCATCGTCAGTACATGTAGAGGATGCACTAGAAGAACTGTCACACATGTCATAAGTGGATGGCAATAAATCTTGATGCACAACTGGCTCATCATCAATTTCCAGCACCTTACATGTTTTTATATCATATATAATCCTCTTATCTTTAGGCTTGTCCACAAAGAGGTCAATACATCCCCTGTACCAGTCCTGCCGTGACCTCATAGCAATCAACCAAGGTCTACCCAATATAACTGGATATGCCCCAATATTTTCAGGCATCACGTGAATGTCTATGATAGACCTTTTACCCAAAACATTAAGCTCCAAGTCATGAATAACTCCCAAGCATTTCACTCTGCTACTATTTGTCATCTTCACACTGAACAAGGATTTGCCTGTGAGCTGCAATCCCAATTGTTACATTGTTTCCTCTGTCATAACGCACACTTGGGCTCCACCATCCATATACGCCTTATTCACCGTCCTTCCATGTATCCAAGCATCAACCACAGGCAAAACATCAGTAACTTTATGAAGTTGCACTACATGTGCATCGCGTGTCTTTACCTTCACCCTTCTAACACTAGCTAGTTTATGCCAGTGCCTTCTCATACTTGAGCTCAAATGCAAGAGTTTCCCATATGATATGTCGGCCCTCCTGTTCTTCAAGTCTTCTAAGAGATTGTATGCTGATTGACCCTTCCCAAGCTGAAAATCATCCATGCCTATCTTCCTTCTTCTTGCCCTTACCTTTGCCTGCTTACTACTTTCAGTCTCTTCCATAGGTGCCTTGCCTTTATCTACATCTCTCCTTGGCTTTGTCCTTGCTCTTTCCTCTTTGAAAAGGCCTTCCCTCCCTGATTTTTGTGCCCTTGTTCTATTATTTGCAAAGACATCAACCTCATCATCTTCATCTCCCTCCTCAACTGCCTCCAAAATTCCTACGTTAAATTGTGGAGGTGCTTGAGCTTGATTTTGTCCCTATTGTTGTGCAAGTCCTTGACCTTGGAGAGGTTGAACATTTCCATTTACATTGCCTTCATTACCTATTTGTCTTTGTATGATAGGATATATACCTCCTGGCTCTCTCCTTGGTTGATTGCAATTGGGCGATATATGCCCTCTCTCCCCACAATTGTAACACATCACATTATCACCTCTATTCCTTTGAGGCCGTTCTCCTTGAGGTCTTCTTACTTGTTTTTGGATAGCTTGCATAGCAAGGTTGAGGTTTCCTATTTGCTCTGTCAATCTTTGAATGTCTTGGTGAAAGGATTCCTGCCCTGTATTGTCCACTCTTGGAGCTTCTACATGGATTTCCCTTTCAACATGAATATCCAAAGGCAAAGGCTCGACCACATTATTTGTTGATACATAACCATCCCTTTGATGTACATTTTCTTCTCTTTCCCTATTTGCCATTTTATGCCTTCTCACCTTCTTTCTCCATTGCTCTCTAGCAACCTTTACTGCCTCATTGTAGGTCCCTGGGTCCTTGAGCTCCACCTTGTCTCTAATGCTTTGATGTAAGACAACCACAAACCTATCTTTCTTCAAAAATTGAGGGGGCATTTGATTCTCTTCAAGTCCCTTTATGATCTTTCTCCAACGAGCTTCAAACCTGTTTATGTGCACATTGATGTCTTCATGTTCTCCTTGTTGCAGCTTGCTTAGCTCTCTCCACAAATACTCAGGATCATCCTCCTTCTCAAACACTTCTCTCAAGGCATGAGAAAGAAGATTCCAGTCTCCCTTTACATCAACTCCAAGCCTATCTTCATACCATTCACGTGCTTCACCTTCAAGTAGCAAACTCACCAAACGTACCTTGAATGCACCGTCGTCCCTATTGCTCTTCAATGCAATCAATTCGATCCTTCGGATGAACTTGTCCACATATTCTCCTTTCCCACCCTTGAATACTTCATACCCATCTCCCGCCATAGGCCTTGAGTTGATCTTCAAATGGATGCCAATCTGTGGATCAAAACCATGTTAGAAGGATTCTCTTCTCCTCAGTGGGGGCACTTGTTTATGTGAAGGATTGGGGGGCTGGCCTCTACAACACCTCAAACAAACACCAAGAAAAGAGGATGAAGAGTATATCTCTCTCGAGATAGTGTGGGATGATCTTCTCTCACTAATTTTCTCAATTTCACACACACTCAACCTCGACTAGCCTCGACTAGCTCCGACTAGCTTCCCTCTACACCGCTACAACTCCCACTACACTCCATTGCACTGAAAGACACCAAGGAAGCAACAAAATCAAGGAAAAAAGTGAGAAAAAAACCATGGAAATCTCTGCACTTTTGACCATAACTCAAAGAGCTTCACTTCTTTTCAAACGCCCTTCCATGTGCTAGTAGGGCTTCCATAGGCGCTCCCATATATACACATAGCTTGACCAAAACCCACTCAAATCAAGCTTAATTTGAAAACCCACAAATTTCAGCCAAAAAAAAAAAAAAAAGTGATGGAAAACTTGGGGTAAACCTTGCCCTTTGATATATGTACAAGCAAGGCATTGCAGCACATAGTTTACCCTCGACTAGCTGCACCACAAGGAGCTACACACACCATAGCCACCATACCTCAAAACAAGATGAAGAGAGGTCAATATGCAGAGCTAAGCACCCACATTCATCAGACCATTGAGGAGAGACACACTCTCAACTCACCACATCGGGCCCTCGACTAGCAAGACAGGCTGCTCTACTCCCAAACTCCTCTATCCCTTGCGGCAATCAGGGCTTCTTGCTGCTAGATCTTCCTCTTCCAAATCCCCCACTCACTCACGAACTCAACCTGATAAAAACTCAGTTTTGTTCATAGTTTTCAAGTACTAGGTGACTCTTTCAAGTTTCGACATGTCTATGTACAAAAACAGCAAAACTATGCACCTCGCACAACTGGCCCGCATGCGTAGAGACAGCTAGCACACACCGCCTTTTTACACTTTGTACAAGCATGATTTATTTACATATAAGGGACCCAAAAGCATTAAAAAACCCTTTCTAAAGTCCTTGGGGTGTATTGCATCATTCCGTAAAAACACGTCACAACGTGGCAAGCACACGAAGCACTGCAGAAGAAGAGGCAAACATGGATAAATTTTCCCAGGCTGCCAGCTCCAGAGAGAGGCCAAGCAACTGAATAATACATGGTGAAAATTCTAACAGGCACCATGACATTATTCAAAAGTCTGCCAGATCTCTCCTGCGCAATGCTATACAAAATCTGCAAGATGCTACTCACATGCATACAGGTCTTCAATGATCCTGAGAAGACAGGAGACCCATGGCTCTCATTTTTGAAAGGAAACAAAGGCCTCTGATATGATCTAAGTGGGCAACCCTTAGAGGAAGTTCTTTATGGATTTTATTCCCGATGCATGTTTCGGCCCTCGCACAATATGCTAACTTTTGAGGAGGCATTTTACACTGGCTTCTTCACGTGGCGAACGAAGATATTTGCACCCGTGATAAGCAGCCTCACAGCAAGATTTATAGGATACTCGGCAGTGGAACTAAAAAATAGAGGCACCATGAAATTTTTGCAACTGCAAGACAAAGAACGCAAAATCAGATACCGAAGGGACTGGAAGCACTGAAGGACCGCCTTGCCCGCCATCAACCTGAAGATTACTTCAGCCCATAAAGCTGTATCAAGGGACGACACAGGCGAGGAGGGGGGGAATGTTAGCAGCAAGCTAACGTGGACACCATTTTTCGTAGTTCTCCTTGTCAAAACAATTATTATTTTGATAAATTGAGAATATTGTAACTCCTATTTTCTTGATAAACTTTGTAATTAATGAGCCGGGGATACAAGCTTCCAGATTGTATCAGCCATTCAATTTTCAGCTTTCGTAGAACTCCAGATTATTACTTTTGACCACCCAAAAACCTTGGCTAATCTATAAAAGCCAATTTTTGTAAGTTTTTGGATAAGAAATACATAGCATGAGCTAACGGCGCTCACTTCTCTCCTTCTCGTGCTTCCTACTCCCTCTCCGGTTGTCACATTCCGAATACGTTTGTTGCATTGTAACCGCAGGTAAGAGCTCTACGCATTGACGTAAGCCATTCACATTATATCGTAGCTTTTGGCGTCGCGGAACCTGCGGCCTAATTTCATCATAACTAGGAATTTACACTTTTAAAACAAAAACTAAGCATAGGCGGGGTATTGGGGCATCATTGCTAAGCATTTAGATGCATTCTGGGTCGAAAACGACTAGGTCAAAAATCCACTGCTGTTAATAATCGTGATTTTTGAACTTGACATAAAGTGGGGTTTAAGGCCATAGGCATGTGTGCTTAGGTCTTATAAACTTGTCCTAGAAGTTTCGTTATATTTGGATGTCATTTGATACTTTAACGGATGTGATTTGCTTGCCGATGAGCGATTGACTTTTGGTGATTTCAGTCACTTGAGTGTAGCTTGAGTTAGATACGAGTTGTTAGTTGTTTTTCGAGAGATTGACAACCTCTTGTAGCCTCTAAGCACTAGTCCAGTCAGCTTCGTCCCATGGTTTGACAAATTCATCGTGGTTCTCGCTATTACTGCAATAAGGTAGGATCGTGAGGTTAGACATGCGTCCCACAGTGTGTAGCAACGTGTTGGTCCAAAATGTAGTCCTCCCTCTCTTCTTGATCGAACCCTCTTGCCATTTACTCTTGTTGGCCTCCCATTGGCTCCAGAAAGGCTTAGCCAATCACAAATTAGAAGCATGATTGATAGCATTGTGACATGTGTCTCCCTTTCCCCTTTTGTGAGAGCTTTAGGTATTTAATTAATTTACTTAAACTCTCATTGGACCTCTTAGTCTTTTGGCCAATAGGAATCAAGCAAGCCATTGGGCTGCTCGATGCTCATTGGACCCCTTGGTAGATTTTCCAATAGTCTTCTAGGGAGCTTAATTTCTAATGGTTCTTTCAAGCATTTTAAAATTAATTAGACTAATTTTACTCTAGCCTAATTCTAGCACTACAAGAGGTACTTAATATTAGTGATGCTCACAATGCGACGCTCAAATGTGGAAACCCACGACGTCGCTATAGGCATCACTATGCACATCGCTAACTTAGCGACGTGCATAGCGATGCCTATAGCAACGCTGTCAGGGGTAAAAAAATAACCGAGAGCGTTTGAAAACTCAGATCTCGGATCTGAGTTTTTGGCACGCGCTCAAGCAAGCAAAGGTAACACGCGCTCTCCCTCTCTCTCTCTTTCTTCTCCACACACACACACACACAAGGAGAGGAAGGAGAGCCAGGTATGCTCCTTCCCTCTCCTCACTCTCATGTTCCCTTCCCCTCTTTCTCTCTCCCTCTCTCTCTCTCTCTCTCTCACACACACACACACATTGAGTTTTTGAGAGAGAGAGAGAGAGAGAGAGAGAGAGAGAGAGAGAGAGAGAGAGAAAGCGAGAGCACATGCATAAACAAAAACGCACACACACACACATGCATAAACAAAGAATGCACACACACATGGAGAGAGGAAGAGAGAGAGAGAGAGAGAGAGAGAGAGAGAGAGAGAGAGAAAGATATAAAACAAAGAGAGAGAGAGAGAGAGAGAGCACATGCATAAACAAAAAACACACACACACATGCATAAACAAAGAATGCACACACACATTGAGAGAGAGGAGAGAGAGAGAGAGAGAGAGAGAGAGAGAGAGAGAGAGAGAGAGAGAGAGAGAGAGAGAGAGAAGAAGAAGAAGAAGAAGAGAGTCTTAACGTCGTAGGAAATTATCCCAAGAGACCTTAAAGATCTAGTCGACGAGGAGTTGAACTCAAGACCTGTTATTCATGAGGGAAATGGCATAACCAATCTATCACACTTGGGTGATAGAAAAGTTATACCATTTTTCTCCTTTTATTGGCGTGCACACACACCCACACACACACACCCGAGAAGAAGAGAGTTTAATTTAACGTCATAGGAAACTAATTCAAGAGACCTTAAAGATATAGCCGACGAGGAGTTGAACTCAAGACCTGTTATTCAAGCGGGAAATGGCATAACCAATCTACCACACTTGGGTGATAGAAAGGTTATACCATTTTTCTCTTTTTATTGGCGCACACACACCCACACACACACACACGAGAAGAAGAGAGTTTTAACATCGTAGGAAACTATCACAAAAGACATTGAAGATTAGGTTAGATGTAGACTTACGTTAGATTAGATTTAGGTTTATTTAAGTTAAACTAGATTAGATTTAAGTTTATTTTTAGTTAGATTTACTTTTGATTACATTTAGGTTTATTTACGTTAGATTTAGATTTACGTTATATTAGATTAGATTTTTAGGTTTATTTACGTTATTTAACTGTTATTGAAGAGGGAAATGGCATAACCTATCTACCACACTTGGGTGATAGAAAGGTTATACCATTTTCCTCTTTTTATCGTTTACGATAAGGTTAGATTTAGATTTACGTTAGATTAGATTTAGGTTTATTTATGTTAGATTATATTAAATTTAGGTTTATTTTGAGTACACCAAAGGATTATACTGCCTACGCGTTTGAGAGTGGTGTCCCGACCACCGCGTCAGAGATGCTGAGGAGTGACCCGAACACTGTGTCGGGGTCACCTAGAGGCCTGGATGATGAGCATTCATCGAACGGGGTTGCTATAATTCATGGGAGGGACATGACAAAGTGATACATCTACCTCATCAATAGTGTGTCGGATGAGACCATTATGGCCCTTGAGGGGAAGCAAGTGATGGGCCGCATACAACAGTTGTGTAAACAGGTTTTTTGACACACTGTAGTCTGTCATGGTCTCTTAAAGGGATCTGGATAAATCCTCTAAGGATTATCTTATTGCGACGCTGCATCGGGAGTCCAGTTCCCTCTCTGGAGAATACATTTGACGATGCTTGGATGAGGAGATGCATGCGCGACTACATGAAGCATCAGAGGTCAGATGCACAGATGCCAGATCTGACTTGCGTGAAAGAGAGGAGTGGAGGGGTATCAAGGAGGAGAGGACGACCAATCCAGACAGGTGGTGGCAGAAAAGTGACGTAGCAAGAGTTTGCATCAAGACGGGATTATCCCATTACCTGGGGAGTGGCGGTTGGGCCAGCTTCGAGGAGGATTTTGTCCCATCACCTGGGTCATGGATCGACGGGGTGGAGAGGTGAGAGTATTAAACTCTTGCATTGAAGTATTTGTATATGTGAGGCCCATTCACATCTACACAGCTAGTAGCCCCATCTGTATGTCTTTTACCCTTCAATGGAGCCAATCACCACATGTTCAATTAGGTTACATTAAAGATAAGATTTTGGATTGAGTTTTTATATTAGAGTCTACCTTCGAGATTACGGTAAAAAAATTAGAGTTAGACGAACGGTAAAAAGATCTACTGTGAAAAGATGTTAAGATGCTGTGAAATGCTACAGCTAGAGAAGAGGCAAAGGGGTTTTGTCCACTACATGCACTATCATGTAGACGTTGGTGTGTAGATTTCTTGTAGCCACAAATATAGGCATTGACCAATAAAGGCGAGAGTATAACCCGGTGGTTCTGATCTCTATGCTCCTCTAGACCGAGGTGTGCGGGGATTGGACATGACTAGAGAATGTGAGGTAGTTTACAGTGTGAACAAAGACAGAGAGAGAGAGAGAGAGAGAGAGAGAGAGAGAGAGAGAGAGAGATAAAAGACGAAGAATGCCAATAGAAGATTAAATTTGTTGTCCAGGTTATAAGATTTTTACCCTCATTATGAGTAGTGACTAGGATGTGGGGCCATCCAACCAAAACACCTATCTCTCAACGAGGATCTTATGTTCATGTAATCAATGCAAGCATGCTGTACGACGGACAAGACGTGTTTCTTTGCAGCACGTTCGCAAATTTGGCGAGTTTGATCCATCTATTATAGATCGAGTTGTTGCCAATTATAACTCATCGGACTCTGACACTGGCCAACAGGTAGCAATCTTGCAACCCAATAGACGTGTTCGCAGGAGCTTTGGTCAAGCAGCATATGTGAGGCCACAAGATGTAGCCTCTGATAGCTCAGGGGATAATCATGGAGACCACATTCCCAATGAGGCAATGTTTGAGCCCGAGATTGATGAAATGATCGAGACAATCATGGATTCAGAAAGGTTTATCTATGATGATATGAAAAGTGAAGCCGATACGCCATTGTATAATGGAGCACGTGTGTCTAGATTGAAAGCGCTCCTAGTTCTTCTCAACATGCAGGCAAAGTTTGGATGGAGTGACACTAGCATCACAACACTTTTCAGGTGATCTATTACAATTATTTTACTTTAATAAAACTCTAAATGTATAATGATCCGATAGATTTTTACAGAATTGTACCGTATTTTTATGTTGTGTAGATTGCTCAAAGAGCACATACTACCAGCTGATAATGTGATGCCAGATTCCCGAGAGAAAGCAAGAAAGATTTTGTGAAACTTGGGGATGGATTACAATTTGATCCACGCTTGTCCTAATGACTGCATTCTTTTCAGAGGGGAATACATAGACATGGAGAAGTGTCCGAAATGTGATTCTGAGAGATATCGAGTAGATCTCCACGGAACAAAAATTCCGCAAAAGGTTTTGCGACATTCTCCTTTGCTTCCTCGCATCAAGCATTTCTTTGAATGTAAGTCCATGTCCGCCCTAGCATCATGGCATGAGGATAATAAATCTTCGGATGGTGTGCTACGGATTCCTGCAGATTGCACAGCCTCGAAACATATAGATGGAACATGGTCGGAATTTTCCAGGGAAGCTCAAAATTTGCACTTAGGCCTGGCTATGGATGGCGTAAATCCATTTGGTCAAATGTCAACATCTTACAGTGTACGGCCCGTTGTCATCGTCAACTACAACATTCCCCCGTGGTTGACTACGAAGAAGGGGCACCTATGGCTAAGCTTGATTGTGCCGGGGTGATATAAAGTGAACAATATGGATGTGTATCTTCGTCCACTATTGGAAGAGCTACAACAATTGTGGATTGGCATAGAAGTGGTGGATAGGAGCCCCCACACAGGTCGATGGAATGCTTTGATCAGAGGCATTCTAATGTGGACCATGCATGACTATCACGGACTAACAAAATGCTCAGGTGATTTACACTCCTCACGCAAACACTGTAAATCTTGTGTATACATGCAGGGCTTCAAACAAGTGGATACAGAGCATGTGTCACATGTGGAACTAGACTGAATTCACGTAGGGCGCCCTCATTGAAGAAGCAAATCTACGAAGGTCATCAAGCGTATCTTCCAGAGAATCATGTATTACGTGACGGCTTTTTGGGAAGAGAGCCACCGAGGATGTCTGCACATGGCCGCAAACAGCGTCCGATGGATCGATAAAACTCCCTAAAGCACCATGGATTTTCACAGGAGCCCAATCACGCAAAGTAAAAGAGACCATTCGATCCTTGTGAACCCCCACTGGCGTAATGCACTCGCTCCGAACATGTTTTACTAAACAAGGAAAGCTTACCAGTTTGAAGTCACACGACTGGCATAAAATGTGTCAGGTATGCTCATAGTGGAATATATCATAGTGGGAATTGTGTAACAAATTCATGTGTGGACTTTAATATCATTGCTGCACATGTTTTGCAATTTATTTTATCGGTTTCCATTGAGGGATGTTTGTCTCTTAACGTCCGTAACACAATCGACAAACTTGCAAAGTTGGTGCAATGGATCTCACAAAAGGAGATGAGCGTAGACTCCATACCATTTGTTGCCAAACTAAACGCTGCGGAGGTTGTGTGCATGTTTGAGAAACATTTTCCTACTACCAGCATGGTGTAAAGGTCAACATTTTAGGATGGAACCAATCGACAAAAAGAGTTTTACTCAAGATTGTGGAATCATGGCAAAATTTGAAGTCAACGACGGTCCTCTGATGCAAATCATGTGGTGGCGGAACTCACTTACTTTGGCACGCTACAAGAGATTTTGAGGATCAATTATAGAGGATTTTTTATCGACTTGTTCGACGTGCAATGGTTCAAGCCTAATCATGGAGGGTTGCAATGCTACTGTGCGTAGAGGAGAGTCTGGTTTTCTTGAGGTGGATTGAACTAAGAAATGGAATGATCTAAGAGACACTTTCGTACTACCCGAGCATTGTGAACAAGTAAGTATGTAAATAGTTTACTTCCCATTTTAGAATTTATGTGCTTGGAAGCTCTCATGTAAGTTATTTGGCTCTGGCAGGTGATATTTCATCCTACAAAGTCTGCATCAAACTGGTGGTATGTCATAGAGGTAGTCCCTCGTAGTGCACAAACGTATGAAGGCTACCATGTGCCAATTAGAGTGGCATCAATGGAGGAGATTAGAGAAGATGCTCAGTCAGAAGCCGTTGAGGTGGTGCTAGACAAACATCAAGCTGCTACTCTCTATGGGGTGCATGCAGAGGATCTACAAAATGAAACGGAGGACATATGTTTAAACGGAGAGCTCTATATAGATATAGGAAGTTATGCTGAGCTATGCGAGGATGAGAGAGAGATCTCTTAAAGCCATAAATATTGTATTTGAACAATTTTGCTCCGTTTTGTAAAAACTCTAGCTCTCTAAGTACCTTCCATGTTGTACAACACTCTTTTGATTTTGCGCTCACATCCTGGGAAATCCATGGCCACATGCAGCTCCACCACATGGTTTTTTGTCTACAAGATTTGATTGTGTGTGCGCTCTCTCTCTCTCTCTCTCTCTCTCTCTCTCTCTCTCTCTCTCTCTCTCTCTCTCTCTCTCTCTCTCTCTCTCTCTCTCTCTCTCTTTCAATTGAAAATTATGAGTTATCGACCTGCCTCTTCCATCACTCAAGTTGAATAGAAGAAGAACGCGTTCTGTTGTTGCTGCTAGTCTTTGAACATTCCAAAGCTACAAGCACCTTCAAGCTCTACGTCAAAAAAGAAAGAGATAGTTGGGATTCTTGTACGATTCTCCATTTTGAACAATTTTGCTCCGTTTTATAATATATATTGTGTTCATGTGGCTTTTTATCCATTTCTATTTATATGCATCATTGCGTCATTGTATTTAATGGTCTTGGCGTCCACTCCAGGTAAGTATGCTCTAGGTATGTTTTCACAAGCAGAGACGATGAGCACTGCGCTTCGGGTGCGATGGAGACTAAAGATGCAATCGCGAAGGGAGTGATCTGTCACCGCTAGATCTAATTGATCTAAGAAGCACTTCTACTGCTTACTTCGTGTCTCTTTCACCCGATCAACTAGATTTAGTGACGAAAGAGACCCTAACAAGTACTACTACTGCTTCTTAGCGTTTCTTTCACCCGAACAACTAGATTTAGTGGTGGGGCAAGCAACATCTATGAGCAGATATGGACTTCCTTTGCAATTACAGCTTCAGTCTCCATCGCACCCGGAGCGCAGTGCTTTTACAAATTCACCCTCATTCAATGAAAACTCTCTACACAGGAATCTCTCCTCCTCTCTCTCTCTCTCTCTCTCTCTCTCTCTCTCTCTCTCTCTCTCTCTCTATCTCTATCTCTATCTATCTACTTGTCCATGTTTTCTACTCCATTCATTCAATATTAAGTTTACATGTTTGTGTGTTTAATGCAGGTATGGATGATGAGGAGTTTCTTTCTTCTTTGTCACCCTAGCAGAGACACTGGTACGTGGAGCGTCATTGCTCTGGCGCACCATCACACGTTCCTACTCCAGCTGCACCTCCCTCTGTTTCAGAGCATTCAGCACACACCGAAGCTTCAATGTCAATGAGACGATCTTCTCACGACACCAGGACGGATCACTCGTGGATGACAGCACAAAGTCCTCAAGCACAGTTAAAATGGAGACCGATGCCAAAGCAAAGCTTATTGAATATGATTCATCTCCATCGGACTTAACCTTAGAATATCTTAAAGCAGACCAGGCTCAAGAAGTGCATATCAAATAGAGCAAAGGGCAACCACTATAGCTATTAAGAAGAGAATGCCACGAAAGCCAAAAGTTAAGATGAACAGGGTTGCAGACAACTAAGAAGCTATAGGAAGTCCACAAATCCAAACATTTCTAGTCAAATAAACCGATATAAGTTAGAGTGGAAAACAAAGTCTCAAAACACCTCCATAGAGACACATTTAGATCAAGATGAGACCATGACAAAAACGGGACAAAAATCTTCAATAGAACCTCCAATGAGAATAGCTATAGTATTCAACAATACAATGGAGCGAGTGTCAGATGTAATGCTCTATTGGATAGAGCAATAGATTGCAATATGATTGCAAAAATAATATCGAAAGGATTCTCCAGATCACTCCATGTAAACATGATAGCAAAGCAATGCTAGGTAAGATTGCAAGCGAAGAAGAAATGGTTTCTACACTTAGCATCTAAAAGCATGAAGAGCAGGTAAAGTTTCAAGTAAAGTCTTAAAAACACATGCATGTAGATGTCATCTTTGGACATCAATGGTTAGACCAACACAAGGCCTACAAAGAAGATACAATGCTAATACCGTCTTTTTCAAGAGGTAGCTAGAAACATTTACAAGTACCATTAATGCTAGATTCAGAGTTGCAAAAGCCACAAGAATCAAAGACAAATCTTGTAGACAAAGGTAAATCCAAAGTGGACCTTCCATTGATTAGCATGAAAGGTGTGATAGCATATGTCTCTACATCAAAGAACCGTGGTGGATCAAATACTTCTAGCAAGTCAGGCTTTCAAAACTTCAAGTCAATTGCTGACCCAACTAAAACCTCTAAGGAGACACCCATAAAAGCAAAGATATATAATGTCACGTACTCAAGAAATAAAAAGAAAGTAAATCAAGTGTTTGTTCAGAGAAATTTAGTCAAAGTCAATGATCGAGTTTGGATTAAAGACAAAAACTCAACACAGGAAAACAAAAACATGGGATGAATAGCATCACAATGGAGCTTAAAGAAACAGGATTACTATAGAGGTAACAGACAGATAGGGTAAAACCCCCAACTTAAGGCCACCTAAGAGAGGGAGCTTAGATCTTCGATCTCCGAGCTCAATTATAACCAGTCAGTAGCTCATTTGATTCGCTTCGTCGAGAGCTTTACGAAAAAATTGATCTCAACTTTTTTGATGATTGGAGCCGAAAGTTATAAATCCATTCATGCATTCCTGTGTAACAAAAATGGGTGTGAAAAAGAAGACACACCAACCCCAAAAGAAAGACATGGGTGCCAACAAGGGTTAAAGTCATCCATTGCCCAATGAAAAGGTTGCATTTCAAAAAAGATGAACGTTGAGCATTCTTTTGAATTGCACAAAGTTGGTTCAGCTTTGTCTTATTATTGGGGGTGTCATTGTCCTTTCTTTGGGGGGTGGTTTTTTATTGGCCCCTTTACCCTATGGGTACCAAAATTGTAGGTAAGGTCATAAGAAGTAACTTCAAATCTCTCCCAAGAAAGAAGGCCCACAAGGTATCAACCTCGACAATATCCTAGGATACCTAAGAAGGAGGTATACAGTAGAACAACATCGAAAGATCCTAAAGTCTACCACAACTCTCAAGAGGATACTAAAGAAAGATGGATCTCAAAGAATCTTTCTCTTAGACAAGGATTCTATGCAGGTTATACAAAGATTTGGCTCTACCAGTCAACCACAAGTCAATTGAAACTACACTAGACCTGCATGAAGATCTCAAGAACTCAACAAGACCTAGAGCGAAGCAGAGTCAACAATGGAGATACAAAGGTCATCAAGAGATTTAATTTCCTAAGGCTTCCAATGATCCTAGTCAAAATCCAAATGCCAACAATGAACAAAGGCCTACAACAGCATCAAAGACTCCTATCAACAGGCCTAATTGGAGAATCACATAGATAATGGAGTCTTCACAGTCAAAGAAGGACAACCCAACGCACGTGAATACAGATTCAAAGAAGATAAAATAGCCGGTATGGCAAAAGAAACCTTCAATGCCAACTTGGTCCTTCACTAATCCTCTTTTTGAGGATTCAAGCTTAACTTTACCTGAAGAAATGTCTGTAGTAAGCATAAGAATGTAAAAATTCAAGTTTCCAGGGTGCAAAAAAAACTATTTGGCATAGTTAGAGTCGGGTTTCTAAGACATAAAACGAGCAAAGCATTGTCCCAAAGCTTCAAGTTGTAATAAACTATGTGCTAAGAGTCATAATTATTAGTCTTACACTCAAGCTAGAGCAGTTGAGTACATCTAAGTCATGTCACTCATGCTGAATGAGATGAGCATAAGAGTCAAAGTCTATTAACTTAATCATGGTGGAGTGTCGTAGAGTCCAAAACTCACGCACGGTGCACAGTAAGATGAGAGCACATATCCTCGACAACAAAAACCATTCTTAAAGGGGTGCCAGCTTGCAAAGCCAGACCATATGCTTTTATAGCTACACTATCTTTCTCAAGAATCCCTCAAAATATTTCTTGCATAGCATATTGTTTTCCATGCATTTCTGTGTATGCATATATATGAAGTCCCACCGGTGGACAATATGTATTAGACACTCTTTTTTGCTTCCACCTATGCACATTGAGTGGACCAATGCTACCCTCTCATATTTGCTGCCTTTTTTAATTCCATACCTATCAGCAAATAATCCCTTGAGTACTTAATTAGTATTTTCCATGCACTACAAGAGGTACTTCACATTAGCAACGCTTGCAGTGCGATGCTCAAAAGTAAAAATCCATGGCGTCGCTATCGGCGTCCCTATTTTATTTGTTACATAGAGATGCCTATAGCAATGCCCATAGAGACGCTGATAGCAACGTCGACAGGGGTAAAAAATAAATCGAGAGCACCCGAAAACTCAGATCTCAAATATGAGTTTTCAGCGCTCAAGCAAAGAGGTAACCCGCGCTCTCCCTCTCTCTCTCTTTCTTCCCCCCCCCCCCCAACACACACACACATACACAAGGACAGGAAGGAGAGCCAGGTATGCTCCTTCCGTCTCCTCTCTCTCATGTTCCCTTCCCCTCTTTCTCTCTCTCTCCCTCTCTCTCTCTCTCTCACACACACACACACATTGTCTTTGAAAGAGAGAGAGAGAGAGAGAGAGAGAGAGAGAGAGAGAGAGAGAGAGAGAGAGAGAAAGTAAAGAGAGAGAATGAGAAAGAGAAAGATATAAAAGAGAGAGAAAGAGAGAGAGAGAGGAGAAAACAAAGAGAAAGAGAGAGAGAGAGGGGGATAATACAAAAGAGAGAGGTAAGGGGAGAAAACAAAGAGACGGAGAGATTAGGTTAAGATTTAAATTAGATTAGGTTTGATTACATTTAGATTTATGCTTATGTTGAGTTTAAGATTAGGTTAGATTTAAATTTATGCTAGATTAAGATTAGGTTAGATTTAAAATTAGGACAGTATTAAAGATTATCTAGCTATGTTAGATTTAATTTAGATTACATTTAGGTTTAGGATTTAAGATTGGATTAAATCTAGGTTTATGTTGAGTTTAATCTTAAATTAGATTTAGATTTAAGATTAGGACAAGATTTAAAATTAACTAGATTACATTTAGATTTAACTTAGATTACATTTAGGTTTAGGTTAGATTTAAGATTAATTAGATTTAGGTTTATTTTGAGTTTAAGATTCGATTAGATCTAGATTTATGTTCAATTTAAGATTAGATTAGATTTAGGTTAGATTTTGGTGCATGTCAATGAAGGCGCGCTTTGCCCAAAGAGAAAACACTAGCTACACAACAATATGTATATTCCCATCAGAATCAGACACCTACTAACTCACACACTAACCATATTCAATTAGCCGTGAATCACCACATGTTCAATTAGGTTAGATTTAAGATTAGGTTTTGGATTGAGTTTTTGTATTAGAGTCTACCTTCGAAATTACAGTAAAAAAATTAGAGTTAGATGAACGGTGATCCCTCTCTTCCTCTCTGCGGATGCAACCTTAAGTTGGAAATCTTTCAACGGCATGATACTTAGATTGGAGGCCAACATGTAATGTGCTAAGTAATCCCTCCAACAAAGATCTACTGTGAAGAGATGTTAAGATGCTGTGAAATGCTACAGCTAGAGAAGAGGCAAAGAGGTTTTGTCCACTACATGCACTATCATGTAGACGTGGGTGTGTAGATTTCTTGTATCCACAAATATAGGCATTAACCAATAAAGACGAGATTATAACCTGGTGGTTCGGATCTCCGTGCACCTCTAGAACGAGGTGTGCGGGGATTGGACATGACTAGAGAATGTGAGCAAGTTTACAGTGTGAACAAAGAGAGAGAGAGAGAGAGAGAGAGAGGAGATAGAGGATGCCAATAGAAGATTAAATTTATGTCCAGGTTATAAGGTTTTTACCCTCATTATGAGTAGTGACGAGGATGTGGGGCCGTCCAACCGAAACACCTATCTCTCAACAAGGATCTTATGTCCTTGTAATCAATGCAAGCATGCTGTGCGACGGACAAGACACATTTCTTTGAAGCACGTTTGTGAATTTGGCGAGTTTGATACATCTTCTATAGATCAAGTTGTTGCCAATTATAACTCGTCGGACTCGCTGGCCAATAGACAGCAATCTTGCAACCCAATAGACGTGTTCGAAGGCGCTTTGGTCAAGCAGCATACGTGAGGCCACAAGATGTAGCCTCTGACAGCTCGGAGGATGATCATGCAGACCACATTCCCAACGAGGCAATGTTTGAGCCCAAGATCAATGAAATTATCGAGATGATCATGGATTCAGAAAGGCTTATCTATGATGATATGAAAAGTGAAGCCGATACACCATTGTATGATGGAGCACGTGTGTCTAGATTGAAGGTGCTCCTTGTTCTTCTCAACATGCAGGCAACGTTTGGATGGAGTGACACTAGCGTCACAATGCTTTTCAGGTGATCTATTACAATGTGTTTACTTCAATTAAAAAGTCTAGACGTATAATGATCTGATAGATTACTTACACAATTGTACCGCTTTTTTTTTGCTGTGTAGATTGCTCAAAGAGCACATACTGCCAGCTAATAATGTGATGCCAGACTCTAGAGAGGAAGCAAGAAAGATCTTGAAAAACTTGGGTATGGATTACAATTTGATTTACACTTGTCCTAACGGCTGCATTCTTTTCAGAGGGGAGTACATAGACATGGAGAAGTGTCTGAAATGTGATTCCGAGAGATATCGAGTAGGTCTCCATGGAACAAAAATTTCACAAAAGGTTTTGCAGCATTTTCCTCTGCTTCCTCGCATCAAGCATTTCTTCATATGTAAGTCCATAGCCGCCCTAGCATCATGGCATGAGGAGAATAAATCTTCGGATGGTGTGCTACGGATTCCTGAAGATTGTGCAGCCTAGAAACTTATAGACAAAACATGGTCGGATTTTGCCATGGCAGCTCAAAATTTGCACCTAGGCCTGTCTATGGATGGTGTAAATCCATTTGGTCAAAGATCAACATCTTACAGTGTATGGTCGGTTGTCATCGTCAACTACAACATTCCCCCGTGGTTGAATACCAAGAAGGGGCACCTGTGGCTAAGCTTGATTGTGTCGGGGTGGTATAAAGTGAAGAATATGGATGTGTATCTTTGTCCACTATTGGAAGAGATACAACAATTGTGGATTGGCATAGAAGTGGTGGATATGAGCCGACATAGAGGTTGACGGAATGCTTTGATCAGAGGCATTCTAATGTGGACCATGCATGACTATCCCGGACGAATAGAATGCTCTTGTGATTTACACTTAAACTCAAACACTGTAAATCTTGGTTTTTCTCAAGCTTATCTATTGTCATGTGTATACATGATGCAGGACTTCAAACAAGCGGATACAGAGTATGTGTCACATGTGGACCTAGACTGAATGCACGTCGGGCGCTCTCATTGAAGAAGCAAATCTACAAAGGTTATCAAGCGTATCGTCCAGAGAATCATGTGTTACGCGATGGATTTTTGGGAAGAGAGCCCCCGAGGATGTCTGCACAAGCATGGTTAGAGCAGAAGGAGATGTGTGATGACGGTTTGGCCCTAGAGATGAAGAGACTCTCTCTATGGTACGAGTTACCAGATTGGCCCCGACTCATAATCAATCACTTGATCGATCCAATGCACATATTCAAGAATGTAGGTAATCTGTTATGGGACCATCTGATGGGTAAGAAAGGCACTTTGGGAGCACAGGTTGACCTTAGAAATGTGGATCGTATGGAGAAATATTGGCTGCAGACAGCATCCGATGGATCAATAAAACTCCCTAAAGAGCCCTGAATTTTCACAGGAGCCCAAGAACGCAAAATAAAAGAGACCATTCGACCTATGTGGACCCCCACTAGCATAATGCACTCGTTTAGAACGTGTTTTACTAAAGAAGGAAAGCTTACCAGTTTGAAGTCACACGATTGGCATAAAATGTGTCAGGTATGTTTGAAGTGAAATATATCACAGTGGAAATTGTGTATCAAATTTGTGTGTGGACTTTAATATCATTGCTCGACGTGTTTTGCAGTTTATTTTACCGATGGACATTGAGGGATGTTTGTCTCTTGACGTCCGTAACACTATCTACAAACTTGCGAAGTTGGTGCAATGGATCTCACAAAAGGAGATCAATGTAGACTCCATACCATTCACCAAATTAAATGCTGCGGAGGTTGTGTTCATGTTTGAGAAACACTTTCCTACTACCATGCTAACCATTCAGGTGCGTCTTCTTGTTCACATAGTTGATGAGGTGGAAATAGCTGGCACAATACATTCCAGATGGTTGTTCTTTTTAGAAAATTTCATGAAAACACTCAAGGGATATGTGAGTCGGAAGGCACGTCCGGAGGGCAGCATGGTAGAAGGTTGGCTGGTATCAGAGTCCCTAGTTTACATTAGAGAGTGGCTAGACAGATTTGATAAAGCCCGGGACAGGCTATGGTGAACCATAGATGATGAGCGCATATCTAGGATTGTCATGTGCAATCTCGGTGTTGAAAAGAATATGATGGAATATCTAGAGGCTAAAATAAACCAATTTTGCATGCTTCACAATCCAGTGATGCAAAAGTGGATTACACAATATGAGGATGCAAGGCAAGAGCGACAAAGGGCACAAATCGAGTGGAGATGGGGAAGACGACCACCGATGCATTATCCGGCGGATCTAGAGAGCCTACCAATATTCATGAGCTTAAGATGGTTGCACAACCAATTGAAAAGCATACAACAACGCGATGAAGAAGTGACTGAGGAGGAGTGGGAGTATTGTCAAGGTTGCGCGACCAAGGTAAGTTTGCAATGTACAGCTAGTGACTTTCTAGATGTTTGAACGACCACTCATAATCTTTGTTGGTTGTAGTATAAGTCATACACAGCAGCATGGTGTAAAGGTTGACATTTTAGGATGGAACAGATTGACAAAAAGCATTTTACTCAAGATTGTGGAATCATGGCAAAATTTGAACAATCTAGTCGATGATGGTCCTCTGATGCAGATCCTGTGGTGGTGGAACTCACTTACTTCGCCATGCTACAAGAGATTTTTAGATTGATTATAGAGGAATTTTTGTCGACTTGTTCGACGTGCAATGGTTCAAGATAATCATGGAGGGTCACAACGCTACTGTGCGTAGAGGAAAGTCTGGTTTCCTTGAGGTGGATTCAACTAAGAAATGGACTGACCTAAGAGACACTTTCGTAGTACCGGAGCATTCTGAACAAGTAAGTATGTAAATAGTTAACATCCAATTATTCTAGAAGTTATGTGCTTGGAAGCTCTCATGTAAGTTATGTGGCTCTGGTAGGTGATATTTCATTCTACAAAGTCTGCATCAAACTTGTGGTACGTCATAGAGGTAGCCCCTTGTAGTGCACGGACGTATGAGTGCTACCATGTGCCAATCACAAGGGCATCAATAAGAGATTGGAGAAGATACTCAGTCAAAAGCCGTTGAGGTGGTGCCAGACGAGCATCAAGCTTCTACTCTCTATGGGGTGCATGCAAAGAATCTACAAAATGAAATGGAGGACATCTATCTAAACGGAGAGCTCTATATAGATATAGGAAGTTATGCTGAGCTATGCGAGGATGAGAGAGAGACCTCTTAATGCCATAAATATTGTATTTGAACAATTTTGCTCCATTTTATAATATATATTGTATTCACGTGGCATTTTGTACATTCCTGTCTATATGCATGATTGCATCATTGTATTTAATTGTCATTGTGTCCACTCAAGGTACGCATGCTCTAGGTATGTTCTCATAAGCAGGGACGATGAGCACTACGCTCCGTGTGCGATGGAGACTAAAACTGCGATCGCGAAGGAAGTGATATGTCTCTGCTCATAGATGTTGCTCGTCCCACCGCTAGATCTAGTTGATCGGTGAAAGAGACACTAAGAAGCACTACTATTTCTTCTTAGCGTCTCTTTTACCCGATCAACTAGATCTAGTGGTAGGGTGAGCATCATCTACGAGCAGAGATGGATCACCTTTGCGATTGCAACTTCAATCTCCATTGCACCCGGAGCGCAGTACTTTTACAAATTCACAAGAACCTCAATGAAATCTCTCTACACAGGAATCCATCCCCCTTTATGAGTCCTCTCTCTCTCGCTCTCTCTCTCTCTCTCTCTCTCTCTCTCTCTCTCTCTCTCTCTCTACTTGTCCATGTTTTCTTCTCCATTCATTCAATATTAAGATTAAATGTTCGTGTGTTTAATGCAGGTATGGATGATGATGAGTTTATTTTTCTTTGTCACCCCAGCAGAGGTAGTGGTACGAGGATCATCATTCCTCTGGGCACCTCACGTCGTTCTACTCCTTTAGCGTCTTCCTCTATTTAGGAGCATTCAATGTGCTCTGAAGCTTCGACGTCAACGAGACCATCTTCACACTCGTCTAGGCACTGCTGCTCTAGTGGTGGCGGCAGTGATTGTTGTGGGGATGCCACCACTGATGCTTCGACACCGCCTTGTGTTCAACAAGGCTCTTTACCTTCCCCTTCTTTGCCAGCCCCCACACCAGCCACATGACATCGCCATCTATGCCATGTTTTGCACGACCGACGGCCATTCCTAGCTACACACCACTACCTACCTCGCTTTGGGGCCCAGACTCGAGTGGAGACACCTGACATCCATACCTCCATTGACACGCCGCTACAGACCCGTGCCGGGACACCCAGGTTCACGTATCACCGGCGAGAGGGCTTGCCTTACTCCGTTGAGTTCAGCGGTGGTATCATCTTGGATAATGAATGCAAGAAGGTGATCTTGCGCATGCGTGGTATTTGCTCTCAGGTGTTTACACACTACATATTAAACACCTGGAGTGAAGTACCAAGTGAATTAAAAGACAGAGTCATCAACATGTTGCATGACGATTTTCCCGTGTCAAGACAGGATGACTGCTTCAATTAAGAACTGATGAAGGTTCGAATGCATGAATACTGCAAGCACAAGCATTCTAAAGTGCAAAAAGAAATAAAGGATGGGTGGAACACACCAGATTGGCTGGCCAAAGAAGATTGGAAGAATGCGAAGAAAGAAGCACACGAGAATCCTTACAAGTGGAAGCAACAAAAGGAGGCAACCAAAGCGCAAGTAGAGGCAGGGAGCTCGCACCACTTGGGGAGCGGTGGGTGGGCATGATTTGAGGCCGGTTTTGTAACTGTTTTTGCATTTCTCTTTAGGTTTGATAGTTTAGGGTTTAGGGGTTTTTAAATTCTAACATAATGGATTCTTTGTATGTTTTGAACAGTGGTTGATGATAGGACATGACCCCATATCGTACGAGTGCGAGTACGCAGGCAGGAAGGGCTTAAACACCCTGATGAACATTCTGAGTTCTCGCGGCGGCATGGTTAGTATTAGGGTTTACTCTTTTCTATTTGTTGTATTGTTTTGTAAATTATATGTTTATACTTACAGAAAGCTGTCTTATTGTTTTTTTTTTGCAGAATCTAACAGATACACTACTTGGACACGATGAGACGTCTGATTAGACGAAGTCAATCTACCCGTAGCTAGATAGCATTAGTTTCCTACTATCATAGCATATGTATCATGAGATGACGTATATACGTCTTTTTGTAACCATTGGAAAACCATGTATATATATTTTCTCAATAATGACAATGGTGTTGTAACTATTACATTTGGAAAGCTTAACAATCAAGTGATTTTGCCTATGATGTGTACAATTGTCACTGATTTACTTTCATCAATTTACTTTTATTAGTTTTGTATCTTGATTCTGCAAACAATACTATGGATGATGGAGTTAATGGTTATATTGTCTTGTGGGTGACTACTTGGAGTCTATACCTAAGCTTGCACTTTCAAGGGTGAATCTGGGCTTATCTTGGATTCATTTGGGTTTACTCTATTATTGAAACATTCAATGCCCTACCACCAAAAATTTTTACTCTCGGGAGTTGCTATAAGTGTCGCTATATAAGGCTCTGCAGCATCGCTATGAACGTCGCTATAGGTAGCCTATAAGCATCGCTATATAACGACGGCCATAGCGATGCATATAGCAACGCTCATAGCGACGTTCCCGTATCTATGCTGTTAGCGACAGTCTTAGCAACGTCGGGGAGTATAAAAACCCAATGTATTTCCGTCTCTAAAAACGTCACAAGTGCACACGACCTCTTGTAGTGATGCTAATAAGTACTCCAATAATGCGCGTATCCCAAAAGCACTTTTTTTTCACTAGGTTTTTTTCCCTTTGGTCATCCATGTATTAGACCCTAATTTAGAACCTCATCATTCTACTTCCCTTTTACATATTTCATAAATAAACAACAGTCTCATCATTATGCTATTACAATGGACAAATGCAACATCATCTCTCACATCAGACACATTTGGACCAATCAAGATGTTGTAGCGAATTCAACCTCGTCAACAAATTCAACGATAAATGAAGACAAGCAGTCCATCAACAACCAATTAAAGCCTTTCTCTACCTCCACGGACACTTCTCAACAGTGCCTGAGGATGGGCAGTAAAATTAGAAAGGGGGAATGTTAATTGAGTCGAAGTTAGTTAAAAGGAGCTGCTACAGATCAAAGCCTTATGAATGCACATCGAAGATGAATATGAAGAAGCGGTGAAGATTGGAGTTACACACTTTTCACATTTTTCCAAAATGGCCATGTATTGTAATTTTTTGATTTATTTAGCCATTTTGATAATTGTCTCAATAAGAGTGCCAAGATGTAAAGAATAGGTCAATTAGTGTACCTAAGTTGTAGATAGAGTAAGTTATGGAGCCTCAAAGCTCTTGGGCGTCGGACATTACACATTTTACCCTAGGTATATAAGGCAGTGTGTAAAAGAAGCTAGGGTTCTCAAGCTCATTTGTTGAGACCACTCTATAGTGCTCGAGCTCATGAGGTGTGTGGCTATGGAGTCCTTGAGGTTATCCTTCCTCATGTGGAATGATTAACACTAGTCAATTCTTAATTCTCTTTCACTATGCCTCTCATACTTCTTGTGATTACTAATGATGCTTTGATTAGCTAGATCGTATCTAATTAGTGGTAAATCCCTCTCTGATCTTGTGTGGTTGCCCTCTTTTACTTGTGTGTACATGTAAGTTTGATTGGAGTGTGTTGCTCGATAGATCTATGTGTGTGTGCTTGTGATTAGTGTGTTGCATGATAGGATTAGGTTGTGTGTATCTTCAATCGTTAGTGTCTGTGATTGGGTTAATTGGAGGTGTAGGGAAGTGGATGTGGAGATTGCCAATCATTGTCGTTAGCTCCTCCATAGGCCAAAAAGCTCACCTCCTAGATTCACCATTCGTGTTGCCATGATTAGCTCACTAATCGTGTGAGTGTTTTCATGCCCTAACTAGGTAGCTCATCTCTCCATATTGATAATTTTGTTGGTCATTGGAGCTATACTACGATTGTACCATTACACATTTTAGACCTTGGCTAAGATAAACTTTGTAAAGGTTTGATTAAGTTTTTGGATAATAGAAACAGAGCGTGAGCTAACGGTGCTCATTTCTCTCATTCTCGCGCTTCCTACTCCCTTTTCGACTGTCACATTGTAGTGTCGTCTGTTGCGTTGCAACCGCAGGTAAGAGCTCTACACATTGATGTAAGCATTGCATGGTAAATTGTAGCTTTTGGCGTCGTCGACCTGCGGCCTAATTTCCTCTATAAGTAGGAATTCAAACTAGGAAATCACAAAGTAAGCATAGGTGGGGTATTGGGGCATCATTGCTAAGCATTTAGATGCATTCGGGGTCAAAAACGACTACGTCAAAAACTCATTGCTGTTAATAATTGCAATTTTTGCACTTCATCAATAGTGAGATTTGTGACCACAATCTTATGTGCTTAGGTATTATATACATGTCCTAGAAGGTTTGTAGGATTTGGATGTCCTTTGAGGCTGTAACTATTATGATTTATTTGCCAATTAGTGATTAGCTTTTGGTGACTTTGGTCATTTGCGTGTAGCTTGTGTTAGATGCGAGTTGTCTGTTGTTTTCCAAGAGTTGACACCCTCTTGTAGCCTCTATGCACTAGTTGATTCAGCTTCGTCCCATGGATTGACAATTATGTTCATGGTTCTCACTATGTCTACAATAAAATAGGAGTGAGGTTAGAAACCCATCCCACAAAACTGTACAGGACATGGTCTAATCAACCTCTAACAATCATCATGATGGTAATAAGACCTTCAATAAAGCTTAATCAATAGATTCAAGTTTGACAGTCAATCCAAACTGCCACTTGGCTCCCAATCGATCATGATATTTGAGTCTTCTCTATGCATGTTCAAGCCCTCATCGCCGCATGCACTTGAGCCCCTCAATGAACATAGATTGGCCCTGCTCCAAACCTCAAAAACTGCCCATCATCTGCCGAGTTCACCCTAATTACTTTCCCAAAGCCTCATTTATTCTTTGTCTTTAGCACTCCCACACTAGTGATCATGGAAATTTCCCTTGAATTTGTTTGCTTCTTGGAACATACAACCCTAGATTAAATCCCTTGCAACCCGATGCTCTTGTATCTCCTGAGTACGGTAGCGAGAAATTATCATCTGCCTTTCTTTCCCTACTGCTCCTTATTCCCTGGTAGCATCTTGCATGAGTTCCCCTTTGTTTTTTTCCTCGAGTCGATCAAGAGAGAGATTCCTTTTCCTTGCTTCTTCTTTTAGAGCGAGATAGCCACCCTGCTTTTCCTACATCCTCCTCACTCCTTTGTGTCCTTGCTTCCTCACCAAGCTTCTCACTCTTGATTGCTTCAATAAGTTGACAGAGAAAGAGAAGGCAGGCTTGAGGCCCAACCTCCTTCCTTCCCCTTCTTCGCATCCCCTTCCCCTTCATCCTCGAATCCCTTCCTCCTCGAATCCCGTTCACTACATGTTATTTCTTGCCTTATTCATAATACTCCCTTCTTCTGCTTCTTTCCATGGAGAGAGATATATTGCCTTGCTAAGTGGAGAGGGAGGGAGATAACTTCTTGCCTCTCCTTCTATGAAGCCGAGTGAGAGAGAGATTATCGAGTCCAGAGGGAGAGAGAGATTTGTCCGCTTGACCTCAATGGCTTTCTTCCCTCCTCCTCGAATCCTCTCTCCTTCACTTTGTAACCATTACTTAGTACACGACACACCTTATCACCCATCAGTTTTTCTTCTTATGCCTCCTTCCCATTAGTCTCATGACACCATGAATTATCTGGCATGTGAATTGCCTTTGATGATGTGGTAGGCTAGGGTGGCGGGTGCACGAAAGCCATCAAGAACGGGGCCAAATCAGAACCCCTCGGGCTGTAGAGCAAAATTCACTTCTTCATCAAGCTTGTATGAGCTCTCTCTGGCACAACGCAAGGCCATTCCTTCCCTCTACACTGCTTGCTATGCTGCTCGAACTCTCCATGTGTTTTCCCCCCTTGTCCACACCCATATTCACTTAGGGCGGCCATTTTGACTTAATTTTGGTAGCCATCCAAGATCTTGGATGGACGTTTTCAAGCGGCCATTCCCTCTGGCTCATGGGCGGGTAGACCCTCAAAGACCACCACATTTGGCATGCACATCGCCCACTTGCCTTCAAGACGCGAGTATAGGTGACTTCTTTTGACGAGAGGCATTCCCTTCACATTCGGTTAAAATTACCCAGAAAACCTTGCCATAGCCATAATGGGCATATCCTGTTTATCAATAGTGCGCAAAGAGAAGAAAATTTTGAACTTGAAGCTCATCCAAACTTTATTTGCTTCCATGAGAGAACCACGTTATTTGACCAAAGCATACATAATGACCAAAGCATTGCCTAGCTGCGCCTTTAGCGTATATCTCGACCACGGTAGTGCCAAGCACAATTCTGCCATCATACCTTGCTATCAATGCACTACATGAGATGAAATTCCGGACAAGATGCTCCTTGACCACTTATTTCCCTATTACGTGCACTGTATTCTAGATCTTGGTCCAAGTCCAAAATCACCAGATCGCACACTATTCGAGGTGACCAAACTGATACGGAACCATTCCCCTGGTGAAACTTAAATCGCCAATATGTTGGCAATGAGAGCTCCGATTGCTTATCTGAAAATACCAACATGTTGACAAGTCAAGCACTTTAAGCCCATGGATTCACTTCCTCCTTGATCCATCATCTGCAGTTTCCCAATCTGGTACAGATCTGCAATCGGCTCAAACTTCAAACTCACATAACTTCCTCATTGTAGCTCAAATTGACGAGCTATACAGACAAGCTTGTAGAGCACTTTAAGCACTACACTTCTAGTCCATAAACTCCCATTTCTTGACACTTCAGATATACCCACTTTTAGCATAAAAACCATAAGTTTATGGCCCCTTAAATCCGCAACTGGCATACATTTAGCACTAAACTTGGCACGTTAACAAGCCCTTGTTACTTCTCACTAAATGTGTAGGATTCAAAGAATCTTAGCTTGCATTTCTTTGCTCTTTTTGCATCATGGAAGTGGAGTGTCACAACACCGCTGCACTATAAAAATCAAAAGATTGATGGGTGCTCATCACCTACGTATGCTCTGCACATTGCATGCGCCACCCAACAATGCATGCATCATCAATTGGTCATCATGCTCATGATCACTTTTGCTGACCATGTTTTTCTTGCCTTATCTTGCCATTATAGAACCTTGGTATTCATTTTAAAATCCAAATTACATAAGAGAATATTTCAACGGTTTTATCAAGCATCTTGACTCAACATCGTTATCACTTCTTGGACTTGCACACTAGCCTTTGGGCAAGCCCGGGTCCCATACCATCCACAAGTTCTCATAGATTCCATAGAAGCAGACCAGTAATACTTTGAAGCGCATTAAGAATTTGAGAATTTTGATTTTCAAGGATTTCTCCACGGCTCTCCTTCATTGGTACTCGTTTGGCACTAAGAATCTGTCTCTGTAGCAAAAGAGTGGAAAGAAGATCCTAAGAAAATGGATTTAGAGGTAGGACCCTTTCTAGGACAATAAAGCATTAAAATTAAAGCATTAAGGGCTTCCAAAACAAGTCAAGTGCATCAATATTGCACATTTTCCAAAGTGTATGGCTCCAATTTTCTTTGTTTATGGTTTTGGATATCAATTGTAATGTATACAAAGTTTGAGTCATTAAAGATCCTACAGCAAATTGCAACCATTTATGCTATGCATGCTAAACTTATTCTTGATATTGTAAATGGTTATAGAAACTACCAATACCTATTGCTAAACCCACCCTATAAACAAAGCACCAACTGTATCATGCATATAAACAAGGGTGCTTTTATGATGGATGAGCACCTAACATGGATACCATGTGCACCCCATATGTGCACCATCATTAGAATCTTGCAGGTTTGCAAAGCAAGGAACTTCATGCATAGGTGATAAGGACCATACTTACCAAAAAGAAAATAATAACCTGCATTGTAAGTGTTTAGACATTACCCCAAACCATATAGTTTGGAGGTAAGACCTACATTATTTCTCCACATCATATTCCATCTTTATGAGCGCCATGTAGTTACCCGCTGTCAGGAGTTTTTTGGAGCAAGTGATTGCACATATGTACATACCCATGCATGGTGCATCAAATAAAGGTTTTCCCATTTTCTAGAGCCAGGTGGTTACGTGGGGCCCACATGTGTACAGGTAGGACAGCATGTACATAGTGCATCGATTTTTAGTATTACCAGTACCAGTGTGTTTTTTCTATAATTATGAGAAGTTGGTAGAGCGTAAAACTTCTGAAGGAAGCTATCTGTGGGCCAACGACATGAGGTAAGCAGGTGCACCAGATGGCATCTAGTGGCGTCAGGAGGTCGAATGGGGTCAATATTTGCACGTGGATAAGTACGGACACAACGTGGGTGTTTTCTTGTGATTATGTTGCAGAAAGGTCATCATGAGGACCATCTTTTGGGGACACTTCACGTGGTGGAGGGATGCATTATTGAAAAAGCTGAGTGCCAGGTGTGCAGATGATGCAAAAAGGTGACAATTATGCACTACGAGGTCAGTTTTTGGCCTATTCTCGGTCCGTTTGAAGTCAACTAAAAGGCCAAGGGTGACCAACTAATAAAGCTAAGTGTGAGAACTGAAAAAAAAGAGAGAGAAGACCAGAAAAAATGTGGAGAGAAGAGGAGGAACAACCGCAACCGTGTTTTTGCTCATTTTGGAGCCTCTTTTGGCCGTAAACTGCTCATCCGAGGTCGGATTTGAGCACTTTGACATTGTAGACTGGGGTTTTGGGCCGTTCCGGACGCGATGGTGCTGTCCATTTTTCCAAATTCCTCACTGTTTTTGTGTTTTTTTTGGCTGTGTAAGTTTCTCGTATGAGCGAAGCTTCTAGATATATATATATATATGTACATATATATATATGTATCATATATATACATATATATATATATGTACATATATATACATATATATATATGTACATATATATACATATATATGTATATATATATATATATATATATATATATATATATATATATATATATACATATATATGTACATATATATACATATATATGTATGTATATATATATATATATGTACTATTTGTGATTGTATCTGGCATATTTTACCCATTTTGTGTGAGCTATTTGCCCCATTGGTGTTGCCCCATGCTCAATTGTGTCTAAACATAAGAAATTCTCCTCTTTTTAGCTGAGTTTTTTGGGTGTGTGTGTGTGTGTGTGTCTCTCTATGTGGAGTGGGCAAATGAGTAGTCTCTCTCCTCTCACTCCATCGGTGTGTTCCCTGTCTCGGCCAGGTGGGTTGTGTAAGCCGAGTGGTGCCCCATAGTGTGTGTGTGTCTCATCCCAAGAGTGTGTGTCGGGTCATTATAGAGGCGTTCTGTGTGTTTCCATCCGGTCACATTCTTTTGGTGCCCCCACAAAGGATCTTCTTCGAGTACCTTCTGCCTCAAGCTTCCAGTTTCGAGATTCGGGATTACAGGTTGCAGATTACAGGTTACAGGTTACAGAGACAGGTATAGGTACACATAATTCACACATGTGTAGGTAGCTGGAGTAGAGTGATACACTAGCAAGTGGGAGTCAATTTGCAGTTGCCATGGGTATGCATCATTTGGCGCCTGTCTGAGTGCATTGTCTGTTGGTATTGTACGTTACTTGTGGAAACTGCCAAATGTACGCCTTTGTGGAGTCATACTTGGTTTTATTTGGCAGTCCCATCCATTTTTGAAACTTGGTCTGGAAGATAGTCATTTCTGAGACTTGACTATACGCGATTTGCATTAGCCTTCGTGAGAGGGTCGATAGCGTGAGGTTTTATTGAGCTAGGGGATTCTCAAATGTGGAGATCCTTTCGGTGATATAGGTAGCTGGAGCACCCTTTTCATGACCTTGCCATAGGCTATGTACTAGTGATTCCTACTTGATGCTCGGGTTCTATTGTTGGGAGTTTATGCATACACATACAGTCTCTATTTTGGTTCTTACTACTCTACTTCTGGGGAAACTCTGCCAAAATTTTTCCAAGATATGATGGCTGGTTTTTTGGTCTTTTGAGCCATTTATGCTATTATGTTGCTGAAATTCTGGCAAAATCAGAGGATAAGTCAAGTGTGCCTTCTTGGGAGCTTCATGGTTGGCTTTAATGGATGATCAAAATGGACCTCAATTCACTCCTTTTCATTTAACTCAAAGAATCCAGATAAATGTTCATGTGTTCAAGAAGTTTTTTTCCAGCAGCGCATAGTCTTTATGTTCGGGCCAAGAAGATTAAGAGAGATACTAGAATGTCCTTTTCCTGTTGTAATTCCGATGATTAACTATGAAAACTCATTTGATGTGCATGTGTTTGTCCTTATCTAAAGACAAGCTCCATTGAAGTTTCTGGGAATTGAATCAGTAAAAAGTTCTCGGTTCTTGCACGTGTGTTTGAAGGGATTCTCAAAGCATCGTAGCTTGGGTAGCCTTGGCTTTCTCTTATCCACAGTTTCATGGAAGAAGTGATGAATATGTGGAAGACTTTTTGGAAAAGATGGAGGTTTCCTGCATTAGCAACCAGATTCATGACCTGGCGCAGATGTTACGTCTTCTCCAAATCTATTTGAAGAGTGATGCACGAGTTTGTTCCAAAGAATTTGAAGAGGAGTTGCTTGTGGGTGATCCACCTGTAAGATTGATTTGGGACAATCTAAGGCATGGATTGGAAGTGGAGTTTATGAAGATAGAAGATCCTGACAAAGTCTGGCAAGAAGTACAGGGTTTGGTGCAAAAGGAAGGTGAGCCAGTAGATGCGTACATACGTAAGTTTTCATTGGCATGGGAGCGGATGTGCAAGGCCTTAGCACCACAAGTATCCCCACCTGATATGATGAAGAAGGACACATTCTTGGCTGGTCTTTGGGAAAATATACGTTGGAGAGTGGAGCTAAAGAAGCCTAGAACGTATGAAGATGCATTGGAGGTGGCAAGGAACAAATTGTGGAAGCTAAGAAAAATGAGCCAGCTAGGAGTAGAGTCTTTGCCCATGAGGTCTGAATTTCAGCCTATGGACTCTTCGCAAGGTCGCATGCCAGGGGTTCATCATGAACTAGTGGTTTCTGTTACTCCTCAGGTTATGCCAGTAGTGGTCACTACAACAGTGTTGGATGATGGGCTCAAAAGCAGATGTTAATTTTGGGCAGCTCATAGAGATGGTGCCAAAGCTAAAGCGACAGTGGAAGAGGATGGTTAACCCAATGGAGAAAGATCCAAAGAGAGGTTCAGTAAAGGTGTTGGCAATGGATGAGCTACCAGAAATCTGTCCAATAGTAGATGTGTGGCATAAAAGGAAACATTTGGGACAAGGTTATGTTGATGGCGGAGCCCAAATATGTGTCATAACACACTCATGCGTTGAGAAGATGGGTCTCACAGTGACTGGGGTGTCAGGCTTTCGGACTAGATTGGCAAACCATCAAAAAGTAAAATGTTTGGGTGTCCTAAAGAGCTTAGAAGTGGAGGTGTATGATGCAAAGGTAGTGGTTGATTTTCATGTGATGCCAGTAGGGTTGGGAGCATATCCTATTATATGGGCAGACCATGATTACGTGCAGTTGGAGCTGTTCAAGATTGGCGACGTGGTACTATTAGCCTCTATGGAAAGACATGTGCCAAGAAGCTATATAATATGGACACAAGAAAACGATTGGAGGAGCTTTATGAAGATGAGGATGAGTCTAGTGATGAATACTATTCCACAGTGTCAGATGAGGACAGTGATAGTACTACCAACAGTGATGAGGATGCTGATGTTGCATTTCTTTTGATGGACAAAGGAATCCAGGAGTCTGGTTTAGTTGCATTTGCAAATGAGGTTGAAGATGAAAGTGAAGGACCTTATGAAGTGATTGAAGGGCTGATGAAAACCAAGGTTGAATTGTCAAAGAAGCAGGAATTGATGACACAACTGATCAATGGAGACCTCTCAGCTATGGAGAAGGAGATATATTTGCACATGCTGGCTAGTTTTCCTGATTTGTTCATTACTTCATATTGATAGCCGTTTTTCGGCTCTTTGTAATTGCCACAGTGAGTTACCTCACCCTACCAAAATCACCCAAACACTGTGGCTATCCCTACCATTTCACTATATATAGGCGTGTGTGAGTTAGGGAACTTTTCCCATATTTTCTTTAAAACCCTCAGCTAGCTAGTCACTGGGCTAGTTGAGCCAAAAAAATAAAAAAAATAAAAATTATAAGTATATTATGGCCCATCTGTGTGTAAATATTTCATTGTATATAGGGCCTAAATAAAAGGATTTTTCATAATTATTGTGGTATTTATTTAAATATTTCTACCTATGGTGTGTTATTTATGCTATGTACATTGACTCACCATTACCATATTTTTTCTTATCATTTTGCATACTCTTTATTCCATATAAAAATAATTTCATGCAAGCTTCTCTTATTTTTGGTGTAACTCCATCCCAACAAAAATCCAAAAAAACTAGTTCTATTTATGTGTATATTTTTTTCACTATTGTGATTTTTTCCTTCCTACATATATTCTCTATTACTCTCATAAATTAGACCACCAAAAATATTCATCTTTTTATGGTAGACTTATAATGAGAGAGATTTATTTTGACCCCTTTATATTTTTCCACCTATATTATTTATATTTGACATGTACATATTTTTTAGACCCCTCAATATTTGATTTTCTTAATTGTACTATTCACTTATATCATGATCTCAACAATATCTTCAATTATAGACCTACCAAATAAAGTCAAGGGTAGGTGGCATGCATACATGCACTATGGAGGGCCCACTCTTGGAGGTATTCAAAAGAATCATCCAAAGAAGGACCCCACAAGGACCTTGTGCAGTGGAAAAAAACAGACGGTTTTGCTGAATTTTTAAAGTTCACTTGCTCTCCGAATTTGAAAAGGTGATACAAACAAAAGTTGTAGCTCGTGGGCTGAACTTTTGCCTCAAATTTTTTCATATTTTTTTGAGCTACGAGCTGTGAGCTATGATTTTATTAGTGGACCCCAGTTTTCCCATGCTATGCAGCCACACTCTCTCTTCCACTTTATCATTTTCCTCTTTCACACACACTTCTCCACTCATCATCCCCACCTCTCTCACCACTCCTCTCCGCACCCTACTCACCTTCTCCTCAACCTTGAAGAATAAGAGAAACCATGGTGAACTCATACCTCCCACACACAATTCCATTCCAAAATTGACCACCTAGTCTCATTTTTCCTCCTCCAAATTACCCATATCTATCAAAAAAACCACAAAATTCAGCCTCTTCTCTTAAAAGACAGCATCATGGTGGTTGATTACTCAGCTTCAATTACCTTGTCTCTCAAGGAAGGTCAAGAGTGGAGAAAAAATGTACCGTCAAAGCTAGTGGAACGTCAACAAGCGTCAAAATTGGCCCTACTCAAGACACTTGGAGCATCAACCTTGTAAGAAATCCACCTTTTCTTACCTCTTAAGAGTTTTTCTTCCTTATATGTATCCTACATGGATACTCCCATTGTAAATATCCAATTCCATTTGTAAATTAATACTAACTCTACTAACACTAACCCACTATGAAAAGTCCTATCACCTCCATTTCTCTCCTCTCTCTTTCCCCACCAACTTTTTGATAATTCCAAGCAAAAGAAATTAGATAAATTGCTGAAAATCTAACCCAACCATGGTTAGAGGAGTAACCCTAGCCTTCAAAATTGCTATAAAAGGAGGGTGTAGTTAGCACAAAAAGGGGGGAGCCATAAGCAAGAGCACTATGCTATAGCTTGAGAAGCCAAGCTCAACCTCTCTAGAAGGAGCTCTTGAGTGGAAGCTCATTGTCTTATGCATGTGCATGTGTTGTAATAGGGGATTAGCAAGGGAACTCTATGCCATTGTAAGAGAGAGAGTGATCATTCAATTGAGAGTAGGAAATCTATCATTTCTCCTACTAGTGTAAGCCCAACATTTGCTGAATCAAGGAGGGTGGATTTGGACTAAGCTTGGATACTTTGTCTCCTTTCCAACGTGAAGTAATGGGCAACAATGATGCGTAAGTATCTTGGTTTTTTTTGTTAAGTTCTTGATAGCTTGTCTCTGGTGTTGTCATCAATCTAGCCATAAATCCCACATATTGTAAGAGGGCGACAGGGTGGAGAGGACTCCCCTGGCCTTAAGACAGTGATTGGGGTGGCTTTTCTTGTGATGTGTTGTGGTGAAATTTACGCAAGCTATGTTGAACAAATACTAATCTCACTTTGATTTGTCATGACAGATTTGTAAGAAGGTATTAATGCAACAAGCAACCCCTCCCCCTTTCTCTCTCTTTCTTAAATATATAGTTGTGTTTGCTTGATCATTGTCGATACGTTTCAAAGCAGCCCGAGCACTATCTCTCTCTCTCTCTCTCTCTCTCTCTCTCTCTCTCTCTCTCTCTCTCTCTCTCTCTCTCTCTCTCTCTCTCTCTCTCGTGTTTTAGTGTGTGAGAGTGTTCCATTGGTGTTAGGGTTAGTGTAAATTCCTTGCTTGTTTGTGGGTTGCTCTAACGATTCTCTCTCTACGCGTCCTAGTTCGCATCCAAAACTAGGTGGTGCCCCTTGTGTAGTTGGGATTTGGCTGTGGGTTTGTTGTTTTGGTTTGTGTTGTGTTGTGCCCCAGCCCCATTGAGCAGCACGGGAGCCTTGAAGGGTTTCTAGAGGTTGCTCTTCTTGTTGCCGGCCCTGGACCACCTCAATATGAAGAGATCAGAGGGTTCAAGGGTGAAGATATGCATATAGAGTTGAAAGAAGGTGCTAAGTCAGTGCGATAAAGGCTAAGAAGGATGGGTCAAGAGTAGATGGAAGCCTTGAGGGAAGAGGTGGACAAGCTATTGAAGGCAGGGTTCATAGTCCCAGTGGAGACCACAAAATGGTTGAGTCCAGTAGTAGTCATCCCAAAGAAGGATGGGAAGTGGAGGATTTGTGTAGATTTTAAGCCCTTAAATGCAGCCACTAAAAAGAACCCATACCCTCTTCCATTCATCGATCAGATCTTGGATTCTTCTTCCATCACCTACGAGTACAAAGCAATTGGAAACTTTTATACACAAAGTGAAGTATATGGTGCATTTTATTCCATTGTCTTCACAGCTCCTTTATCCATTACAACAAGTGGCAAAGCATGATCCATTGCAATGGGATGACAAGTGTGAAGAGGTGTTTCAAGAGGTGAAAGAGGTGTTAGGGAGTCTGTCAGCCATGCAGGCTCCTGATTGGGAGAAAGGTTTTTATGTAAATCCATCAGTAGGGGATGATGCCATTGGAGCCATGCTATTGCAAAAGGGGAAGGGCAGCCATTATATGAGGCCATTGTATTGTGCAAGCCAAGTGACGTTGGTAGCAGAGAGAAAATTCTATGAAGTAGAGCTAGTGATGGCCAGTGTAATATTTACTTGTCTCGACGATTTCGTCACTACTTGCTACCACGCCTTTTGTGTTCTTAACGAGTTACTCCTTTTTTCCACAGTTAATTAATGGCACTAACATGTCAAATGTGGTCAAGAAATGGGTAATTGAGTTGCAAGAGTTTGAGTTCTCTTTTCTAGTGGAAGACAGTACAAGAGCTACCCTAGCTGATTTGTTGACTTACAAGGAGAATCCCCTTCTTGTTAAGGAAGAGGTGGTGAGAAAGGTAGTTGAAGAAGTTCCACAGATCAGCAATGCACATGTGTTGTTTTTTGATGGCTCATACAGAAAGAGCCATGATGCAGCTTTAGGGGGTATAGCACTTTATGATCCAGAGGGGAAGCTAGTATGCAAGAGAGGGTTCAAATTGGATGCACATAGTAACAATGAGGCTGAATATGCTACATTGGAAGCCGGCTTACACATTTGTTTGAAGCATGGGATTAGAAGGTTGAGAATAAAAGGTGATGCCTTATTAGTTGTGAAGAAAGTGTTGGGTGTGTGGAAGAGCAAGAACACCTCATTGAAGGAAATGTGCTTCAGAATTAAAGGCCTGTTAAAAAATTTCGAAGCATGGAGCATCAGACACATTGAACGTGCTCTAAATGGAGAGGAACATGAAGCAGCTCAAAGTATGATTGGGGAGCTATTTGTGTTGAGGACCAATTTACCTCTTTATCATGGCCGGGAAAATTTGGCTCAAGAAGAGGAGTTTTTGCTAACAGGAATCATTCCAAAGGACATTCCGAAGTCTAAGAAGTATGGTTTTGTGCGTAGAGCATACAGGTACAAATTGATTGGTGATGTCTTGTACATGAAAGGGGCTGATCTCATGTTGAGACGTGTACCTTGGCGGGAGGAGCTTTACAGAGTGTTGGAAGAGAATCATGAAGGGGCATGTGGTGGCCATTTTGCTCTAAAGATCACCTTGCATAAGATCTTGCAAGAGGGGTATGTATGGCCTAGTTTGCACAAGGATGTTCACCATTGGTGTCGGTCTTGCAATAGGTGTCAAGCATTTGGAAAGCGAGTGTTGAAGCCAGAGCTACGAAAAACCATTATGGCATTTGATGTGTTTGAAAAGTGGGGGATTGATGCAATAGGCCCGTTACCTATCACAAGCAGGGGCAAAAGCTATATTTTGACTGCGGTGGACTATCTCTCTAGATGGGCAGAGGCTATAGCACTAAAACAAATCACTGCAAAGGATGTGGCAAAATTTGTGTATGATGAAATATGTTGCAAGTTTGGGGTGCCATTGGAGCTACTTTCGGATAAGGGGCCAGGATTTAGAGCTAAACTGCTAGATTTTTTATGCGCGAAGATGAAGATTAGGCATCAGCATACCACTCCTTATTACCCGTAGTGTAATGGCTTAAATGAAAGATTCAATGGTGAGTTGGTACAAATTCTTTCAAAATTGACAGAGCACCAAGGAAAGAATTGGGATTTGGAATTGCGTAGTGCATTATGGGCTTACCGTACTTCAGTGAAGACAGGTACAGGGTTTACTCCATTTCATTTGGTGTATGGAAAGGAAACACTATTGCCTGTGGAAGTAGAGTTGTCTGCGGTCAAGACGTTAGAGAAGTTGTTTGGGAAGCCTAGTGATGCATTCAAAGATAGGCTCTTACAACTACAAGAAGTTCAGTTGGATAGGATGAGTGCATTGGAACATTATGGGCAGATGCAAAACAAGGCTTTAGCAAAGATAAATGAGAAGGTCAAAAGTAAGGGTATCAAGAAGTATGACTTGGTTTTGCGCTACAATAGTAAGGTGGACAACACCTTCCAAAAGAAGTTTCAAATTAAGTGGGAAGGCCCTTTCAAGGTAGTGGAGTGTTTTTCGAATGGTACATATCAGCTGGTCAACCTGGATGGGATTTCACATAAGTCAAGGGTAAATGGATTGCACCTTAAATTATATCAAGAGAGGTTAATGATGGTGGAGCAAGATGAGCTGTCTGTGGAACAAGTAATGTCTGTGAGGGATGAGGAGACCTGTGACGCAGCGAGTCTCATATCTCTTTTTGCTATTGATGATCATGAATGATCTAGCAGGCTAGGGGATGGGCAAATTATGTCAGGAGTTTTTTGGAGAAAGTGATTGCACATATGTACATACCCATGGATGGTGCATTGAATAAAGGTTTGCCCATTTTCTAAAGCCAGGTGGTTACATGGGGCCCACATGTGTACAGGTAGGATAACATGTACATAGTGCATTGATTTTCACTATTACCAGTACCAGTGTGTTTTTTCTACAATAATGAGGACAAGCCCCACCCATAAATACTAAAAGTGGACGTTGGTGGTTAACAAAGGCCCAAAATTTGACACATCAACACATTTGCCTGTGCGAGAGAGAGAGAGAGAGAGAGAGAGAGAGAGAGAGAGAGAGAGAGAAAGAGAGAGAGAGAGAGAGGGCTACCTCTTTTGTGAAAAAACCTACAATTTTTTCCTTCTGTGTGTTTCAACTTCACGGTTGCTCCATGAGTGTGTAGTGCAGTCCCACTTCTCTGCTATCTTGTATCTTATATCAAGACTACCTAGAATATCAAACATTTTCATGAAGAACATCGGAATTGATGGGATCCCAAAAGAATAAGGTGCTTAGAAACACCAAGATAAGTGACATTGGTATAATTGTATTGCATTAGAAATAAACTAATCTAATAATTCACATATTACAAGAAATTAAGAAACACACATATTTTCGGCTATCAATGGTTGAAAAATCAAAGAGCTTTTTAAAGATAATATAGGAATTGATGGTATCTCAAATTAAAAGGCAGTTATAATGGCTTTAAAACAAAATTATTCACTAAATAAGTAGTGCAAAGACACTAAGGAATGCTTATGTAGTGCAATGACACTAAGAAAATGCTAAAGTAAAAAATAAGAAAAGGACAACACAAATGTATATGGTGTGCACTCGACCATTTCTTTTATAAGGAGATGAAATGTCTTTTGACTTTTCATTTCCCATGACTTTCATTTTCATGGGGCTTTTCATTTTCTATACTTACCCTTCGTGTATGCATTTGAAATGTTTTGAAAGAATTTTTATCTTTCTAAGATTGGGGAGACTTAATAGATGGTGGTGTTTAAAAACACCAAAGTAAGTAATGAACCCAAACATTATCATTTATTGCTCGGTTTAGGTACATGTACCAAATTCCATCCTACTTTAATACATGTGATTCTTATTATAAAAATGCTCCTTATTGGGCCAATGTGTACTCTACTTATCTGTCTCTATATTCATTTGCCACAATGATGCAAGTTAATCATGCTTTCCTCTTACATCAGCTAAGTTAAATAACCATGACATTATCGTGATTTTTCTTCTTAAAAGGGCTTATGCTGTGATTGCATAATTGTAAAAAATTAAAATTTAGACTCTAAGTGCCATTCCCAATGCTAATTAGCACGATGCCTATAGCTAAAATTAGAAATATTTGAAATATGATTAAAATTTTTCATAAACTTCCAACTCCAAATACAACTCTCTCTCTCTCTCTCTCTCTCTCTCTCTCTCTCGCTCTTGTGTCAATCAATAACCATACATATCAAAAAATACACATTGTATTTAATAAGACCTAATTTATGCATGATTTGTAAGGCACACATACACCTTGATCACTAGATATGACATACTTTTAATTAGTCAAAGTAATGTAGCCTTGGCAATTACTAATAATGAGATGAAGTTGATAACATCATGTACATAAATGCAAAAGGAGTTAACACCACTTTGGTTTAGTAATCTTCGTGTTAAAAGAAGTGAACCGAAAGAAAACCACTTTGGTTAGACACATTGGTGTTTTGGGGAAAAAACACATATATCTTCATCTTATAATTAACAAAATAGAACCCTAAAATTATTCACAACCACTGACAGTCACATGAATGGCTCAATGAATCACAATGATTGCATAGACCTCATTGAAATATTGTCAACTTCAAAATCACATATGATTCTGATTATATTCAAAGTAGATTATGCAACCTCACAATGATTTGAGCATAATTTGGAAACCCACAAGGCCTTGAAATTCCTTGTGTTCACTTTATCACACAAGAAACAGACTCTTTTTCATGTAGCGGCCTTTACCATTTAATATGATGAGCTAATGCTTGGGAGGGACCGCATACCTAGGTAGTTGTGGTTGGGGACAAGTGCAATAGGTCATGGTGTTGTGGTAATCAATGATGTGGGAAGTATAGTAAGAATGCACCAAAAGCGCATTGTGATTGAGCTTTATTATCTCCCATTTTGGGCTCACTTCCAATGTATCCATGGTAAACGCTACAAGTTTGGACATTGGTGATAGGGAACAGAAACTCATGATGTTATGGTAATCCACAAGGTGGGAACTATGGTGGGAATGCATCAAAAATACCTTGTGGTAGTCTACATGAACGTTGAAGCCCCAAGTCCTAAACTAAGGCGGCTTAAGCTATGGCCACCTTTAGATGCAACCTAATATCATCCAAAGCACTTATGTTTTGAAGTGATAAATTTTTTCTTTATATCTTAAATTTTTGTACGTTTGAAGAACTCTTGCAAGTTTATTTTTTCTAGCTTATATTTTGTCTTCTTGAAAGTGGTTGCATCATGTTCTCCTATGGACATGCAATAGGAATATGGAAAGGCACATTTGGTTTGTACTTGGATGAGATTTCACTCCTACATTTTTAGATAGAAAAAACAAGAAAACACAGTCTACATATCACATCTCCAACCACGCTTCAACGAGAGGGAAAAACTACACATTGTATGCTTTGTATTGAAATGAACACTATAGATTTTATCCCTTATTTGCCAAAAGATCCTAAGTCACTCTTTGGTGGTCCAAACACTATTGTTGGCAACATTGACACATATTGAAGAATTCTCCATAAATTTCTTATGTGCAACAACCTAGCACACATAATCTCTCCCAACAAACTTGTACCGTAAAGAATTATCCCAAATTTGTGCATTTTCCCCAAAATTCATAAATATGTGTTTATAAAAAAAAACCACTTTTTTCCATTTTCGGATGCATACATAACATGCAAATGAAAGTATTTGACCTCAAAACAATGCATCAAGCTCAGTTCCATAATATATACTAACACCTATCACATCATTTCGCTCATATGATACTCATGCAACAAACAGTAACACAAAGAGAAAGTCACTTTATTCATATGTGCGATTGACTAACCATATAGCCTCACATAAGTTTATGGATATCTAATACTTGAAATCATCTCATTAAAATAAACTATAATTCATATATAAACAGCGGAGTCAACTCATGACGTCATATGGTACTCTCCCTTGGTAGAATCCCTACTTACACTCCTATGTAAACCCTATTATGGAATAATTAATAACTTGCATACTCGAAGTGATAACGGAGATCTAAATACATTTATCATCAAGTTTAATCAAGGTTTTCAATTTTCTAAGTGGGTTTTCCCATCTGGTGAATCTATGTGGTGGTTCCCTAAGGAGCCTGGGGTCCAAAAATTTGACTTAGTGCAGTGCACAGAAAGTTGTTTTTTTACCATAGCTCTTCATTTCACATGACATCCAAAAGATAAAATTTTATAAATGATGTGTTTTATCTTTGGTTTAAAGGGTCCAAGCTGATTCATAACGGTGTCGTGTTGTAACACCTACATAGTGGGAACGCATGCTACAAGATCTATCTTGTAACTTTTTAGATACATAATTATCTTTCCTATAATGTACATATGCATATTTAAGTATAATAATAAGACTTCTATCTCATCCTATTATTTTTCTCAAGGGTAACCTATCCTTACTTTACCATCAGAAAATACTAAGGGAAAAGCATCAATAGCTCTACCTCTTTAACTTGGGGCAAAAAGCATTGATTCTTTATTTCTACTATTTCATTATCATCTCACACCCTAGCTAGATCCTATATCTAGGGTAAACTCCAATATATATATATTCTATGTATTTTTTATACTTTTCTTATATTTCTTTTTAAATAGCTACTAGGAGGGAATCAAATCCTAGTGGGACACTAGGTGACATGATTTCAAAGATACACTTTTTTTAATGCATTATTGCAAGCATGATTACAAAACATTGTCAAGGAGCACTGTCATGCTTTCATATGGCATGAGGTGTCCTTTGGAATTAAATGAAAGTCTAGGCTAAGGGGACCACGGGAAGACTTTTGCTGCCATAAATGGACCCTATTTTGATGATTTTTTTACACAAGGTTCCAATCCGAACTGGAAAATGATTTTAAAATGAAAATCGTAGCTAATGAGCTGAAGTTTCTGTCTATATTTTTACTTTTTTATTTGGAGCCACGGTTGAGGAGATATGATCAAAATACTGGACCCCAGTCTTCCCACATCATGCAGGGATAGCTCATTTCCAACTTTTCCAATTCCTATTCACACTGGCTCCTCTCTTCTTGTGTAAACCCTTGGGGGTTCCCTTCACCTATAAAAGGGGACCTCTTCTTCCTTGAAAAAAAACTGAAGCATTGAAGCCATTGATGAGAGTAATTCTTGAGGGAGTGAGTAGTAATGCCTAATTGTACTTAGCCATTAACATAAGCCTAAGCCTACACTTTCTCCTAGAGGAAGACTAGCCATCCTTGCATGCTATCCTTGGAAGATCAACTCTAATCAAAGAAGGGCGTGGACTTGGCGTATCAATCAAAGTTGAGTTCTCCCCTCTTCTTCTCTCTCCATCAATAATGGTGCCGAAGGGTTTGTCAAGTAAGATGTGTTCTACATTGATGTTTTCTTGATTTCTTGTTGTTTTCATTTTCATCTCTAATCCAAAATATATATATATGTATCTAATCTCATCTCCTTAACCAAACCTATGTCTCTCATTCTTAGTAATTCATCCTCTCTAGGTTCTCTTTGCTACAGGTACATCTCTCCCCGCAGTATCCTTATTGCCTACGGGCAAGAATAGGGCTTGGGAGGGAAACTTCTCATCTCTTCACTTCTCTCATATCTACATTTCTCACATACTATCCTAGATGAATAACCCACATGATGATCATTTCTATCGCTTTCACTCTGTACGATCTATTAGAATTAACGTATGGATTAGCCGTAAAATACACTTTCAACAACGTATAGTGTTTCTCTTCGGCCCTGAAAGGCTCAATGAAATACTTCTATCACCGGATCCCATCATACTACCTCTCATAGACTATAATTTTTCTTTTGATGTAAGCGTAGTTATCTTGCTATGAACCAAGAGGATTTGTACACACAATTAATCCCAATCACTAGACAAAATATATATATATTATGGTAAGCACAAAACTACAATTCCAAAGAACAATTCGTAGCCTATTTGGTCAGCCAAGATTGAATGCCATTAACTCATCTATTAACCCTTTCATATTACCCATGATTCGATATGACCATAGCCTTGATGTTTTCATCTTCGTATTGTTTTGACATTCTCTTTTGTGTTCTTTCTTTGTGTGTTCACGTGAGTGAAAGAGAGAAAGAGTGAGTCTTCTTTGATTGCACTTCTTTCCAAACCCTAGTATTCATGGCATCTATGGTTTAACTCCTTCATATAGTTTTTGTTGAGCTCTCTCACAAACTCTCACAGCCATAAGCCCGGTGCTTTCCTGGCAAGACCGCAAATTTCTCGACAACGGTTTGTGAATTATAACCAAAAAAGTGTTCCTACCGATTACATGATGTGAAACGAAAAGTGCTTGATATACGCATGTGACCATAAACACATCGTATGTATAGATCAACGTGTTAAGCATGATGAAATAATCATACAAAAACTTCATACACACTCAACAAGTCCATATATGCACTCGTATACGAAATAATAACCACCGAGAGGGGATCTACTCCGAAAAAATGACATAGAGAGAGAGAGATGATGGCTATGGAGTTTAGTCATTCTCGCCGTGCTTTAGAATTGATTAGGGACTGTCAAAAGGCTTCTTGTTTTTCTACAAGAGAGAATTAGAGGTTTTCACCACGAGAGCCTTCAATGAACGCGTACACCGTGAAAGTAGAGAAGAGATAGTAAGCAAGTAGAGAGAGAGTATCGTTCTTCTTCTTCTTCCCGTAAACAAGAGAAGAGCTTATGGAGATGGTGATGAAGAGATTGCACCACTGCGAATAATAGGTACGTATTGCCTTGCAGTAGTAGACGCAATTGACGGCACTGAAAACTAAGATATCTATGCCAATTTATAACTGCTCCAACTGCTCGTAGTGTGCCCCAAGCTACAAGTAGCGCTACCTCTTTTGCTAGGAACAGATGCACAGCTTTTGGGACTTTTCTAAAATCATGTCCTGGTTTTTGGTGGTCAACTGTCTTACTTATTCTGGCCAATTTGGACAGTATCCGAGCAACTAATAAAACCAAGACTAGACTATGCCGTACCGTGATGCCCAACATAATTATGACTTTCTCGTACTACGCCGACGTGTTTACGGTACTGCTTTCTATAAAAATATTTCTCTTGAAAATTGTGTTTAGTCTTGTTTTTTCTTTAACTGTTATTTTTAAATCTGACGGAGACTAAAATTAATATTTTCTATGTTTAGTTCATCCCAAAAAGCACGTTGCTTTTTAAAAATGCCGAAAAGCACGAGAAGCCAAAAATAGCATAAACAGTGTTGTGGGAGCAAATCACACCACCCATAAAGTGCATGCAACACAACCTAGATCAACATCATGTCAATCGAGGACACAGATGACACGATAGACACACGGAGTAAATCTCTTTAGCTTGTCAAGCTGAGACCATCCTACACATACAACACTCTGGAAGGCCAACTAAACCACAATCTAAAGTCTCACTACTCTCAACTACACAACCTACCCGCATACACACAAACGGAAGGAAACTCATCAAATCATGCTAGAATCGTATGAAACTTAAGGAACACCATCCCCTCACTAGGATACACTTGTCCCAAAGCCTCTACACTCAAAACCCTAGCTCTAAACTCATCTGCGAAAAATGCGTATAAAGACAGACCAGGATTTTGAAAGTGCCTGAAATTTAAATCTATGAGTATCTATGCGTAGCTTATGTCGCTTTGATTCTAACGACTACTTGCACGTAGAAAATAGACATCATTTGATATACTTATAGCCGCAATTAGCTCGTAGATGTGCGAGCGCGTTTGCTGCGTTCCGCGAGGAATGCTTGGCGTTGTCGCGTAGTTCTTGCCGAAGCTAGCGCAATGGTGTTGTCGGTTCTCCGATGTGATGAACGAGCGGGGAGTAGCGCCAGGATGAAGCTCATGCTCTCTCTCTCTTTCTCTCTCACACACAGTAGACGGCAGCTTAAAACTTGATTATGATAAAAGTTCCCTTACAAAATGACGTAGGTACCTTATATACTAAGGTCACCTTAGGCTAAACCTAAAATAGAGTTTGAGGGGTCAAATGGCTTTGGATTTACAATCTGGAAGTGCCATTGCACCCTGGCTTTTGCATACTTATTACAAATGATGTTTATAACCATAATCCTCAGCATTTTATAACTCTCAGAGAATAAGGCTTTGGTATGGAAATTGAGTTATGTCGTGCTGTTGACTTAGCCGTCAACAAAAAGCAAAAAAAGTAAAATTTTCTAAAATTGAACACGGGTTCCCTCGTCCAACGGGAACAAGAAATTGGGCTTGCTTTTTACAAAAAAGAACTAAAAATAATGAAAAGCTAAAAAAAATAGCGTGAAAAGCGCTCAAAAAGCAGATTTTGACAAAATTGAACCATAGCTTCATTGGAACTCGTAGATTAAGGATCCGGCCTTGCTTTTTGCAAAAAGGTACCTAAAAGCATAAAAAGCATGAAAAGCATGAAAAAGCTTTGAAAAACGGATTTTTCCACAACTGAAACGTCCCTCTGACTTACTGGAACATGGAAACGACGTTGCTTTTCACTTTAGAACCTTACAATGCTGTCAAACAAACATTTTTAAATCAAAACTTGGCAAAACGGACATTGAAATCTATTTTTCTTGTTTTTAAAAGAGACCCAAAATTAGGGAATCTTACAAAACCTTCAATCCCATTTCCATCTTTTGTTTTTAGGATCCGTTTTGGACTCTTTTGGATTCATAAATATCTCGTTTTCAACTTATAAAATACCAGTTAAATCCTTATCAAATTCCATTGGCACTTCTATAAAATGTTTGATCTGTGGCGCTTTGACCTAGCACCAACAAATGGAGTGTGACAATCATCTCTTGTACAACCAACAATCTAGAAAGCCTGTAAGTATGTGAGGCACATGGCTTAGCACATGTGAGAGGTGAGTTGCATAAGAGTCCAAATACCATCACAGTCAGTAGAGCTTTTCCACATTGTATAGAGCCACTCCTGACCTTTGGACAATTGCCCCTTGACCCTTGGGAAAAGGTATGTATGACCCTTGAGAGGTGCACCTAGCCATATGAGCTACTATATAATTAGCAAGGTCTTGTACACACTTTCCAACCCAGTCAATCATTGTATGCGTGTTGTCAGTTTATGATTAATCAAGTTATGTTTTGAGTCTACACACTCTCTCTTTTGTGTATTGAGAAATCAGCTTAATTACTAGTGTAATTATCAAGTATGCAAGTCTGAATGATAGTCTCGTTGATCCACCCTAGCCCAACATAAAATGCATTCACCTTTTGGAGCTCTCAAGTTCTATAATACATTTTACTATTTTTCTCTCACTAAAATGGTCAATTTTTAAAACAGAAAATCGTCTAAGTAGACTAAAAATGAAATTTGGTGACACTATGCTAAGGTGAATTCATGCCTAAAGCAAGCTAAAGTTAATTAAGGTTTCATGTATATAACTTCTCTCAAACAACACTACTGTCGGAGGTGGTAGGAGTCTTAGAAAAGGCAAGAGAATGTTCATTTGTCTTCGAGGTGTTAGTATTCCATGTAAGATAAAGATTATCTTGCATGGTGACATGACATACAATATTTAAAAGAAAAGTGGGATGCATGTTGTAAACGTGGTAGGCAAACTAAGTCGGGGCACACACGGAGGGAGGGTAACTATTTAGATTTACCCCCTTCTCCCTCCACTAATTGCACTTGGATTTCAGGCCTTTTACCCCCCTTCCATTCAACAGAAACGTGAAGCCTTGTTTTTTCACAATATCCTCTCTAAGCCCATGCACACGCACCTTACTTTTATGCACGGACCGGTGGATTCTACTGTAGGCCCACCAACATTTCAGTATGCACTTGCACTGAGCTACTGATCTTTCCATCGCTTGCATCGGAACATCACCCCTCCTTCCTTGCCGATCACAAGCGATGAAGAGCCGTTTGCTTGGCGGGATGCAGCGTGACTGGTCTGTGAGCTTAGTGATTGTTGAAAAGTGATCAGAATTTAATGCAACGTTAGGTTAGGGCCATACCACTTTGCATGTGGGCAAGAAAATGGTAGCTTGAGCTTCGTTCACATTCAATCGGAATGCCACAGATAGCTTGCGCACATGCGGAGTCCCGGCCTTTTTCTCACACCAAGGAATCCGTACCGGTCGAAAATATCATCTCCCGCACATGCAGGGCGGTAGCAGCCATATTGGCCGCCAATAGTTGCCAGTTAGCGCACATGTAGGCCAGTAGCAAGGCAAACGACAACTTAACTTGGCAGGGGAGCTATAGGTCGCTGAAGCAGGCTCACGCATATGCTAAACATAGGACGCCACCATCTAGGCACGATTGCAAACGGGTAGGAGAGACGAGTGAATTTCCATTGAAAGCGGAAATTGCACGATGGGCTGGCGATTCACGACAGTCCAAAAACATGGTGGGATAGCAACGAATCTCCACCGGTTGGGGTCCTCTTCTTGGTGCATGTGCGCACCCTAAGAGTCCTAGTTACTTTGTTAGCATAGAAGGCAAATTCAAAAATCTGGAAGCACCTTCGTCCACGTGGCTAGTATAACATTCACAAGCTTTTTTAACTCGCAGGGCTCTTTATACAGGAACACAGCCACGTCTTGGTTGATATGTATGTTAAGTGAGGGCTCATCGAGGGCCTCTCTTCAAATGGAATCACCTATGCATGCATCTTGAAGGTTGTGGTTCTACGCAAGATGTGATATGGGCAAAAGAATTCACTTAGTCAGAGGCTCTTGAACAGAGGTGTCATGCTTCAAAAGAGGTGTCATGCTAGGAAAGCACCGGGCTTATGGCTGTGAGAGTTTGTGAGAGAACTCAACAAAAACTATATGAAGGAGTTAAACCATAGATGCCATGAAGACTAGGGTTTGGAAAGAAGTGCAATCAAAGAAGACTCACTCTTTCTCTCTTGTACTCACACACACACAAAGAAAGAACGCAAAAGAGAATGTTAAAACAATACGAAGATGAAAACATCAAGGCTATGGTCATATCATATCATGGGTAATATGAAAGGGTTAATAGATGAGTTAATGGCATTCAATCTTGGCTGACCAAATAGGCTACGAATTGTTCTTTGGAATTGTAGTTTTGTGCTTACCATAATATAGATATTTTGTCTAGTGATTGGGATTAATTGTGTGTACAAATCCTCTTGGTTCATAGCAAGATAACTACGCTTACATCAAAAGAAAAATTATAGTCTATGAGAGGTAGTATGATGGGATCCGGTGATAGAAGTATTTCATTGAGCCTTTCAGGGCCGAAGAGAAACACTATACGTTGTTGAAAGTGTATTTTACGGCTAATCCATACGTTAATTCTAATAGATCGTACAGAGTGAAAGCGATAGAAATGATCATCATGTGGGTTATTCATCTAGGATAGTATGTGAGAAATGTAGATATGAGAGAAGTGAAGAGATGAGAAGTTTCCCTCCCAAGCCCTATTCTTGCCCGTAGGCAATAAGGATACTGCTGGGAGAGATGTACCTGTAGCAAAGAGAACCTAGAGAGGATGAATTACTAAGAATGACAGAGATAGGTTTGGTTAAGGAGATGAGATTAGATACATATATATGTATATGTTGGATTAGAGATGAAAATGAAAACAACAAGAAATCAAGAAAACATCAATGTAGAACACATCTTACTTGAAACCCTTCGGCACCATTATTGATGGGAGAGAGAAGAAGAGTGGATAATTCCACTTTGATTGATACACCAAGTGCAAGACCTTCTTTGATTAGAGTTGATCTTCCAAGGTTAGCTTGTTGCAAGAATGGCTAGTCTCTCTCTAGGAAAAAGTGTAGGCTTGGGCTTATGTTAATGGCTAAGTACAATTAGGCGTTACTACTCACTCCCTCATGAATTCCTCTCATCAATGGCTTGGATGCTTGAGTTCTTTCCAAGGAAGAAGAGGTCCCCTTTTATAGGTGAAGGGAACCCACAAGGGTTTACACAAGAAGAGAGGAGCCAGTGTGAACAGGAATTGGAAAAGTTGGAAATGAGCTGTCCCTGCATGATGTGGGCAGACTGGGGTCCAGTATTTTGATCATATCTCCTCAACCGTGGCTCCAAATAAAAAAGTAAAAATATGGGCAAAACCTTCAGCTCATAAGCTACGATTTTCATTTTAAAATCGTTTTCCAATTCGGATTGGAACCTTGTGTAAAAAATTCATCAAAATAGGGTCCATTTATGGCAGCAAAAGTCTTCATGTGGTCTCCTTAGCCTACACTTTCATTTAATTCCAAAGGACACCTCATGCCACATGAAAGCGTGACATTTCTCCTTGACAAAGTTTTGTAATCATGTTTGCAATAATGCATTAAAATAAGTGTATCTTTGAAATCATGCCACCTAGTGTCCCACTAGGATTTGATTCTCTCCTAGTAGCTATTCAAAAAGAAATATAAGAAAAGTATAAAAAATACATAGAATATATATATATTGGAGTTTACCCTAGATATAGGATCTAGCTAGGGTGTGAGATGATAATGAAATAGTAGAAATAAAGAATCAATGCTTTTTGCCCCAAGTTAAAGAGGCGGAGCTATTGATGCTTTTCCCATAGTATTTTCTGATGGTAAAGTAAGGATATGTTACCCTTGAGAAAAATAATAGGATGAGATAGAAGGCTTATTATTATACTTAAATATGCATATGTACACTATAGGAAATATAATTATGTATCTAAAAAAATACAAGATAGATCTTGTAGCATGCGTTCCCACTATGTACGTGTCACAGCACGACATCCACCCCCTCTAAACCTGCACATCCTGCGGTATGTGCCACATTGTCTCTTTGTAAGATTAGACCTCTTGTACATCTTCCTTGTCTTCTTCTTCACTGGAGGATTCCAGAGCTTCATGTTCACTTTGATCTTCACCTGTGTTTTTCTCTTCTTCCTCATCAATATCTTCTAGATCATTGTCTCCTCTTCTCTTAAACATTTTAATCCTTTTTCTTGCAATGGGAATCTTTACTTCTGTACCATCTAGTTCAGACAAGGTGTAAGTAGCATTTTCATGCACATGCTTTACAACATATGGTCCAAACCATCTTTTTGAGAACTTACGCATGACTGTGTACTGGTTATCAAGGCTACTATCATACACTAAAACCCAGGTACCTTTGTCAATTGCTTTGCTCCTGAGTCGTTGTCGCTTATCAAAATAGTCCTTGTTTTTCAACCTTGCATTTTTGAGTCGTTCTTTTGCAGCTTCAATGTCTCTAGGTCTTCTCTCTAGCTGCCTTATACGCAGTGCAAGGAGATCTTCCCTACTAAGCCCCTCTTGCCAAGGTAGTACATTCCATGTGGGAATTGTATCCTCAATAGGCATCACTGGCTTTTGACCATGCATTAGCTCCGCAGGCATGTAGCCAGTTACTGAGCTATGTGTTGTACGATCAGCCCATAAAGCATATGGTAACAATTTTGGCCACTCACCAACTCTTCCTTCGCAAGCCTTGGCCAAAGCTTTGATGATAGGAGGATGCCCTCTTTCACTCTTTCCATTGCCTTCAGGGTTGTAAGCTGGAGTAAGAGAAAGCCTGATCCCTAATCTAGAAAAGAACTCCCTTGCTTCTTCGGCATCCATTTCACCTCGATCTGCAGTGATTTTTCCCACACAACCATAACGGCAAATCACCTCATCAAGAAGGAATTTGCACACAGCTTCTGTGGTCTTAGCTCTTAATGCTCTTCCTTCAACCTGGTTAGTTAGGTCCTCTCGTGCACGAACCAAGTATCTCATCTGCCAGAGTCCTAAAGGCATCGTGACTAGATCCACAACCCATTTATAGTGCATGGCTAGTGGATATGTAGGGTGCAATCCATCACGATGTTGAACATTTGAATACATTTGACAAGTTACACATGACTCTACAAACTGAGATACATCTTTAGACATACCCTTCCACCAGTATTTTTCTTTCAACTTGGAGAAGGTTGCCCACACACCCCTGTGTCCAGCCCATAGACTCTCATGAAACTCTTGCATGAGCTTTACTTGAGTCTCTTTTTTACATATAACCCGTTGTGGTGTAGCACCCTTTTGTTTAGGATGCTTCCACAAGTAACCATCCCTTAAAAAGTACCCATATGCTTTCCTGCGTATCCTCTTGAATTCTTATTCAAACCAATCATCCTGTTTTGTTAGAGTACTCAAGTACCTTCCAATAGAAAGCCAATCACCTTCATAAAGATCTTTCAAGAACAATTCAAGTGAATTAGTCATGCAGACATTGTTACCTTTGACATGAGAGATAGAATAGAATTTTGTGCTTACATCATCTCCCTCATCAATCATTTGTGACTCATCTTCATACCTTGCCCTTGATAGCATATCTGCCACTGTATTGTCTTTACCTGCAATGTGCTTAAACTCGGGATTTAAGGACTTAATGTAGGCAATCCACCGCAACATAGCAATGTCTGGTGTTGAGCAGCTTGTAATCATCCCAAGAAGTGGTAGACAATCTGTTTCTACAACCACACATGCACCAATTAGGTACTCTTTCCCACTTTTCAAGGCTGTAACCATACCCCATAACTCTCTCTTTATCTGTAGATAGTTTCTTTGGCAAGCACTTAGTACCTTTGCTCCAAATCTTACCACATACATGTGTCCTTGTTTGTCATCTTGCCCTATTGCCCATCCAATCCCTGTAGGACTGGTATCTACTGTCACAATCACTGGCCTTTGACACTCATAGTCTACCTTTCTCAAAGTCGTTGCTGATTGGAGTAACTCCTTTAGCTTTTTCATGGATTTTACATGTGCTTCTGTCCATTTAAACTTTTGATTCTTTCTAAGTAGCTGATAAAGAGGATCAGCTACATGTGCATAATGTGGAATCCAAATAACATAGAAGACACATGCTCCCAGAAACCTTCTAACCTCAGTGATGCTAGTGCATGTTTCTTTCATTCTTTGGATGGCATCTACCTTTGATGGACAAGGTTTCCTACCATATGGCCTGCACATGTGCCCCACAATGAGCACTTCTTTGACACCAAATATAGACTTTTTCCCTAACAATGTAAGATTCACTTCTTCCAACCTAGACAAAATTTTATCACAATCATTTATGTGATTTACCACAAACCTGCGACATCCCTTGAGATCCAAAGCTTCATCTTTGTCACTTTCTTCACATCCTTTGATAGGCAAATCATCAATGAAAGGTATTGTGATTTGAGGAATAAAGTCACGTAAGACCTTATTCATCCCATTCATCATATGTGCAACCGAGTTGGTTGCTCCCTGTGGCAAGGTACACATCCTTACCAAACCCAAAGGTGTCCTCATGGTTGTCAAGTCTCTGCTTTCGATTGCAAGCTGAAATTGATCATACCCTCAGTAGAGATCCCCCATCGAGTAGATTGCCCTCCCTGCAAACGCCTCTGCAAATTCAGCCACAATTGGACCTGTACCTACATTTCTAATTGTCACCTTGTTCACTGGTTGCATATCTTGGATGAAGCGTAGAGAACCATTCTTCTTTGGAACTGTGAACCACCTGTTTGAGTATGGAGCACAAGAAAGCTCCAAGATTCCCATTTTGATTTTCTCATTCAGTAGCTCTACTAACTTTGGCAAATGAGCCTTTGGAACCGGAATAGGCCGCAGATTCCAAGGCACATGAGGTATTGTGAAAATTACCATAGGAGCTAAAATATAAGGATCAACACATCCTATCTCATGTGGCTCAAATGCAAAAGCCTTACCATGCTTTGAAAGCATTTCTTTGAAGCACTTTGTCTCCTCCTATGTTAGAAACTCCTTGCAACCAATCTGCAACTCTTGAAAAGACTCCTTTGTGAAGGTATGCCCGATCTTTTTAGGATTCCGCAAACTTGGTTGTAAAGAAGCCTGTTCAATCTTTTCCCTGTTGTTGGGTGGTAAGGGTGAAGCTACTGGTTTCACCTTCTTTGCTACACTCTTGTATTTAGTTTCAACATGGACTTCTGGGCCAACTGTTTGGCTTTCTTTAAAGGCTTCTATTACTTGATACATTTCCATAGAGCAAACTTCCACAACTTCATTTTCAAGATGCAAACTAGACCTCATTATAGCATCAAGATCACCCATAGTATCTACAAAAGAAACTTGTTCACACAAACCCAAAACATTTTCAGTAGGCTTTAGCAACCCACTCTTTTTCATGCCTATTTGTACATTATGCACATAATGCCTCTCATATCTCTTCAAATCTTCAAGTTTTGTAAAACATACTGATCCATTCCTTGTTACCAAGGAGCTCATCGAGAAATTTTCACCTATTTTTGGATCAGGCGAGACCCTTTTTCTTTCTGTACCACTACAATCCCGCTTTACAATGGTACTTGGCCAAAACCCATCATTTCTCTATGATCATGAAACTCTTTTCTTACCTTTGGTAGAGGATGTTCTCTGAGGTTGTCACGATTTCTTTCATGGTTTACACAGACTGTGAGAAATTGGACAGCTCGTTTACCATCTTTGCTACGTATTCTAGCATATGATGAACCATCGTCCATAACCTTTGTTTCCATTCGAACTCCCACAATGTAGGGTTGTCCAAGGATGAGATGATATGAAGATGTATCCTATACAAAGAAGTTTTGGTCAATCTTTACATCACCTATTGTCACCTTCACACCTGGACATGCTGCATACAATTCACCGGATGAATTGTTTGCCACTTTTACCATCCAACCATGATTTGTGTCCATTGGCCATTTGCACTTGTTGTAGAGACTCTTTGACATTATGTTTATTTTTGAACCATGGCCAATCAAGGCAACAAATGGCTCTTCAAGATCACCTACCTTGACCAAAGTTTCTGTAGTAGCCCTTGCCCAATGACTTCATGAATAGTAACTCCTAGGAATATCTTCAACTTCTTCATCATCATTTGAGAAATACACTTGCTTCACTCTCCCACTAGATTGGTAGCATCCTACCATAGCTCCATCATTCTCCTTATTTTGTAGTTGCATCCCTTGTGTTGATGGGGGCTTTTCACAAGCCAAGCTCCCATACCCCTCTTCTCTCGTCCCCACCCCATGAAAACCCCTCTTAGGAAGGGAGTGATAAAAGACATTGGAAAAAATAAGAAAAAATAAAGTATGATTATGTAAATATATGAGAAAGGTAAAATAGGCTAGCTCATGCCTGCGGGGCAGCCCATCCCCACCTTGCCTCCTTTTTCTTCACTGTTGCCCCGCCGCCGTGTGTCCCTTTTCCTCTCCTCCACTCAAAAGGTCAACCCCCTCTCTCTTCCCCCTTGTCCTTTCTCCTTTCTCTCTCCCCTCAAGCTACCCCACCTCTCACCAATAATGCATTCTAACTCACCAATAATGCACCCTAACTCACATGCAACTTACCCTATCTTCCAAAATAGTATACCCCACCCCCCCTTTCTCTCTCCTATCATATCCCATGACCCAAATACCCCCCCTCTCTCTAAAGGGCGCCATGTCTCTTGCCTTGTAGCTAAATAACCCCCCCCACACTCACACACACTCAGTTTCACTAAAAAAAGGTGCCCACAGACCCATCCCCACCCGGTGGTTACCTGATTTTTCTTGTGTTCACACACATCTGCACACAGATTCACCTCTGAACACACTCCTCTCTCTCCCCTCTTGTAATTACTTTATTCTCCATGTCACCTCTCACTTTTTTTCATCAACCCATCTCTCTCTCTCTTAGTCTCTCTCTCATGAGACTGCTGTTCTGGCACATATACACACAGCCAGACAAGTGGGGCCCACAGTCACATGGGATTTCTTCATTTCTAAATTCTAGAATTTCTCCCCCCCCCCTCCTTCCCTATATAAAGAGGGATCACCATCACACAAACACACGCAACATCACCAAAGAACACACTATGCACTGTGTGTGCCTAGTGCACACACACACACACCCACACCATCACCATCACCGCAATCACCATGCTTGTCTTGAGCATGACCTCTACACCCTTGGCTATGAAAGATGAAGGCAACTAAATGAAGGATGATGGCCATAATCCTCGTGCGAGTCTTCGCCATCAACTCCCACCTATCCGCCATGTGCTCTACCACTCTCTCCCTTCTCATTCCCCTACCCTATGCTCCCCATTTCATCGCCTAATTCTCTAAATAAAGCTTGAGGTTTTGTGAGTATGTTTTCTTGCAATGTTTTGCCCATGTGAGGTGTGCGGAATCGCCACCTAGTGTTGTGTTTTGGAGTGATCTTGTGTATGTGTGAAGGGTGTGCGGATTCGCCATCCTTTTGTGGTGCCTAAGTACTAAGCCGCTATACCCTCTCTCTCTCTCTCTCTCTCTCTCTCTCTCTCTCTCTCTCTCTCTCTCTCTCTCACTTGATCTCATTCCCTTTCCTCTTCATCATTACTCCCAAGCATCCATCTCTCTTGGATGAAATCTTCTGGTTTGATTGTTGTCGGAAAAATCATCAGGCAAAGGCAATGCAGACTATGGAAATGGATTAGCCACTTGTTGTTTAGGAATTTTTGCGTTCTTGTACAAAGATGTTTGCAATAGTTGAGCAGTGGATTTCATTGTAAGCAATGATCTGACAACTCGGAAAGGTGGAAATGATTGTACTATAGACGATGCTTAATACCCACTAGTATCGAGGCTTCATCGTGAATAAACCTCGGCAGTATTTGTTGTGTTTTCCCCAAGGATGCCAAAACATTAACAACACTGTTAGGAGTTTTTTGAAGAAGTGATTGTGCATATGTACATACCCATGCATGGTGCATCAAATAAATAATTGCCCATTTTCTAGAGCCAGGTGGTTACGTTGGGCCCACATGTGTACATGTAGGACAACGTGTACATAGTACATTGATTTTCATTATCACCAGTACCAATGTGTTTTTACTATAATAATGAGGAGTTGGTAGCGCGTAAAACTTCTGAAGGAATCTATCCGTGGGTCGATGACATGAGGTAAGCAGGTGCATCACATGACATCTAGTGACGTCAGGAGGTCGAATGGGTCAAACTTGCATGTGGGTAAGCGAGAACACAACGTGGGTGTTTTCTTCGGATGATTATGCAAAAAGGTCATCATGAGGAATATATTTGGGGGCCACTTCATGTGGTTTTGGGATGCATTATTGGAACAACTTGAGTGCCAGGTGTACGGATGGATGTAGAAGGGTGACAAAAATGCATTGTGCGTGGCCAGTTTTTGGCCTTTTCGGAGTCCGTTTGAGGTCAATCAAAAGCCAAAGGTGCCAAAGGGATAAAGTGAAGTGTGGACACTGAAAAACCTGAGGAAAAAACCAGCAAAACGTGGAGAGAAGAGGAGGAACAGCCGCAACTCAATTTTTTTGTTGTTTGGAGCCTGTTTTGGCCATAAACTACTCATCCGAGGTCGGATTTGAGCGCTTTGATATTGTAGACTGGCGTTTTTGGCTTCTCTAGAAGCAATGGTGCTGTTTCATTTTGCAAATTCCTCACTTTTACTTGCTATTTTGGCTTTGTAAGTTTCTCCTGTGAGCGAAGTCTCTGTTCAAATTAGTGATTGTATCTGGCATATTTCATCCATATTGTGTGAGCTATTTGTCCCTTATGGTGTTGTCCCAAGCTCATTGTATCTAAACATCAGAAATTCTCCTCTTTTGAGTTGAGTTTTTTTTTTGTGTGTGTGTGTGTGCAACGCATTCGTCACTTTTGGGCCAGCCGGGGAATGCCTTCGGCGTCTTTGTTTGAACTGTAGTCGCTTCTGCGTGCTTTTGGTCATCTTCTTCATCGATGTCGATTTCCTTCGTTTTTTTCTTCTTAGTATGCGTACGAAATGCATGTGTTTGTTTGAAAGTGTGCGTGCGTGTGCGTATACATGTGTGTATCGAAAGAGAGCAAGATATTTTTTTTTAACTGAAAGAGAGAGAGAGAGAGAGAGAGAGAGAGAGAGAAGAGAGAGAGAGAGAGAGAGAGAGAGAGAGAGAGAGAGAGAGAGAGAGAGAGTATACGCAAGTGTGTGTGTGGGAACGAGAGAGAGAGGTATATTTATTTATTATTATTATTTTTTTAACAAGCTGGCTTGGCTACTACACAAAGGACGATAATGGGAGAGAGAAAGCGTGAGTGCATGGGTGATGGGAGAGAGGGAATGAGAGAGGGGTTGTATGTGTGTGTGTGTGTGTGTGTAATGTAAGACACAGAGAGAGTTCCGCTATGCTGTACCCTGCGAACTAACCCAACACAGGAGAGAACGAGAGAGGGAGAAAGAGTGTGAGTGAGCAGTGATGAGGGGAAGGGGAAGGGTGAGAGGGGGGTGTAAGAGTGTTTTTCACTTCAAATTATATGTTTCTTAAGGTTCTCTCTGAATGGAAGGAGAGTGTGATGCATGGAGGGTCTCTCCTCCCTTGAAAATTTTAAGCTCCTAGCCCCTTCTATGTGACATAAGGAAAGGGCTCGGAAGGGGACTAAGAGTTGGAGTCCAAGGCAAAGAAAGAAAGATAGTGGATTGGGTACAAAAAAAGGCTGTGTGTGTATGTGAGAACACCCTCAACAATTGGAAAAAAACCTAGGTTTAGTATAATCCCACCCACAAATTTTGAGATTTACCTCTAGTTTTTTTTAAAAAACTTGTTTTTAACAACACTCACTCATCACATTTGAGTTGTAATGAATTAAAAACATAAAAATTACAACATGCCTATGCTCCAAAGAACAATTAAGTTGTAATGAATTAAAAACATAAAAAATACAACATCCCATACTCCAAAGAGCCATTGGCTGCAAAAAGTATAACAAACTTTTTTATTTGTAAAAATAATAACAACCGAGCATCACAACCTTAAATTTGAAATTGACGTCCTAATACATCCAAATCCAAAGTTCAAAGAACCTAATTTGAAATTTAAAGAATCTACAAAGTGTACAAAAGTTTAGTGAAAAAATCTTTAAATATAGTAAAAATCACCTCTAAAGTTTTTGAAAAAAGCAAAGTAGAGCCAAATGCTAAAAAAATCCTCCGTTAATATTATCCCATCTATAGATCTTGAAATTTATCTTTAAATTCTAGTTTTGAAGGTGAGGAAATCTACAAAGTATAGAGAAATTAAGCGTAAAAGCCTTCAAATATAGTATTTGATTTATGAGATTTATGTAAAATTGGATGCTCAAAAATATGCACATTTTGGGTATAATTAGCCTACATATTCACTTTAGATCATAGCTTTACACTAACTAAATTACATCAATTCTTTGATACAAGCTTTGAGGTCCTTGAAATTTTCTCCCTTATTAGTATTTTTAAGTTTTTTTTACTTATCGTTTAGTAGATATGAAAGCTAAGCTTTTAAGGTTTATTTTTTTATTTTCATAGCAATTATCTATCATTAAGGATTAAAAACTTGAGAAATATAGTTTTTTAAAAATTTAAAAGCCTTTTATAATTTTTTTGAGCAAAAAGCTTTTTTTTTTGGGTGAAAATTTGAGTTCAAAACTCACGAACAAAATCCTAGTATCGTGCTCATTAGCTTTCACAAATTAAATCAAAAAATTTGGAAAGAAGACATGATACTTATCTTAAGAATTCTGGTGTTCAATTACAGAACTAGTGTTAATACCCTTTGAGCACACATGATATATGTGATTTCTTGTAAGTGATCCCCTCAATCACCAATGAAAGTGAGATTCTATAATCACTTAGCATTGAGTTTGCCAACGGAGGGAAAATACTGTGAAAGAAGGATTATGCCATGGATGTACAAGGGATCACAAATTTAAAGGATGTCTCAAGGAATCTAGACTGGTAGCTTGCATTAAGGCGTTTTGGGATGGGAAACCTCTAAACACCCATCAAGGCTCCCCTACTGCTATATTGGAGCTGGGGCAATCACAACAACAACACAACAACAAACCCACAGCCACCAAACAAGATAGGGGCACCCCCTAGTTATGTGATGTAAACTAGGACGCAAGAAATATTTTGTCACAAAAACCAAGGGGAGATGCAACAAAACGCACACAAGAAATCTCACACAAAGACGCACACCAAATGGAGCAAGAGAGAGCCAGAGCAAAGAGAAGAGAGGGAGAAATGGAATGAAGTTTGTGCAAATACCTGATTGACAACTTGCAAGGTAAGGATGTATACTATCACACTATCATGGAGCTTGCATAAACTAAAACAACAAGTAGTGAATGGTAAACATTGCTAGCACACACACACTGTCTTAGGGTGTGGGAAACCTCTCACCACAAAACCCTCTTACAATGAACAAGAAACTTGGCAATGAAAACACACTAACCACTTTCTCAAATAAGCTCAAATGATGGAACTTAAAAGATACGAGTCACCTTGCATTCACCAAACACGTGGCACAAGTGGAAGGACGACGATTCTAGAACTAAGATACGCCTTCAAAGAACCAAAACCTCAATTTGTTGAAACTGAAAGAGCATATACAATAGTGCTTTTAGATAGAGCACTCACACTTTCTCACTTTGCAATGTGTAGCATCAAAGCTTCTCTCACACAAGTGTGAAGCTCACAAGATGATGACTACACCTAAATCTCTCCTCGTGTATACAGTATTGGGGTGCTTGTGAGATGTTGGAGATGATTTACAAGAAGGAGAGCGGCCTATTTATAGGCTGGATATCTCTCATTAAGATGATTAGAAATCCTAATTTACAAGCTAACAAATCAAGATTATGATTTTTTCTAAATATCAAAACATTGCAGGCCTTCTTTGTCTGCTTGAGTCATGGATGTGGGCTCAAAGAGAGCATTATTGATGGTAGATAAGGTGAAAATAAAGCTTTAAGGAAGGGGAGAGAGAGAGAGAGAGAGAGAGAGAGAGAGAGAGAGAGAGAGGGAGAGAGTTACTATGCACATGTAGGCTTGAGGTGAGGTGTTTTTTATGGTTAGGTCAATTCTATTTTGTGTTACAGTATGTTAGTGGTTAATGGTAGTAGTTTATAGCTAGTAGAATGTGGTGAAATTACATGGCATATGCAATCAAGGTGCATTATATGATTTATATAATGATAAAAGTAAGAGAAGGATGAGAATATACAAATTTGATGGAAATCACAAGATGGAAAGGGAAGTTTTCACCTATCTTCTCCAGTGAATGAAGCGGTTGTAGAACTTTGTCGGTGTAGTTTTTGTGACCATGGGAAAGTTGAATTTTCCATGATCAAACTCCTCCTTTTGTAGAGCTTGAGCTTGGTTATTTGCTGATTTTTCTTTTTTTGTGAAAGCATGAAGAGGTTATTTTTATATGAATTTGATTCTAGAGAGAGCATTGAGCTATATGTGTATAGAGATGATAATTTTTGAGCTATGCAGTAAGGGAGAGATGGTAATGGTGAAGAAAATTAAGTAAGCCATAAAAGTTGCAAGTTTGAGTGAGAGATGGAGAGGAATGAGTGTGTGTGTGTGTGTGGAAGTAGGAAAGGTGGTGAGAGAAGACTATGGGTTACTTTGTGAGAAAAGTGGGCAGATTGGGATCCACACAAAAAATCCTATTTATCAGTGGTAGCTCCAAAAACTATGAAAAAATTTGAGGTGATTATTCAACTTGTGGGATACATTTTCTCTACTGATCACTTATTCAAATTCCAAGCGAAGATAGGCGCCACAAATCTCACCAAAAAGCCTGCTTTTTATGCCTGCAAGAGTCTTTTAGTGGCCCCCTCCTTTGTTGAATTTGCACAATGCATCCAAGAGTGAGCTCCTCCTTTGTCATATCATGATATAAAGCATCTAAGCTACGTTTACACATGCATGGAGAATGATTATTGGTGAATAAAGAAATATATACATGGTGGGACTAGTGTATGAATGAATCATGGATTTTAACTCAATGAGCACATGGTGTTAGAATAATGAGTAAATAAAGAAAATATGGAAGAATTATGGATATGGGAAAAGATATTGGAATCATATTATATGGTCCCTCTTTTGTATTATTTTGGGTGAAAGAGGAAAAGGTATGCAAGTAAATGAAAATAATATAATGAACGTGACTAAGGGAGTAGCAATTGGTTTTTTGTTTTCACAAGGGTGAGGGTGAAAATGTGGGGGTGATTTGTATAAAAGAAAATTATGAGGTTAGAGTATATACACATTGACAAAAAAATATACTTATGGTGCAAGAGGATGAAAGAAGGCGTACATAGGTTTAATAATACACACACCTAGGTATAAATTTTAAAATAAAATACCAAAATAATTATAAAAAATACCTATATTTAGGCCATATATATAGTGAAATATTTACACACAAAAATGCCATAATACACTTTTTTTTTGGGCTTAACTAGCCCGGTGACTAGCTAATTGAGGGTTTTTAAGGAGATATGGAAAAGTCCCCTAACTTACACACGCTTATGTACTGTGAAATGGTGAGGATAACCACAGTGTTTGAGTGATTTGATATGGTGAGGTAGCTCACTATGGAAATTTTGAATACCCAAAAAATGGCTATCATTAGCCCTCCCACCCCAAGATGATGGTATATTCATTTACCATTATAAAGCATCTTTTCCAAAGAGAGTGCTTTAGAGTCCTTGACAAGATTTTCATTGTTTGGCCCCTTGGAATTTTGGATCGAGTTAGACTCATGCTTCATACAACAAAACTGACATGAGATAGTTGCCATTTGACAGATCTTTGGTAGATCCTTTGGTAGAAGGCGACTCAAATAGGGATTCAGGCGATACCCGTTTACCTTTCTTGAGTGCTCTTTACCATTCAAGTCCATAAACTGATAGTATCTTGAATTGAAAGCCTTCTTGACTATGTATGGCTCCTGCCATCTAGTTTCAAACTTGGCATAAAAACAATTATCAAGTTGATTGTCATATCTTAGCACAAGATCTCCTTCATTGATGCCTTTGTTCTTCAGTTTCTTGTCAAGCTTCTCCTTCGCTTGTGTAGCTTTCCTCTTGTAGCTCATAGGCTTCTTCTCTTGTCTAATCAAGCTCCACTAATGTAAGAAGTTTATCCACCCATACCTCTTGATCATCTTGTGCATCTCTGCTATGAAGCCGCATTGTTGGAATGTTGAGCTCAATAGGCTGCAAAGCCTCTTGACCATATACCAAGTGACATGGTGTGAACTCCATTGCCTCCCTATATGTGGTTCTATATGCCCACAATGCTCCATCCAAGAATTCATCCCACAACTTTGTCTTGTTTTTCACCATCTTTCTGATGATGCCTACAATGACACCATTAGCTTTTTCTACCAAACCATTTGACTGGGGATAGTAGGGTGTAATGTGACGATGTAGAATGTGAAGTTCTTCACAGACTTCTGTGAGCAATCCATTTCTAAACCTTGGACCATTATAAAAAATAATCTCCAAAGGTGTGCCAAATCTACAACAAATATGAGTATAGACGAATCTGCTCACTGTCCTCTCATTTACTTTTACCACACTTTGTGCTTCCACCCACCTAGTCATATAGTCTACAGCCACTAGAATGTAGAGTTTACCATTTTTTGTCCTAAGTAGAGGACCCATAACATCAATACCCCACTTTTCAAAGGTTCCATTTGCAAGCACGATTTACCTTGGACCATAAACCAATCTTCTATTCCCATTTAACTAACAATTGTGACAACTTTTACACCAATGTTGGACATCCACATGTAGACTTTGCCAAACATACCCCGCAAGTAAAATCTTCTTCACAATTAGCTCTTGGGAAAAATGACCACCGCATGCCTCTTCATGCAAACCTTTCAAAATGGCTGGAATTTCCTCAATATGTAGTACTCTTCTGCACACTCGATCCTTCCCTCTTTGATAGAGAGAGACTTCTAGGAAGAGATAGGAACTTGCCTTCTTAATGAGTCTTGTCTTCTGAGCTTTTGTGAAGTCTTGTGGAAACTCGCCTTCTAGAATGTAGCCAATGATGGGAGCCAATGACTGCGATCCCTGATACCTCGGTTGCTTCACAACAACCTCCACCATGATGACCTGCACTTCTTTCTCAACACATGCAACTGCTTGTTGTGCAAGTAAATCAGCATCCTCATTTTTTTTCCTAGGAATATGATATAGTTGCACTTCTTCAAACTGGTTAAACAACCATTGAATGGCATGAAATTTTGTCCCTAGGCTTTTATTCTTACATGCCCAAATTCCTAAAATCTGCTTTACAATAATAAGTGCATCCCCCTCATGAGATGTTGTATAGCTTTGCCAATGCACAGCTTTAAACGATGAAGTAGTGTGTCGTATTCTGCTTCATTGCTGCTAGTTGAACCTAGTAGATTGACCTTCTCTTTCATGATCACCTCTCCATTGGGGTTGAGCAACACTAGCCCTCCCCCTGTTTTTCCTATGACTCGTTGAAAAGGTCCATCAAAGAATAAGGTAAAAGCATTAGGAATACTTTTTGGTGGTGGCAATGGTAGGGTCTTTACTTCATGCACCTTAATCTCCTTCTCATGTACCCTATAAGTGAGAATCCCTGCCAATTGTGCACACACCCTATATTCTACCTTGAAAGAGTATTGGAACTCTTGCAACTCCATAATCCACTTTGAGATCCTAGTACTAAGATTCATTTGAGATGACACCCAAGGGAACAAATTTTCTGTAGTGAGAATTACAAAAGGTTTTGGTAGTAAGTAGGATCTAAACTTTCTCACCGCAAACATGAGAGAAAGCATCATGAGCTCTACCTCTATGTAGCCTCTCTCCAAGGCATTCATGACCCTACTATAAAAGTATATGGGTCACATCCTGGAACTATGGGGATCTTGTTGTAATAAAACCGCACCAATTATTTCCTTTCCAACACTAGAGCTAACAAAGAATGTGTACTCCCAACAAGGAGGCAGAGTGTTGGTAGCTCTGACAAAATGACTTTAATGTTACAAAAGTATTCTTCAAGCTTATCAGACCATGCAAATTCTACTTGTTGTGTCAAATTTTGCAAAGGATGAAGCAACTCCAAAGCTAAGTGAATGAAGCATGACATATACTTCACCTTTTGAATGAATGAGATGACCTCTTTGAGATTCTTGGGTGATGGGAGCTGAATAAGAGCCTTTGCCTTTGAAGGATCCACCTCAATGCCTTTATGGGAAACCTTGTGACCGAGCAAGATCACTTCATCCTCACCTATGTGACATTTGTCGGGATTGAGCTGGCCTCCCATGTCATAAATTTTTTTAAAACCTTCTTCTACCTTTTGTAGATGCAATGATTTTGAGCTATAAATGCAAAAATCATCAATGAACACCCTAATTGACTTTCCAAAGAATGTGTAAAACACCATGTTCATGAAATGTTGGAAAGTTGCAAGAACATTTGTCAGACCAAATGGCATGACTCTAAAAGCATAACAACCCTAAGGAGTGATGAAGGTTGTTGTCAGGTCCTCCAATGCAATCCCTATTTGAAAGTAACCTGAGTAGCCATCACACACAGTGTACTTCTCATGACCAACTACCTCATTTAGTATCTCATCCTAAAATGGGAGGGAAAAGGGATCTGTTTTTGTTGCTGCATTTAGTGGATGGTAATCCACACACACCCTCCATTTTTGGTTCTTCTTGGGAGTGACAACAATAGGAGAGTCCCACTCTGAATTCTCCATTGATAAATGAAACCTGCTGCTAGAAGCTTTCTTACCTCCTTGAGTAAAGCGTGCTCCTTGATGACTCCTAGCCTTTGTAGCTTTTGAGCCTTAGGTCTAGCCTTTGGGTTCAACTTAATCTTGTGTTGAACATCATCTACTCCATGCACATTGGTATAGTCTCTAGTAAAAAGCCTAAGTTTAAACTCCTCTCTTTCATCCTTTGTAAGTATTGTAGATAACATACCTTCTATCATTCCTTCATCTTTCACATTTTGGTTCCCTTGAGTACCTACCTCCTCCAAGCCTGGGCAAGAGGTTTCTTGGTTGCTTGGTTAAACCTTACCCCCATGACTTCAATGGAAGACTCCTCTTCCATAGTGCTACCGCTACCTTCTTCTTTTGAAGTGCTGTCAGTCCAGTCTTCCTCCATCTCACTTTGCGATGATTCTTCATGGAGCTCCTCCTAACGCTTCTTCTTCATGTCAAAGACAACCTTCTTATGATTTTCATTCATGCAAATCAACTTTTCACTTTTCCAATCCTGCAAAGCTCGCATATTCATTAACCATGGTCTTCCTAGGATAAATGGGTATCCACTTCCCTTGGTCGACATAACATAAAAATCCACTGCTTTCTTAATGCCGAAGGCCTCCACCAAGACATTTTTACAAATTCCTACGCACCTAGCCTTGCTATTGTTTTCCATTTTCACTTTGATTTCAGGTGTCTCAAGGATGTGCATGCGCAGTCTTTGCATGAGTCCCTCTGTCATGATGCAAATTTGTGCACCCCCATCCACTAGAATTTTCCTAACCAATCTTCCTTTGATGTAACAATCCAGCATAGGTGCAATATCCTCATTCATTTCAGCTTGTGCAATTTTTACAACATGCATACTCTCTTTACCTTTCTCCTAGTGCTTATTGCCTTTGTTAAATCCCTCCTAACTTGTGGACATAATGTAAGAAACTGAGGCCATGAGATATCAGGACCCTTACCTCTCATGTCTTCCAGCAAGTTGTAATGTCTAGGAGGGAAGTCTTGGAGGTTGATACAACATCGAGTCCTCTTAGCTTCCTTGGTCTCCTTTGCCTTCTTTTCTCATCCATGGTCACTTTGTGACATAATTCCTTCTTTCTCCTTACCTTTTCCTCGGACATGCTTAATGCCATTTGCTTCCATATCAACCTCTTTTGACTTTGTCACCTCCACCACATACACATTTGGGTTTGGAAAAGTTGGAAATCCTTCCACTCCTTGTGGAGGTGGTCTTGAGTCCATTTGGACTTTGTAGAAGCCTTGGTTGTTGACTAGTTCCTTCACCTGTATTCATCACTGGGTAATTCAAGTTAGGTCTCCCTAGCTCCCCACGGGGCCAAGGAAAATTATACATCCCATGTCCAGACTCTCCGCAATTCCAACATTGCAAAAGTCTCCTAGGCCATGACTCGCACTCCCCAGCTTTTTTTGTTTGTCCCTTTGGACCTACAACTTGTGCAAGGTGAATTGACAGGATGCTTAAAGATTCATTTAACTTCTCAATCACTTCTGTCGCTACCTCAGGAAGCTCCCTAGATGTCGATGCTTGTGACTTAACTTTGGGTCTAAGACGTTGTATTAGAACCTCTCCCCTTAGGAACTTGAGTTTCCTATACTTCTTGGAAGCTCTAATTTCAGTTACATCATAGGTGGCAGATACATCCACCTCTATCTTAACCTTAAGTGCAAGAAAGAGTCCATCTATGAACCTCTCCTTCTTTAGAAATTATGCACCATCACCAGGGTTAGCAACATTTTGTATCCATCATATCCCAATGATGTAGAAACTCTTGCTTGTACAAGTAGTAGTCATCTAGATCTTTTTGCTTATGAGAAACAATGTCTTGCCATATTTTTTGAGTGTTTTGGGGATCAAAGAAATATCACTTGAAACGATTCACAACTTCCGTGTAATTCCCCTTAACTTTCTCAGGCAAAGAGTCAAATCACGTGCTAGCATCCTTCCTAAGGACCACACCTCAAACATTTTTACACGTTCTTGATCAGTTACTATCCTCTTGATACAACAAGACATCTTGAAATTCGCTAAAAATAATTCTGCATCCTCTTCAGGCTCTCCAAAGAAAAAAGGATATCCAAACATTTGGCGTTGGCTTTCCATTAAATTGATTTTGAAGTGACGCAAGTTTTTTTTTTCTTAAAAAGGTTTACACATTAATGTTTTCTAAATTGCAATCTGTTATACAACAAAATAAAAATATACACATCAAATGATCAATGATAATCAACAAGAGGCAGGATGACAGGATTTGGTGATGCAAGAATTTCTCCTACTCTTTGGGCACCAAACATGAACACCATACATTGTTGAAAATGGATCTTTCTACTAATTGCAACGTTTATTCTAATGTGTGGAGTGAAATGGAAGGGGAAAACCCCTATTCTTGGGCCATTATCGATTGTCTATGGATGGCCTAATGCTTAGAACAAAACAAAAATATAGACGTCCAAACTAAGGTTGTACCTAATGAGAGGCAAAATAAAAGGATTTATTGAAGCGTTTATCTCGGCCAACCTAAGAGGACCTAAAATTTTACGAACTACACGTTGAAATTGCAACTCAGTACTAAAAATTATGTGTACCTTTTGCCTCTTGCAATGGGAATGAAAGGATCATACAAATTCTTGCGATCCATGCAGACTACTTGATTAGTCTAAAGGTTGTTCCTACACAAAAATTACACAAGCCCTCCTCAATGGGGGCACCAAACTGCTCAATTGGGGCTCGGGCAACCACAAGTACAACACAACAACAAATCCACATCCAAACCCAAACAAAATAGGGGCACCACCTAGTTATGGGATGCGAACTAGGATGCAAGAAAGATTTTGTCACAACAACAAAGGGGAGGTGCAACAAAATGCACACAAGAAATCTCACACAAAGACACACACCAAATGGAGCAAGAGAGAGCCAGAGCAAAGGGAAGACAGGGAGAAATGGAATGAAGTTTGTGCAAATACTTGATTAACAACTTGCAAGGTAAGGAAGCATACTATCACACTATCATGGAGCTTGCATAAACTAAAACAACAAGTAGTGAATGGTAAACATTACTAGCACACACACACTGTCTTAGGGTGTGGGAAACCTCTCACCAAAAACCCTCTTACAATGAACAAGAAACTTGGCAATGAAAAAAAACTAACCACTTTCTCAAATAATCTCAATGATGGAACTTAAAAGATATGAGTCACCTTGCATTCACCAAACACGTGGCACAAGTGGAACGACGACGGTTCTAGAACCAAGATAGGCCTTAGAAGCACCAAAACTTCAATGTTGAAAATGGAAGAGCATATACAATAGTGGTTTTAGATAGAGCACTCACACTCTCTCACTTTGCAATGTGTAGCATCAAAGCTTCTCTCACACAAGTATGAAGTTCACAAGATGATGACTACACCTAAATCTCTCCTTGCGTATAGAGTATTGGGGTGCTTGTGAGATGTTGGAGATGATTTACAAGAAGGAGAGGGGACTATTTATGAGTTGAAGACCTCTCATTAAGATTATTAGAAATCCTAATTTACAAGGTAACAAATCAAGATTATGATTTTTTCTAAATATCAAAACAATGCGGGCCTTCTTTGTCTGCTTGAGTCATGGATGTGGGCTCAAAAGAGAGCATTATTGGTAGTAGATAAGGTGAAAGAAAAGTTTTAAGTAAGGAGAGAGAGAGAGAGAGAGAGAGAGAGAGAGAGAGAGAGAGAGAGAGAGAGAGAGTTACTATGCACATGTAGGCTTGAGGTGAGGTGTCTTTTATGGTTAGGTCAATGCTATTTTGTGTTAGTATGTCAGTGGTTTATAGTTAGTAGGATGTGGTAAAATTACATGGCATATGCACTCAAGTTGCACTATATGATTTATACAATGATAAAAATTAAGAGAAGGATGAGAATATACACAATATGATGGAAACCACAACATGGAACGGGAATTTTCCACCTTTCTCCTCCCTTGAATGAAGCGGTTGTAGAGCTTTGTCGGTGTAGTTTTTGTGACCATGGGAAAGTTTAACTTTCCATGATCACAATACTCCTTTTGCAGAGCTTGAGCTTGGATATTTGCTGATTTTTTCTCTTTTGTGAAAGCATGAAGAGGTTATGGTAATATGAATTTGATTCTAGAGAGAGATTTTGAGCTATATGTGTGTAGAGATGATAATTTTTGAGCTATGGAGTAAGGGAGACATGGGAATTGTGAAGAAGATGAACTAAGCCATGAAAGTTGTAGTTTTGAGTGAGGGATGGAGAGGTCTGAGGGTGTGTGTGTATGTGGAAGTAGGAAAGGAGGCGAGAGAAGACTATGGGTTACTTTGTGAGAAAAGTGGGCAGACTGGGGTCTCACCAGTTGTAGCTCCAGAAATGATGAAACAATTTGAGGTGATTATTCAACTTGTGGGCTATATTTTCTTTGTTGATCACTTCTTCAAATTTGGAGTAGAAATAGGTGCCAAAAATATCACCAAAAAGCCTTTTTTTAAAGCCTGAAAAAGTCTTTTACTTTCCTCCTTCTTTGTTGAATTTGCAGAATGCATCCAAGAGTGAGCCCCTCCTTTGTCATATCATGATGTAAAGCATCCAAGTTACCTTTACACATGCATGGAGGAGGATTATTGGTGAATAAAGAAATATATACATGGGGGGACTAGTGTATGGACTATTCATGGATCTTAGCTCAATGAACACATGCTGCTAGAATAGTGAGTAAATAAAAAAAATAGGGAAGAACTATGGATATGGGAAAAGATATTGAAATCATATGATATGGTCCCTCTTTTGTGTGAAAGAGGAAAAGGTATGCACGTAAATGAAAATAATATAATGAACGTGACTAAGGGAGTAGAAATCGATTTTTTGTTTTCACAAGGGTGAGGGTGAAAATGTGGGGGTGATGTGTATAAAAAAAAAAAGAGGTTAGAGTATGTACACATTGGCAAAAAAAATATACTTATGGTGCAAGAGGATGAAAGAAGGCATACATAGGTTTAATAAATTACACACCTAGGTGTAAATATTTAAATAAAATACCAAAATAATTATAAAAAATCGCTATATTTAGGGCACATATACAGTGAAATATTTACATACAAAAAGGCTATAATATACTTTTCTTTTTTATTTTTTTATTTTTTTTGGCTCAACTAACCCAGTGACTAGCTAATTGATGGTTTTTAAGGAGATATGAGGAAAGTCCCCTAACTCACACACGCCTATGTATAGTAAAAGGGTGAGGATAATCACAATGCTTGAGTGATTTGATAGGGGGAGGTAGGTCATTATGGCAATTTTGAATAGCCAAAAAACGGCTATCAAAATCTCAGGGCATGTATTGAGGGTTGTATGGTATCTCATGAGTGTATACCATGAGAGATTTATGAGGCTAAAAAGATAGATTTTTCAAAGGATATTTCGATGGACAAGGGTCAACAAGACAATTTCGGAGCATGCAAGTGACTCTGCCTAGTACTACTAGTGAATCCCCCTAGGGATAATATGTGCTTAAATTTTTCAAGTGAAGAGGAAAACGAGGATGGAGTAGATTTACTGCTAGAACTAGACTCTCTTTAAAGAATTCTGGCAATGTTGACCACTAAGAAAGTGCCAAGTCTTCCATGTCTTTATTTGTCTATAAGTACACAAAAGGAATATGTTGGGATAGGGTGGATCGACAAGACTAGCATTCATGGTGATAGAATTGCTTAATTACAATAGTAATCAGAGAGAGAGAGAGAGAGAGAGAGAGAGAGAGAGAGAGAGAGAGAGAGAGAGTAGACTCAAAATGACAACTTGATTACGATAAAATAACAAGATGCATACAATGATAATGGGTTGGGAATATGTACAAGAAACTAGCTACATATATAGTAGCTGATAGTGACTAGATGCACCTCTCAAGGGTCACATGTGCCTTTTCCCAAGGGTCAAGGGGAATCCCTCCAAAGGTCAAGAGTGGCTCCATAAAGTGTGGAAAATCCATGCTAATTGGGATGAAAATCTTGTGTAACTCATCTGCCACATATGCTAAGCCATGTGCCCACACATGCTTAATTGCTTATAGGACTGCTTATTGCACAAGAGATGGTTCTCACACCAGCTGTCGACGTTAGGCCAAAGGCCACAAACCCAAAAATCCTCCCCTTTGACTTTTGTCTATACAAGTGACCGACTCAATGCCCCACAGGATAGAAGTGACACATACTAGGTAGTCTCACATATTGGGGTAGTCACAGAGACTCGAAGTAGGTCACCACTATCACTGCCAAGTCACGGGCTACTGACTTTTTTTCCATCTCTTCTACGATACTGTAGTCTGGATGCTGTTGTTGCTGCTACATGCTTGGGTGAAGTTGAAGTGTAAGGAGTGAGGACATGAATGGATGGTGAGGGTAAAATGGATATGTGGGTTCTTGTAAAATAAGAAGAAAACTTAGTGAGATCATGTTGAGAGAAGAAGATGGCTGTTTCTTTGGGCAATCTCTCATGTAGTGGTCTTTGGCTAGACAATGTTTGCATGGTGGATCTCCTTCCAATAAACATTTGGTTTGGAAGTGGCTATATTCAGCACACATATAGCACATCAATGGTCGATTGGCTAGCCGAGGGTTGGTGGCATGTGGAGGGTAAGGTGCTCGTGGAGTAGAAACTTGGTCTAGGCTAGGGGTTATATAGAATATTTGTATGAAAGGACCACCATAGGAAGGGGGACACATTAGGAACAATGGGGATAATGACAAGGGGGAGATGTATTAGGGCCTCAATAGGTAGCCCAAGGTGAATTGGTCAAGGGGACCATGGGAACAATGCTCATGTGCATGGCCAAGGCCAAGTTTTGGTGCAAATCAAAATTATCCAGTGTAGCAGCCCACAAGGTTTCTTGAAGCTTTTGTTGAGTCAAAGAGGTCAAGGTCTTCTCCACTCACTTCTTGAACATGGAATCTCCCGATTGTTGTGGTAGCTTGGCTATGAGGGATCTAGCCCATATCATCAATTCACTGAAGGTTTCCTCTGGTCTCAACTCTGAGATTTCTACCTGGTCCAAGGCCTTCTCCCTATAGTCACCCAGTTGAAACTCAGTAGTGAAGGCCACTTTGAGGGAATTCCAATCGGTGAAGTGGCCCTTTGGAAACTGACTATACCATTTGTCCACTCGTCCCTCCAAGGTGGAGGGGAAAAGCACCATATAGGCATCTTATTAGTTTATCCCAAGGCTTTGACAGAGTGACAAGAATCCCCGCACATGGTAAATTGAATCTTCATAAGACAGTACCTTAAACATAGGGAACTTGATGTTGACCCTCGATAGAAGGGTTTTCAATTCCTCTGCCATAATAGGCCTGATGAAAGGGGTGGAAGGTGGTTTTGGAGAAGAGGTTTGAGAGGGTGATGATCGTGGAGATGGCAAAGGTGACCTTTGTTTCTAAGTGCAAGGCTTGGGAAAAGGTAGAGGCAATGGTGCAGGCGAGGTAGCATAAGGTGAGTACAAGTGGTGACAATAGTAATGAATCTTCACAGGACTTCTCAAACGCAATCCACTTGACTTAGAGCAAGTAACAGGAATGCATAGATGCAAAACTGGGGTTTCCTATATTTTAGGCTAAAATTTAGGTAAGGTGGTTGTAGCAAGGATGGATTCCTAGGGATCCCTAGAATGTGGCCACACTATTGGCCTGCCTCACTTTGACTTCCCATGCGACTGGGATAGCTTGAAATACTCGCTAGAGCTATCCAATCGGGCGTGCCAAAAATGAGAGCAAATGTAGATGGAAATGGTGCACAGTTCTCTCTAGTGGTGGGATACTCTGGATGCAGTATGCATGTGGACTCACAAGCTAGCTCAAATGGATATACAATGTGAAAACATGAAATACAAATGAACAAAGAACAAGAACCAAAACATTATCCCAGAAAACCACAAGCCCTCCAAAGCAACACCTTGTACATAAGCAAATGATCGTACAATGATTAGTCTGGTTGTGGCCAACTCTACCTAGTCTACGGCTACATATCAAGGTACGATTGGGATGTAGAGGAGGCTGAGGTGCAATGGAGAGTGCAGCGGGTGAAAAGGTACATGACACAACTAAGAATCACAGTGCAACTAGATAACTAGATAGGCTACAAGGCTCACATGCCAACAAACAACCAAAGTGAAGTACTCCAAGACTAGTGCCCTAGAGTGCAATGCAAGTGCTCCCAAGTGTGTCACACAATGGACTCTCACACAAGTCGAAGACTATGAATACTGTCAAGACTCTCAAAAAATATGGCAATACTCTCAATAACTCTATGACTCTCAAACTTTGGCTAGACTCTCTAGAACTATCTCTATTTCTATTCACTATCTTTGTTGTATATATTCACGAACCAAGGCCATCGCATGGCCACCACATATCTATTGATATTGAAAACATATCTAGCCAAGGCAACACCTGATAATTGAAAATCTTTGCTATTCGTAGCCTAATGAAGCTAGTGGTGAGTCTGGCCACTAGTCACCTGGTTGACCATTGGACGACCCTAGCCCAACCCTGGTCCACGATCACCAAGGCCACTAAAGAAGTGTTTTCTGGTATCTCTTGAATGCTTTGAAGGAGGTGGCCATAGGCTAGCCACACTCTAGATTATGAATGCTACATCTCTGTCCAGGGTGGTCCGAGCCCCACCCTAGCCAGTGATGTGTCCACACTAGGAGCCCGTCGTGTGGGTGATCTAAGAGTGCCAAGGTACCCGGACTAAGTATGTTCATGTCCACCACTATTATTAGGCAAAATGTGGACTCACAAAGGGGCCCTTTAACGAGTTTGACTTTACCTCTCTCTACCAAAATGGGCGCATGGATAAATTTTTGCAAACAAACTCCAAATTTGGTGAAGATTTGACAGTTAGAATGTCTTCTTCAATCTCTATCTACTGATATATAGCACGCCATGAGATTCCTCATATTTTAGAAGATTATTTTTTTTATTCACTTAGATTTTGATAGAGTTGTGACATCATAGTCACTAGCACCTACTATATATGTATCTAGCTGAGCCTTGTGTAGCCCTGTAACCCTACTTCAAAGGGTGGAAGGGGAGAGGGGGTAACCAAGGGTAACCTGCCTGATAACCCAACTTCTCTTTGTATGACTAGAACCTAAGAGGATGATCAACTACTCATCGATCCCAAATTCATGTTCCCTTTTCATTAGCTAGCTTTAGAGTATCTTATACTGAGATTGCTACATCTAGAGCTTGAACTTTTTAACAATCCTACGATAGCTAAAGTTGAGGGTAGATCCTGTCAAGAAAACCCCTAATTTGTTTTCCTTTCATAGACTCATTCATAACAATGCTAACATTATCTAGGAATTCATATTTTATTGGGTTTGTAACCTTTGGCCTAACACCGACAGCTGGTGTGAGAAACGTCTCTTGTACAAAAAGGAGTCTAGTAAGCAAGTAAGCATGTGAGGGCACATGGCTTAGTATATGTGGAAGATGAGTTACACAAGAGCCCAAATTGCCATCCCAGTTAGCATGACTTTTCCACGCTTTATGGAGCTACTCTTGACCTTTGGAGAGTTTCCTCTTACCCTTGGGAAAAGGCACATGTGACGCGTGAGAAGTGCATCTAGTCACTAGCACCTACTATATATGTATCTAGTTTCTTATACTCTCTCTCTCTCTCTCTCTCACTCATTACTAATGTAATAAGCAATGCTATCACCATGAATGCTAGTCCTATTGACCCAAGTTTTTGCATTAATTTACCTCTTAGACCGCATATTGTGTTGATTTTTAACCAATTTTGCACATAGAAAATCCTCTACCTACAAGAATCCCAAAAGAGTCAACTAGATTGAGATGCACTTATGCCATAAGACATTGAAACAAGACCACACTACAAGACATGGAAACCCAAGCTTTGACTCAAGGAAGGATACACAAACTAACAACATTGCTAGTGGAGGAGATTTTGAAGACCACCCACAAAAGTGTTTCTTTGTAGGAACTTCTCCAAATAGACAGGGTGACCTTCTGAGGGCAGTGTAGTTTCTCTACCTCTCATGCCCAAATAGTGGCGGCCCCTTGCCCACACTCACCACACTAAAGAGTCATACATGATTGTCTATCCACCAACCCCACTCACTGATGATAAAATCCCTCGTTCACAATGTCCATTTATGGCCAACATTTTACAGGTTCCATCGTGGATAGTGGCTTAAATATTAACCTCATGCCAAAGTTCACCATGCAACAGATTGGCTTGGTGCCCACCAAGATTTCCTCTTTTACTGTCACTTTGGCCGATCACTGTAAAGTCCATCCAATAGGAGTGGTGGAAAAAGTCCCAATGGTGGTAGAAGACTTTTATTTTTGGCTATATTTTATGGTGGTCCATCTACCAAAAGTAGATGGCAGCTTCCCTCTATTGATTGGCAGGACTTGTTTATGACATACTTGTGTGCTTCATGATTGGGGTAATGATACTATGTGGATCACCACACCAAGCACAAAGCATATACATATTCAACTAGAAAATGGAGCCAACCCATCCAATAGAAAGTCAGGATGACCAAAAGGAAGAAGCCAATATAGAAGAACAAACTCCATAGGAGGAAGTGGTCTTGAGTGAAGACAACAAGCTCCTCAAATAGTTAGAAGTAGCACTTGAACCTCATTGTTTTGTAGTCCCTGCATGAATTGAAGATGACACATGCCTCAAGGAATAAGAATAATCTCTTGGACTTGGAGAGCTCATCACTCATTATAGGCATGGTAAGAAGTATCCCCTACACTAGATTGGTATTTTATTTTTTATGTGCAAATTGATGCTAGTATCACCACTGTGGGCGTAGTCCTTACCTAGCCTAGCAAGGAGTACAAGTTGGACCTGCCTATCTACTATGAAAGTTTTCTACTCACAAAGAATAAGCAAAACTATAGCACCACTGAGAGAAGGCTTGACCATTGTATATGCGCTATAGAAGTGTAAGCATTAACTTCTAGGTATCCATTATGTAGTCATCACTAATCACCAGGCTCTCAAGTATCTCCTCAACAAGACCCAAGTTGTTGCCGGATGGATTTGGAGGTGGTTATTGTTGTTTTAAGAGGTTGACTTTGAGATTTTTGTTCGCCCTGTCAAGGAGAATTAGATGGTCAATTGTCTTGCTAGGATTGAGTCAAGAGCACCATCCTTAGGAGTAGAAGATATCCGCCCTAACATATTTCTTTCTAAGATGGACATTGTCACCAACTGGTACTTCAATGTTATACATTTTCTATTTACAGGCTCTTATCCAACTGATCTATCAAGCTTGAAAAAGAGGAGACTGCTTATCAATAGTAAGTCCTACATCGTGATTGGAAACATGATCTAGAAAAGCGGTCTAAATGGGATTCTTTGCCATTGTGTCCTAACCATGAATTCGAAGACATTTTAGAAGATGCTCATTGTGGTAGCCTACGTGGCCACTACCCAAGCTTGGCACATCACCGTCCATCACATTCTACACACTAGGTTATTGTGGCCATACATTCTTCATGATGCAGTGCAATATGATTGATCTTGTGATTTGTGCTAGCGGTGTGCTCCAAAACCAACTCGCCAGGCTAATTGTCCCTTGTAGATATCTTTGGTATAATTCACCTTCGAAAGATGGAGTATAGATTTAGTTGGGCCAATCAACCTGGCTGGCCAACCAGAGAATAAAAAGTATCTTTTGGTAGCCATTGACTATGATTCCAAATGGGTAGAGTTGGTAGCAACTCTTGACTGCACCTTAGCCACAATGGAGAAGTTTTTATATGAAAACATCTTCTACAATTTGTCTACCCTTTAGAGATGACTAGTGATCAAGGCATCCACTTTGTCAATGAGCTGTCAACCAGCCTTTTTGACATGTACAAAACATTACACACAAAGTCATGCTCCTACTATCCTTGAGCCAATGGCGAGGCTAAAAGCACTAACAAAATACTTCTATCACTGCAAACTTGTCACCTTCACCCAACCTCCTTGCTGATAAAAACTTTGGGTGCTACATGGGCATATATGATTGCTTTCAAAGCCACAACTAAACAATCTTCATTTCAACTTGCCTTTGTCCCTAGAGGCGATGGCCCCATTTGAGTCTCACTTTGATTCACCTAGGGTCACAACTCAAAGCAGACTATCCCAAAAGCCAACACTTTGATATGGCAAGTTGGCTCACCAAATTAAAGATGAAGAGTGAACGATGCAAGTGTAGTGCAAGGGAGAAGAAGAGTAGAAATGATCAGGATGTGGATGGAGATCCCAATGAGGGCTTTGTGAATTATACCTCACTGCTCCTTACTCTTTCATTATATCCAAAGAATAGGTTAATGGTTAGTGATGGGAAGCCAACCACTTAGCCTGAACCCTAACAATCTCTCACTTGAAGGCCAACGTGGCCCAAGTGTCTATAAGTCTAAGGGTTAGTATGCTCAATTATACAAGTTTGAAGCACGACCATAGCTTCACCCTATCAAAAACATAGCCAAAGGTGGATCTACTAGTGTCCACACAACACGCATAATCAAAATTAGTGTATCCAAGTATGGATGCATCACTATTCCCAAAGTGTAAGCACTCGCTAGTTGCACTCTTGATATATCTCAAGATATGCTTCACTACTTCCCAATTCTTTTTGCATGGGTTTTCATATACCTATTGACCACTTCCCTTGCAAATGCAATGTCTGGCCGTGTAATAACCATGGCATACTTGAGACTACCACCTTTTTTATCTCTTCCTTTTCAGCATCCAATTTGGGACAATCATTCTTGCTAAGTTTTACATATGCAACCAGTGGGGTACTCAATGATTCCCCCCTTGCATGTTAAAATGATGCAAGACCTTATGAATATACTCTTCCTATGATAGTTCAAGTATTCCATACTTATGATCTCTCTTGATGTTCATACCAAGAAAATGATGTGCATCACCCTTGAGAAGCACAATATCATCTTTTGACTTCCTAGTTATAAGCATGTCATCCAGGTACAAGATTAGAATGATTAGGGAACCATTGTTCAACCTCATTGTGTACAATTTTTGATCCTCTTGGCTCCATATATAACCTTGGGATTGAATGTACTTATCAAACATGATGTACCACTGCCTTGATCCTTGCTTTAGTCCATAAAAATCTGTCTTGAGTCTACACACCAGTTCTACCCTTGTTGGCTTCTCAAGCTTTATCTCAAAACCTTTTGGTTTTTCCATGTAGACATCCTCTTCTAGATCCCCATGAAGAAATGTTGTCTTCACATCCGTTTGGACTAACTCTATGTCCTCTATGGCTACTAAACCAAGCAAAAGATGCAGTGTAGTCATCTTGACAACTGGACAAAATATCTCATCAAAATCTACGCCTTTCTTTTGCTTGAATTTTTTAGCAACCAATCTAGACTTATACTTAGACTCAGGATCTTCTACTGTGTACTTCTTCTTGTACACCAGTTTACAAGGCGATTCTTGTTTACCCTCGTGTAACTCTATCAATTTTAAAGTCTCATTAGCTAATATCAAGTTATACTCAAATTGATTAAGAGATACTTCATGCAGGTAATCTCTTGTGTAGACACCTAAGAAAACCTAATATGACTAATTTCTTGGGATTATTTCACATCTTTCTCCTCTGTTCACATGGAGGAAAAATTTTCTCTCGTGAAAATTGTGAATAAGATTCCAACTGCAGAGGCAGTGCTGAAGATTTGTTTCTTAGTTGCAGCATTGATTATGTATCTAGGGGTGGTATTTTTAGGGGTAGGACATAATTAATCCACAATCACTCCATGGGTGTTGACAATCGTGATTTTAGGTCAGTATAATTGTATTTTTAAGGATAGAAGTCTGCAATCTACCAAGGGGTAGTGGAAAAATTCAACTTTCTCAATTGATTTCAAACACTTTTGATCATGATAGACTATTCATGCTCGCTGTTGGGTTGATCAATGTTTTGCAAAGTATAATTAAGTGGTCTGGCATTGCAAAAGCTAACCACGAGGTTCGGATTGCAAAGGAAACACCCAGGGTCACCAATTTTTACTGCTTGTTTTTCACTAATCTTTTATTTAGTGCTCAACATGTCACCAATATATTACCTCTTTAAGGATGGTTTTATAATAAACCACCTATGTAGTTGTATCTTTCAGGTTTGCAAAGTGCACATGACTACGGGTAAGGGAACGTTAAGTTCAATCTCCAGGTATGCATATGATTTGGTTTTATTCCCTTTTTGAATCTACTTTGCTTGATTTTTTGCAAGTCGGATGAATAAGATTGAATGCTTTCATCCATTTTGCTCTTCAAAGGCATGACAAGGTTATGTATGAGCAAAGAATTTTGGGCCACAATGTCCCAAATACATTTTTGCATTATGCAGTTATGGATCTACATGTAGGGTTTTCTTTGGCCCATGTTGTCACATGTGATACAACATGGTCTAGGAACTCAAGGAATTTGGTTTGGCCAATGTGGAGAAAAGTATATGAGGGTCCCTCTCACTCATGTGGCAAAGTGTTTACGATTATCTCTACACACAAGTACATCTCATACTTGAAGGATGTTGTTTTTTGAGGCATCCTTAATTGAGACATATTCCACATGTGGAGAATATGAGTCTCTAGGACTGACAATGGTGCACGCTATTTCAATTATGTGTCACGACAAAGTCCCTAGATGCTGGTCAAATCCATTTTATAAATCATTTTGAGCACCTGTATCAAGAACAATTTCAGTGGCCACAAATTTTTGGATACTTAGGACAACTTGTTAAGGTTACAAGTGCTACTAAACAACATTAACAGATGGTTATCTATCCATATAGTGAGTCTATGTGTTATGAATAAAAATGTTTCATTCTTTGTATCTAGAAGTGACTTAGGCTTCACATTCTATATGGTTCAAACTTTTCAACAAGGCTTGCAAATGATTGTAGTAGAAATTATTAGATATAACAATCACCAGTAGAGGTTATGGATTGGTTTGGCTGCTTGTGGGTCTTTTGAGTTAACCAAGATGGAGTTTTACCTCAACTATGGATTTTTACCTCAACTATGTTGTAAAGAATTGTGATCCCTATTTATTAGTCATTTTGACAGATTGTATATAAGTGGAGGGGGAACACACCTAAGTATTGTCATTTATGCAAAGAGATAGATATATTACAAGTGCAATCTTGATGATATGCGCATATGTTAGCACCAATCAATCTGATTAGAAATCATATATTGTTCTAGTTGGAGTTTTCTTACCATAAGGTAGAGCATGCTTGCGACTAGATTTGGCCTCTTCATGTTTAAGTCAGGTTCTCAATCTTGAACACTAGTTATGGTGGGGTTCTTTACTAACGAAGATTGATAAAAAGTCAAGGATGACGAGTTACATCAGCCATTTACTTTCATGGAAAGAGAAAAGAGGTAGTCTTTTGGGTATATCTTAGTCGTGATAACTCATTTAGCATACTGTTAGAGTTTTTTTTGGCAAAGGGAAAGGGGGTTCTGACCGAGAAAGAGAGCATTTGCATGAGATCTAAAGCACTTTAAGCAATCTTGAAAATGCATTTTGTTAAGAATCATCATGATGACGATACTGTCACTTGATTTTCCTTGAGGAGTTGTTTTGATAGGGTATGATGTGCTTGGAATGATGAAATGAAGTCCTTGGCTAGAGAAAAGATCAACTCATGATGCGTGTGTCAAGGTTTCCTATGGTTCCCCATGGACCTATGCTTGAAAGGATGGTCTCAGGATTTAGAGATAGAGAGAATCTCTCATTCAAAGAGAGCAAGGAGAGAGAGCACCGATGTGGAGAAAGGATCCAAGATGGAAACCCCTCTGCAAGTGATCCATATTAACATGAAATTTTTTTTCATTATTAAAGATATAAGGTTATGCTTTTCTTAAGAATATATTGGAGAAACCCTAAAGGGCCACCACCCTTTCAAGCAAAGAAGACGCCATCCTGAAGGTGTTGGCGGGAGCCGAGAGGGGGCTCTGTCTATAGGGCTAAGGTGCGAAGATTAAGAAAAGGGATGATCTATGAAGAAGGTGGCTGATATGATGTAATAAAGAGAGAGAAGATGTGCACATGAGTGAATGTGTGTGTGTATGTGTGTAGACATGGGCTTCAAAGACGAAATTAAGAGAGAGACAAGGTCCTGATGAGGGATTATTCTACCACGTTAAAATTTCATTTTTAAAGGTAATTTACATGGTGTGAATAGGGTCTTTTAAGACCATAGCAAAAAAACCACACAAAAGGCCATGTCCTAAATCTGAAACATCACAATGAGAGGGCATGAGAAGAGTAGCGAGGGGTGAGATTTACCATGCTAAGGGGGCACATTGTAGAGAGATGTTTTTGTTTCATGATGGAAATGTGAAGAGAGAGTGTGTATCATGCTCTCGAGAGGGAGCATGCAGAGAGGATTGAGATGGAGAGATTTACTCTCTACTGCGAGGCCGAGTAGGTGAGGGAGAACAGAGAGAGCTTTTTTTCTGCTGCGAGGAGATGGGGGCAAAGATAAGGAAGAGAGTTAGTGAGAGAGAGCCCCTTGTGAGTGCACGAATGTGGTGCGTGTGCGGAGAGAGAGAGAGAGAGAGAGAGAGAGAGAGAGAGAGAGAGAGAGAGAGAGAGAGAGAGAGAGAGAGAGAGAGAGAGAGAGAACAACACAGGATGTGGGTGGAGCTCCCAAATCTCACTGTATGAGCACAATGTGGGAATGTGAGTGAGAGCTCCTTATTCTTTGTATGTATAAAGAATAAGGAGATAGATGTGGGTGGTCAAACATTGGCTGGCAGACAGTGGCAAAGCACGATGAGGGACACCACCTTTACCTAACATTCTCCCACTAAAGGATGTGTGCTCAGGGGGTCCACCTCTATGTATGTAAGTATACCATGAGAGTTCAACAGGAGGGGTTTTTTAATTCAAAAATTTTGGGTAGCTTTACATAAATATATTTAAATAAGGGGTTTTTTGTTTGCACTTTGAAAGAAAACCCGTAAGTTCATAAAGAAAGAGGGGTTGTTTTATTAGTTCAAGATTCACAGATAAGGGGTTTTTCAAATACCCTTTGAACGCACGTTGTATAGATGGTCTACATATAGTGACCCCCCTGAGGCTATGTGCTGATAAGTGGCGAGAAGACTAGCCTACAACCAGTATATACAAGAGGTGAGAGAAGACAACTCTCAACCTATGCCCAATGGCTCACTTTGTAACCTCTCTAGTGTAGATGCAACATGCATACTGTGGGACGCATGTTTAACCTCACCATCCTATCTTATTGCAGTATTAGCAAGAATCACGATTAAATTGTCAATCCATCGGACGAAGCTGACTCGACTAGTGTATAGAGGCTACAAGAGGTTGTCAATATCTCGGAAAACAACTAACAACTCGTATCTAACTCAAGCTACACTCAAGTGACTGAAATCACCAAAAGCCAATCGCTCATCGGCAAACAAATCATATCCGTTATAGCATCAAATGAAATCAAAATGTAACAAAACTTCTAGGACATGTTTATAAGACCTAAGCACACATGCATATGGTCTCAAACCCCACTTTAGGTCAAGTTCCAAAATTGCGATTATTAACAGCAGTGGATTTTTGACCTAGTCGTTTTTGACCCAGAATGTATCAAAATGCTTAGCAATGATGCCCCATTACCCCGCCTATGCTTAGTTTTTGACTTAAAAGTGTAAATTCTTAGTTATGATGAAATTAGGCCATGGGTCGGTGATGCCAAAAGCTACGAATTACTGTGATGTGCTTACGTCAAAGCGTAGAGCTCTTACCTGCGGTTGCAATGCCACAAACATGACTGCAATGTGACAACACGGGAGGGAGTAGGAAGCGCGAGAAGGAGAGTAGTGAGCGTCGTTAGCTCACGCTGTGTATTTCATTATCCAAAACATAATAAAATCTTTACAAAGTTGGCTTTTATACTGATGGGGGCTTTTCACAAGCCAAGCTCCCATACCCCTCTTCTCTCGTCCCCACCCCATGAAAACCCCCTCTTAGGGAGGGAGTGATAAAAGACATTGGAAAAAGTAAGAAAAAACTAAAGTATGATTATGTAAATATATGAGAAAGGTAAAATAGGCCACCTCATGCCTGCGGGGCAGCCCATCCCCACCTTGCCTCCTTTTTCTTCACTGTTGCCCCGCCGTGTGTCCCTTTTCCTCTCCTCCACTCAAAAGGTCAACCCCCTCTCTCTTCCCCTTGTCCTTTCTCCTTTCTCTCTCCCCTCAAGCTACCCCACCTCTCACCAATAATGCATTTTAACTCACCAATAATGCATCCTAACTCACATGCAACTTACCCTATCTTCTAAAATAGTATACCCCACCCCCTCTTTCTCTCTCCTATCATATCCCATGACCCAAATATCCCCCCCTCTCTCTAAAGGGAGCCATGTCTCTTGTCTTGTAGCTAAATAACCTCCCCCACACTCACACACACTCAGTTTCACTAAAAAAGGTGCCCATAGACCCATCCCCACCCGGTGGTTACCTGATTTTTCTTGTGTTCACACACATCTGCACACAGATTCACCTCTGAACACACTCCTCTCTCTCCCCTCTTGTAATTACTTTATTCTCCATGTCACCTCTCACTGTTTTTCATCAACCCATCTCTCTCTCTTAGTCTCTCTCTCATGAGACTACTGTTCTGGCACATATACACACAGCCAGACAAGTGGGGCCCACAGTCACATGGCCTATGTAGATAATGATTTCTTCATTTCTAAATTCTAGAATTTCTCCCCCCCCTCCTCCCCTATATAAAGAGGGGTCACCATCACACAAAAACACACAACATCACCAAAGAGTACACTATGCACTGTGTGTGCCTAGTGCACACACACACACCCACACCATCACCATCACCGCAATCACCATGCTTGTCTTGAGCATGACCTCTACACCCTTGGCTATGGAAGATGAAGGGCAACTAAATGAAGGATGATGGCCATAATCCTCGTGCGAGTCTTCGCCATCAAATCCCACCTATCCGCCATGTGCTCTACCACTCTCTCCCTTCTCATTCCCCTACCCTATGCTCCCCATTTCATCGCCTAATTCTCTAAATAAAGCTTGAGGTTTTGTGAGTATGTTTTCTTGCAATGTTTTGCCCATGTGAGGTGTGCGGAATCGCCACCTAGTCTTGTGTTTTGGAGTGAGCTTGTGTACGTGTGAAGGGTGTGCGGATTCGCCATCCTTTTGTGATGCCTAAGTACTAAGCCGCTATACCCCCTCCCTCTCTCTCTCTCTCTCTCTCTCTCTCTCTCTCTCACTTGATCTCATTCCCTTTCCTCTTCATCAATACTCCCAAGCATCCATCTCTCTTGGATGAAAACTTTGTTATGGTGGTGTGTTGTTTGCGTCCTAGCCGCTGAAGCTAGGTGGTGCCCCCTGTTTGCTTTACCATGTTAGGCTCAAGGCGCGCCATTTCGGTCCCCGGTGTTTTAGAGGCCGTCGGGGTTCGGGGTTCGCTTTGCTCCCGTCATTTGGTGCCCCCACTGAGGATCTTTTCATGAAAACCTTCAGTTTACAAGACTGAAACCCCTAAACTATTTTGAATGGATGAATGGCTAGCAGGATTTGCTAATTGGACGACAGAAGAAGAAGAGCTCCAAGCACAACTAGAAGAACTCCGCATCTCCATCGAAGCTTGAGTGCCAGGCGTAACGGTAATGGATTTGCAGTGGGAGAGTCAACCAACACGCCGAACCCAATGGATATACATAGGCCAAGTGCCAAGAAGAAGAAGGAGAAGGTCGAAACCATGTCCGCAACCTACAACCAACCCACAACAACAAAATGGAAGGAGCTCTACACAATAGAGAATCAACACTATTCTACTTTGAGAATCGGGTAACTCAAGTCACCGAGGTAATTATCACAGTCAGTTTTCAAGTCGCACCTGATGGTGCAGCACAGATAACGGAATCATTGGCTCACACTCTCATTAGAGAAACTAGGGATCTACTGAGTTTGTTTCAGGAAAGAACACCACCCTCTCCCACAAGCTTGGATAGTGACTAAGCACCTCTAAGCTTCACATGCATCAGTACAACCTACCTCAAGACAGATCACACATACCAACACGTGTACGCTCAATCAAGGTAATACTGGATTTGAAGGCTCACTACCAGCACGTCATTGAGACCATGCTAGGTGGGGAGCGATTTTTTGAGGTTCTGGCATCAGATCAACCATTTGTACTACCTTTGGTACAAGGCAATGTACCGTTTGAAGTTTTAATCTATGTCCTATTATAAGAGGGTATACACGCCTCCTTGTAAAGAAGAAAAAAGCTTTTGCAAGTTAAGCAGTGTGTCTTTCTAGCTCTCTCTCAATAATCATGGCAAGTGTATTATTTCCAACATTTAAAGGAAAGAAGGGGGAGGATTTGGTAACAGACTTCCTAGATGACTTTGAAGTAGCATGTGTAGTGAGCAACAAAGATACGGATGAATCCCGGGTTAGAATCTTTAAGCATCTCATGAAGCTAGAAGCTAGATCATGGTACAATGCACTTCCACAAGCAACCAAGGATGACTGGGAACCCTTAAAAACCACTTTTAAGAGGCGCTTTGGGGGGGGTACCACTTCAGAAAAGTTGTGGGACAAGTTGAGAGACTTGAAGCAGAAGGGTCTTTTAGAATATGCCACCTATGAGTCCAAATTTGTGGATTTGTGGGAACGGTGGGTTGAGTCATTGGCTAGGGGGGAAGCTGCACCCGATTTCCTAAAAAAATATCGGTTCACGCATGGCTTATGGCCGCTCCTCAAGGAGAAGGTGAAAGGTAGATTCCCGGCTACGTACGAGTTAGCCGTTGAGATTGCTCGCCTTAAAGACAAGAAGATGCGAATGGAAGCCAAAGAAACCGAGTCAACAGAATCAGGAACATCGCGTCGACCAGCAACTACGACAACCACCATTCCACCACCACCACCGGCTCTTGGGGTAAGAGATGACCAACAAGATATGTTGGCCCATATTACTGACCAACTGCAGAATTTGTCTATCCACTTAATACAACAAGGGAGGAGTCAAGAAAGAGATCAAGACCCTGGAAGAGCACGACGACAAAACAGGGAGTATCATTGCTACAACTACGGAGAAGACGGTCACGGTATGTACTACTGTCCCAAACCACGACAAAACTATAATAGAGGAGGTAGGAGGAACCAATTGTCACCCCCTAGAGAAAGAACACCCCCACCCCGAGCACCACCCCCACCAACACAAATTCTACGTCCACCCCAGACACCACTACAAGCATCCATCCCACCTCTTCCACCAGCCCCACCACCTAATCGCCCTGTAAACATCATAAGGCTAGAAGAGAAAGGAAAAGCCATAGTAGTGGATCCACCCAGAGCAAAGGAGAGGGACAAGGGTAAGGAGAAGGTAACCTTTTTAGAACCACTTGAATCCATGACTGTGAAAAGAGCTAGGAGGGAGAAAGCTACACAATCAGATGATGAGAGAAGCATGAGAGGAGAAACTAGCAAGTGACCATCCAGGCCACGACGGAAATTGGGCATCACCGACTTCCAGCTAGGGGAAAGTTCTAAGCCCTATAATCTAACATTGGATGTGGCAGAGCAAGGACCGAAGATTACATGGCCACAACTGCTACATCTTGTACCTAAAGTAAGGCGACAATGGTCTAAAATGGTAAGTACAAGACGCTCCAAAACAAAGATAGCCGGAGCAATTTCGGGATGCAACATGGATGACATCCTTCCAATTGTGGACGTAAACATAAAAGGAAAGAGGGTTGGAAACACCTACATTGATGGAGGTGCACAAATCTGTGTAATGAGCGAAGCTATGATGCTTCAATTAGGGCTCGAGGTTGACAGGCCTTCTCCATGCAAGGCAAAGATGGCAAACAACGCAAAAGTAAAGTGTGTGGGTGTGGTAAGTGCCGTGAAAATCAAAGCTTTCAACACTGAGGTAGAGGTAGATGTTTTTGTAATGCCTACTAAGGGGGAGGGCTATCCACTAATTTTGGGAAGGCCATGGTTGATGGCCATGAAAGCAAAACAGGACTGGGGTACTGGCCTTCTACGCATGACCGGTAAGAAAGGGGAGACAATCTACTATGACATGAGGATTGGCAAGCAGAAGCAAATGAATCTGGAAACATCGGCAGATGAAACCACTAGCGAATCTTCCAGTTCTGAGGAGGAGACCACATCCACCGACGAAAGTGACAGTTCCATTGATGTGATGGGTATCATTATGAAGGATCCACCAAGGGTAAGAACAACTGGTGATCCATCACCAAAAGGGCAACCCAATGAAGAGGAGAGCAAATCACCTGGCCTAGGAGGAAGTAGGTTGAAGGGTATGTTGTCTACGGAATTAACACTTGAGGAGAAAGATAGTTTTTTGCAAATGTTGATGGGATTTCCTAACCTGTTCATTGACAACTATGAAAGAATCACAGGCATTACAGTGGTGGAACATCATATTAAGCTGAAGGAAGGGGTAAAACCAGTTGTGCAAAAGCTACGACGACTGGGGGTCATACAAGAAAAGGCACTCTTGGCCGAGGTAAGGAAACTGCTGGAGGCGGGATTCATCTATCCTGTAGAAAACTCAGAATGGATGTCACCCGTAGTGGTGACGCCTAAAAAGAATGGTAAGTGGAGGGTCTGTGTTGACTACAAACCACTAAATGCAGCTACAAAGAGAGACCACTTTCCTCTCCCTTTCTTGGATGAAATTCTGAATGAAGTAGCGGGTTTTGAATGCTATACCGTCTGTGATGGTTATTCTGGATACTTTCAAATACGCATAGCCTTGGAAGATCAGCTAAAAACCACTTTTATCATGCCATGGGGTTGTTTTGCATACAGGGTTATGCCATTTGGTCTCACAAATGCACCTGCCACATTCCAAAGATATGTCACATATGTTTTTCAATCGTTCTTTGGAACATCCATAAGAGTGTTCATTGATGATTTTTGTATATATAGCTCCCGTATTTCACATTTAGAAAAGGTAACTGAAGGTTTGGCCAGGTTGCAGAGCCTAGGTGGGCAATTAAATGTGGATAAATGCCACATTGGGGAGAGTAAAGTCATTCTACTAGGCCATGAAATTTCAGCAAAAGGTATCAATGCCGACCCAAGTAAGGTGTCCACACTCATAGCCCTACCTTCACCAACAACCGCATGTCAACTGGTCTCTTTTCTACAGAAGGTGAGGTACTTAAGTTGATTGATACATCTACTATCACAACTTGTTCTACCACTGCAACAACTCACTCAAAGATCAACTTTCACTTGGGACGAGGAAAGCGAACATCACTACAACAAGGTAAAGGAGGTCTTAGCCACTCTGCCAACTATCTCACCACCTAAGTGGGATGAAAAATTCTATGTCACGTCAAGTGTTCATGATGACTCATTGGAGGCTGTGCTACTCCAAAAGGATACGACGACATCTTTCATGAGGCCAATCTACTTCTCTAGTCGAATGATGACAGCAGGAGAGAAAGGTTTCACCCATGTGGAACACTTAGTCCTAACTCTTAGATTTGCAACTACAAAGTTTAGGTCATATTTGCTGCCTAAGAAATTTGTGATTCTAACCACGGATGAAATATTTCCCTATGTTGTACAACACATGGATGTGTCTGCTAGAATTACTAAATGGCTAGTTCGTCTGCAAGAGTTTGACTACACGGTACAGGTAGAAAGCACGATGAGGGCAAGTTTGGGGGGACTCATGACCTACCAAGTCTTTGAAAGGAAGGAGAAGCAATCTAAGGGAGGAGAAGTTCGATTACCTCCAGTACCACCGATGGTAGAAGGAGCATACTCTCTCTACTTTGATGGAGCCTACAAGCGAGCGTCCGACAAAGCAGCTGCAGGCATAGTGGTCTTTGATGACAAAGGGACAAAGGTATTTTCGTTCAGCCAATTGTTAGATTCACATTCTAACAATGAAGCTGAGTATGCAGCACTAACCAAGGGTCTACAATGGTGCGTCTTGCAAGGTGTACAACGCCTTAATGTATTTGGGGATGCTCTACTTCTGGTAAGGCAAGTAAATGGAGCATGGACATGCAAGAATCCTAGTTTAAGGACTCACTTAAGTGGTGTAAAAACCTTGTTGGGTAAGTTTAAAGAAGTTCAAATACACCATATCCCAAGGGCTCAAAACCAAGAAGAAGATGTCCTAGCAAGTGAAAGACTACAGGAAGTGGTGGCTGGAGCAATAAAACTAAAGCTCCCTCTATTTCAAGGAAGTGATGCCTTGCCTGACATCATGCATTTTTTGGAAACAGGGGAATGCCCATCAGATTTAACAAAGGGACAGAAGCAATGGCTGACGCGGAAGGCCACAAGGTATCGACTCATCAATGACGGTTTGTACTGTAAGGGTAAGGACCAAATACTCAGGAAGGTCCCTCTCTGTCAGGAAATCACGGGAGTAATTGCTAGCTGTCACAAAGGGGTTTGTGGTGGTCACTTTGCCCTAGACATAACAAGTAGGAAAATCTTGCAGGAAGGCTTCATATGGCCTAGCCTCAACCGTGATGTACACCACTGGTGCAAAACATGTAAGTTGTGTGAAAAGGCCGGCACTAGGTCACTTATGCCTGAACCACAGACACCTATTCTCGCATATGTCCCATTTGAAAAATGGGGTATCGATGCCATTGGGCCATTACCTAGGGCCAACTCAGGAAAATTCTACATTATCATGGGGGTCGACTACATGACTAGATGGGCAGAGGCTACAGCCACCACTAGAATCACAGCGGTAGAGGTAGCTAAATTTATCTACGAGCACATATGCTGTAGGTTTGGCACACCTTTAGAGATCATCTCTGATAGAGGGCCAGGTTTCAGAGCAGACTTGGTAGGAGAATTAATGGAAAAACTGGGCATTACAAGGAGGCACTCTTCACCATATTACCCTCAATGTAATGGCCTAGTTGAAAAGGTAAATGGAATGGTTTCTAAAATTATTACCAAGCAGGTAAACAATCATCCTGGAGACTGGGATAAGTATCTACTACCAGCTTTATGGGCCTACAGAACTTCATTTCGTACATCCTTGGGATTCACACCGTATCATCTAGTATTTGGTAAGGAAGCAATCTTGCCCATTGAAGTGCAACTACAAAGTCTCAGAGTAATGGCAAGCCAGCTTCAACAGCCCAACATGCATTTGAGAGATCACATCATCAACTTGGAAAGACTGCAGCTGGACAGAGAAGAAGCAATAAATTATTATGCAGCACAAGCAGAGCATAGACGGCTTAGCTTTAACGAGCATCTCCGGAAAAAAGAATTGAAGAAAGGAATGTTGGTGCTCCGCTACGACAATCGCTTCGACACGCGCAAGGATAAGAAACTCCTACTCCGATGGGAAGGTCCTTTCATCGTCAGGAAAAAGTATGCCAATGGAAGCTATCAGCTTATGGAGGCTGGTGGAAAACTTCATAAAACCAGGGTAAATGGTTGGCGACTTAAACCTTATTTTCTTCGATTTGACCAGGCTCCACCAATTGACATTCCAGATGAGGACACACCATCAGCCGCCACCTCCGACGATAATGATCAAACAGATGAGCTAGAGACATGAATGCCTCTAGCCAAAAGGGGAGGGCTAATGATGGGGGATTTTCACAAGCCAAGCTCCCATACCCCTCTTCTCTCGTCCCCACCCCATGAAAACCCCCTCTTAGGGAGGGAGTGATAAAAGACATTGGAAAAAGTAAGAAAAAACTAAAGTATGATTATGTAAATATATGAGAAAGGTAAAATAGGCCACCTCATGCCTGCGGGGCAGCCCATCCCCACCTTGCCTCCTTTTTCTTCACTGTTGCCCCGCCGTGTGTCCCTTTTCCTCTCCTCCACTCAAAAGGTCAACCCCCTCTCTCTTCCCCTTGTCCTTTCTCCTTTCTCTCTCCCCTCAAGCTACCCCACCTCTCACCAATAATGCATTCTTACTCACCAATAATGCACCCTAACTCACATGCAACTTACCTATCTTCTAAAATAGTATATCCCACCCCCTCTTTCTCTCTCCTATCATATCCCATGACCCAAATACCCCCCCCTCTCTCTAAAGGGTGCCATGTCTCTTGTCTTGTAGCTAAATAACCTCCCCCACACTCACACACACTCAGTTTCACTAAAAAAGGTGTCCACAGACCCATCCCCACCCGGTGGTTACCTGATTTTTCTTGTGTTCACACACATCTGCACACAGATTCACCTCTGAACACACTCCTCTCTCTCCCCTCTTGTAATTACTTTATTCTCCATGTCACCTCTCACTTTTTTTCATCAACCCATCTCTCTCTCTTAGTCTCTCTCTCATGAGACTGCTGTTCTGGCACATATACACACAGCCAGACAAGTGGGGCCCACAGTCACATGGCCTATGTAGATAATGATTTCTTCATTTCTAAATTCTAGAATTTCTCCCCCCCCTCCTCCCCTATATAAAGAGGGGTCACCATCACACAAAAACACACAACATCACCAAAGAGTACACTATGCACTGTGTGTGCCTAGTGCACACACACACACCCACACCATCACCATCACCGCAATCACCATGCTTGTCTTGAGCATGACCTCTACACCCTTGGCTATGGAAGATGAAGGGCAACTAAATGAAGGATGATGGCCATAATCCTCGTGCGAGTCTTCGCCATCAAATCCCACCTATCCGCCATGTGCTCTACCACTCTCTCCCTTCTCATTCCCCTACCCTATGCTCCCCATTTCATCGCCTAATTCTCTAAATAAAGCTTGAGGTTTTGTGAGTATGTTTTCTTGCAATGTTTTGCCCATGTGAGGTGTGCGGAATCGCCACCTAGTCTTGTGTTTTGGAGTGAGCTTGTGTATGTGTGAAGGGTGTGCGGATTCGCCATCCTTTTGTGATGCCTAAGTACTAAGCCGCTATACCCCCTCCCTCTCTCTCTCTCTCTCTCTCTCTCTCTCACTTGATCTCATTCCCTTTCCTCTTCATCAATACTCCCAAGCATCCATCTCTCTTGGATGAAAACTTTGTTATGGTGGTGTGTTGTTTGCGTCCTAGCCGCTGAAGCTACGTGGTGCCCCCTGTTTGCTTTACCATGTTAGGCTCGAGGCGTGCCATTTCGGTCCCCGGTGTTTTAGAGGCCGTCGGGGTTCGGGTTCGCTTTGCTCTCGTCAATACCTTAGCCAAGGTCTAAAATGTGTAATGTCCGGCACCCAACACCTTTGAGACTCCACACTTATTGTATTTTCAACCTAGGTACACTAAGTAACGCCCTATGCTTTACATCTTGGAACTCTTATTGAGCCCATAACACATTACAATTATCACAATGGAATAATTGAGAAATTTACAATACGTGGCCATTTTATGAAAAATGTGAAAAGTGTATAACTCCAATCTTCACTGCTTCATATTCATACTTGATGTGCATTCATAAGGCTTTGATCTTTAGCAACTCATGTTAACTGACTTTGGCTCAGTTAACATTCCCCCCTTCCGGTTTTAGTGCCCGTCCTCGGGCACTATTGAAAAGTGTCCGTGGAGGTTGTCAAAGATTTTGATTGGTTGTTGATGGCTTGATACTCTGCATTTGTCTTTGAATTTTTTGATGAGGTTTAATTTGCTGCAGCATCTTCATTGATCCGAATATGTCTGATGTGAGAGATGATGCTGCATTTGTCCATTGTAATAGCATAATGAGGAGGCTTCTATTTATTTACAAAAAATATGTACAAGGGAAATAGAATGATGAGGTTCTAAATTAGGGTCTAATACCTGGATGACCAAAGGAAAAAAACCAAGTGGGAAAAACGTGCCTTTGGGATACGCGCATTATTGGAGTACTTATTAGCATTGGAAATATTAATAAAGTACTTAAGGGATTATTTCCTGATAGATATGAAAATAAAGAGACAACATATATGAAAGGGTAGCATGATGGAACATTTGTTGCCTGTTGTAGTCCACTCAAGGTGCATAGGTGGAAGCAAAAAATGTTGTGCAAGAAATATTTTGAGGGGTTCTTTAGAAAGATGGTGTAGCTATAAAAGCATATGACATGGCTTTGCAAGCTGGCACCCCTTTAAGAATGGTTCTCATTGAAGAGGATATGTGCTCTCATCTTACTGTGCACTGTACGTGAGTGTTTGGACTCTACGACACTCCACCAATTTTAAGTTAATAGACTTCGAATCTTATGCTCATCTCATCCAGCATGAGCTACATGACTTTAGATATGCTCAACTCTTCCAGATTGAAGCTCCCTTCCTCCTTTTTTCAAAACCCAAAACTCCCAAGGGCAACGACGGCGCCGTCGTTGCCCTCCTTCTTTTGCTCATTTTCCAAAATGGGTTTCTATTTGCTTTTTTATAAAAGAAACTCTAAAGGCAATGACTGATCCTATGAACGCCCTTTAGCCAATTCTTCCTTTCTTTCCCAAATTCTAACCCCTTTTTACCTTTCCATTTAGGCTACAATCAAGGGATTTTCAAGCACAGGTCGCATGTGGTCGGTGCTTCGTGCACTTGGGCTTGTCAAACACCCATCACATCCATCCATTGGAATGCCATCTTGCTGGTTCAAAACCATGAGAAATTTTCTCACACTTCAATCTTTTTCAAGGTCGTCAATCGAAACTGCCAAAAATGAAAACATATTTGTGATCGCCTCTCAATTACCTTGGCGTATCTAGCCGCCTATGATTCCGATTGGCAAGCAGTCAATTTCGACTCACTCCACACATTGCATGCTATCTTGCCAAACCTGGTCGAGGCAAGAAAAACACCTAACGGTACGCCTTTTAATGCGGACAACTTGGTACACACCCGGCCCCCCGAAAACTTTCAACTGGCCATAACTTTCCATCTAGGAGCCCGCTTCTCAATCCGAGAAGACCAGAGTGCTCCACAAATCGACCACTTCACGCATATGCACTCACATCATCTTTTACCAACCATTTGCACCGCCCAATCCGGCGAGGATCTGCAAGGCACCCCACTTCAAACGGCCATATCTCTCTCATCCGGGCTCCGTTTGATGAGCTGTCTGAACCTACTCGGAAAGCACACCAAGGGCCACACTCTGGCATGCAAAACCACCACTTTGGACATATAGAGCCACTATCCAATTTAGCGCCTGGCAGCACACGCCTGGCCAAAAAAGCCGCATCAAACATACATCTCCACTTCCACCTAGCTACAGCCGCACTTCACAGCCACATTATCAGCTGGGCTCGCACCTGCTCGACCGCATAGCCCCACTTGTGCCCATTTCTATCATCGACAACATTTGGCTGTACCAACGTCTACATATCCACCAAGAATGTACAATATATAACGTTTCTTAAATTGTAGATGTACAATCTCATTCATCTCCATTTATAAAAAGATGCTCAAAGACTAAACTCGAAAGTTCATCTTTGGGATTGCTGATGGGGTTTGTCTTTGTATACTCCAAGGAATTGGGGGTTAGTGCCCATCTGCATAGCCATGGCAACAGTGTGCGCATGAGGTAATCAGGGTCTTGGTTTTCATCAAGAGGATCAAACGTGGGTGGACATATACAGTTGTCCCAGACATTGCACATATTTTAATATCTGGAGTCATCTTCCAGCAATGTCCGAGAGGAGTCATATTCTGGAAACTTGTTCCAGACATGGTAAAGGGGCTTGAAAGACATAGGTTCACCGGCAAGGTCTCTTGGAGCTCGAGCAATCTCTTTAAAATACAACCACTTCTCACATTGCCAGGATCCCTAAAGTAATAAGGCCTATGTTCCCATATGTCTGGCCAACAGGTACTGAGGATTAGCTCAATGTTAGCAGCAGTAAAAGTGCTCCAAATCATTGCATCTGCTATTTGCCTCAAATCCCAAACAAATTGCTCAACATCTCTACGGTAGTAGATCTAGAACTTCTTGTCCACTCTTTTTGTTTAACTCTGTTGGAAGTTGGACTGGAGGGTGTTTAAGTTGTCCAGTTTTTGGATCACGTTTGCTTACATCTCGTTTCACGAATAGTCCATCGAGATCAAGGATGATGAACTTTTTGATCTTGCAGAAATTCAAAACAAGATATCCCCATCCAAGGCAGTTTGGAGAAATCTCCTCAATTTCGGGGCAAACTGCTGGTTCCTGGTCTTCCTCTACTTTATCTGGTGTTACATCTGCATCCTGCTTAGCTGCTATGTCTTCAACCTTCTCATCTGGTTCTTGAACATCTCCAATCCAGCTAAGTACTGCCATAGACAAGTACCATGCTTTAAAAACCTCATTCAGACTGACATATTAACCTTTTCAAAATACACTTGAAAAGTATACCTTCCAAGCTATTGATTTCCATTTCATTAATTTCCTGAACTTCTATAGCAACAACAGTCCACTTGGCAGGAGATACTGGAGAAAAAATAATCTCTACTTGAAGATGCTCATGATGATGTCGAAAAGAACAATACGAGTACAATAAATAGACAGTCATCAATGAACAATATGAGTACAATAAATAGACAATCAATGAGCAATAAACAACTAGTGAACGAAAAATAAAGCCGTCGTTTCATTATCATCAAAATGAGGGTACAAAGACCAAATTACAAAGAGGCTACAAAGCACAAAAGGTTAATAGGGGCTACAGAAGTTTCTTGCGGGACTTTGGTTTGGGAGGTTTAAGGTTGGGTTCTTGGAGGTTAGTCTTTTTCCTAGCACATGAAGGCTCCTTGGATTTTTTACCTCCTGTAGTAGGCTCTGGAGGCTCGGGTGGCATTCTCTTCAGTGTTGCTCCTCTTTTTCCTACGCCCCAAAATCTCTGCACAAACATATGAAATAAGAAGATCCGCGTCCTCATGAGACAAGTTTACTGCTGTATCCTTTTTAATTGGCTTCTCAGATGATTTTTCAGCGTCCTCTATGTCCTTGTTCATTGCAGGTTCTGGCTTCAGAGGCACCTTGAGCTCCCACTACATCTGCTCTTTTTTCAACCCTTTTTTATGCCTTTTGTTGGTCCGGAGTTTCTTCACCTGCTTGTTTCTGGGATGCATTCTTATCCCCGCACCCACCACACATGCTATCAATATTGGGCTTGCATGATGACCCAGCTTGGGAGTGTGCTACATAAAAGACAATGTAATAATACTCAATATTAAGTTATGTGAACATTCAAAGAGAAGAATGTTCCATAGAATATTACCAATTCCATCAATAGGAGATCCAAAGATGCCTTCCATTGGATCTTTCTCTGCAAATACATGGAGAAAAGAAACAAAATGGTCAAGAAATGAATCTACAATCAGATTCATACCATAAGGTATAAAAACATCGATTACCTATACCAACATGCTCATCCATGTTTGCCTCTCCAGGTGCCAGCAGCTTCAAAGCATCTTTTAAAGGTTCCTCAGATCCATGAAATAGACACTAGCCGACAGACTTACAAGAAGTTACAAAACAAAGTGGGTGATACAGATGTTGACACTGGAGCATGTAGACACCGGTAACAACAGTCTGCATGATAGACATCCCACAAGAAACACAATCACCTAATTGCACACAGCTATTGTCCGATCCCAAATGAACAGGCGGCCTGACAAGAAGGATAGGCATTCTTGACTTGAACAAATCAATAATCGTTTCCACAAATTGAAGATGCCCTGTCGCCACTTCTATTTCCTATAACAAAGTGTCATGCTGACCTTGTAAAAAAATAGCACTGCGTACTTTATAAAACAGTATAAGTGTTTGTGCATTACTTTCAAGAGTCTTCATCACTTTATGTGGTACCACTTAAGATTGTTATATAAACACATTTAAGTGGTCTTTTACCATATAAAATGGTCTCTAACCATTTTTTTCTAATTAGAGTTTAACCACTTTTAAGTAATATCAACTACTACTAGGTGAATCAATCAAGCTTACATACCTGTAACTGTGTTGCCTCTTCACCCAGGTTATCAAGATTGTGCACTTCAATATCAAGTCCCATGTCTTTGAGAGCCTCCTTTCTGATTTGAATCAAGGTCTCAAGCTTTGCCATTGCTTCGTCGTTTGGTACAAGCCTAGCCTTATGCAACTTGAGTTCCTCCATATCCTTGTTCAGTCTCTCTATGATCTTGGCGGCGCTTCGCATCAAACCAACCTTCTCATCTCTCTTTGTCTTTGATTAATTTAAAGCAATTTTTATTGCTTTGAGACATTGATGCTTCTCTTTTAACTTTTCAGCAGCATTAGCCTTCATGTTAGAAATAGCTGCTACATCAGCCGTTGACACATAAAATGTAATCGAGGAAACATTTGACATTCCAAATGTTCCCATTGATCCAAAGGCCTACTTCTTTAGAAATTCTTCCTTATCCTGCCCTGAAAATTGATGTCCACCTGAGTATGTCTGCCAGTCAAAGCTTGTGCCAGTACTGTCAGTGTAATTAGGCATATTTTTTGCATTAAATTTCCACTTGCTTGCAAGACATGGACCGTTTGTGGACCTCCATTTATCCAATTTCCTATTTAAATTTTTCTGTTGGCGTAACACCTTCAGCATACAGTACAGCCCATGCAACTAAACCTTCAGAATCTTTCGCGCCCTTGCACTTCTGCCATGTAAATCCATGTGCAAAATGCATGCCTACCTCGTTTTTTGGGGGAGCTCCCTGATATACTTTGTGGTATAGAAGGAGACATTCTTCATACATTTTAGGCCTCAGCCCCTTTAAATGCATCTTCTCCTTTTGGTAGCGCTTGTAAAGCCATACCCTAAGCCACTCCTCATCTGAGAAATCATTATCACATAGGAGCTTCGGATCCTGGCCAACCAAGCATAGCCCATATTCGGTATGAAAATCTTCCTTGGTGAAGCAAAATTTTGTTTGAGTGGGTAAGGCCACTCGTGGTACTATCCACCTTCCTGTAAAAACATATATGAATGCATGTTAGTATGTAATGAGCCATAATTAAACTTGTTTTATTAACAATAAGAAGCGGTTAAAATGATTTCTGCACCATTCTCAGTGGTACTGCAAAATTTTTAAGTGGTGGTGCACCACTAAATGGTTCTCAACCACTTAAAACTGGTTAGGTAACACTAAAAAGTCTTGCTACACCACTATTTGATGGTGATACACCACCTTTTGGAGTTTCTTCACCACTTTAAAGTGGTGCTCCAGCACATAAAAGTGGGTTGAACCAGTGTTCAGTTGTGCTGCACCGATGTGAATTGTTGTACACAACTTAAAACTGGTGCTACACTCCTAAAAAGTGGTGCTACACCAATAGAATGTGGTATCTCCTTGTAAACCTTCATCGCTTAAAAGCACTTAACCACCACTTTTAGCAAAGATGCAGAACTAAAGATTATTGCACTTTTGTAAAGCATCACTAAAAAGTGGTTCTACAGCATGAAAGTGGTTGACCATCACACACCACCACTTAAATGTGATTTGAACCACAAAAAGTGGTGAACACCACTTTATTGGTGTTTACCACTTTATACCAAATATTGTTCAGGTTAAGAATCACCACTTTTCAGTGGTTCTACACACTTCTAAGGTACCGAATAACGTTCTAGTTAAGAAGCACCACTTTATAGTTGTGTTCACCACTTTATAGTGGTCTTCACCACTATAAAGTGGTGCTTCTTAACTAGAACGTTATTCGGTACCTTAAAAGTGTGTAGAACCACTGAAAAGTGGTGCACCATCGTGATGCTTCGCTTAAAAGTGATGCTTCACCACAAAATAGTTAGGGTTTTCCACTGGAAAGTGATGCACCCATTGTATCGCTAGTTTTTACTAGAGCCTTACCTCTTTTTAGTGCTGCCCAACACTTTAAAGTGGTCCAGTATCACTTTTAAGAGATGGTTCACCATATCAACATAACTATGTAGTGATGCAACCATGGTTTCTGCCCAAATTTAAAGGGTGTTGTAGCAGGTGCACCACTTCAACACATTCTATCAGTGGTGCTGTACCCATAAAAAGTGGGGTTCACCCACTTGATATTTACTAGTGGTGTGCACACTACTTTTTCCTACTAAAGCAACACTTTAATTGAATCCATGAGGGAAATACCTGCATCTAACCTGCTGAATATTTTGCTTCTTAGGTGTACCCTTGGGGGACTCGGAAGTTCATTTTGTAGCATGCATGTGCAAAAAATTCAGAAATTTTACAAGACAAAACCAATTTTGGAAATGCATGCATGATGTATCTAACCTGTTTTGATAAGAGACTCCTGCGTAGAGCTCTTTCCCTTCCTAGGTGTACCCTTGTGAGAGTTTGAAGGTCCTTTTTTAGCCTGGTTCTTCATCCTGAAAAAATCACAAATGCCACATAGATACAACATCAATAGTTAAATGCATTCATGCTTGAACCTGCATGATGCATTCGTATAAGCATGCACACACAGTTGATAAAATCTGCATTCATGCTTCAAACTGGATGATGCATTTTTATAAAGCATTCACAAGGGTGATCAATTAGATGTGTACAATGCATATACATCCCATAAATAAAGTCTAAACTCACGCATGCATCATTAATAGTTACAATCCACGATTATCTTGCCACACTTTTTTTTTTTTTTTTGTGCAATACCCTCCCCAAGAGAGGGTAGACCATATTGCCAGGGGTTGAACCTGGGTCCTTACGCACCCACCCATTCACTTTAACCACTAGGCCAAGCCCCCTTTGGTTATCTTGCCACACATTCAGAGACAAGCATACAACGCTTCTACATATGCATGAAGCATGTTAAAACATGGATCAATGCTACCTAGGAAAACCAGCCACATTCAAATTCAACCAACATTCAAGATAGAATGCTTCAAGCTACATGATGCCACATACCTGTTGCTGTCTGCAGGGGATTTTTATTGAAGTTGATGACCAGCCCATCAAAAAGTACTCCTCCTAAATTTGCTTGCTATTGTTGTGATGTTGCTGCTTGTTGCTTCGGCTAGCAGAGAAACGCAAAGGAGGGAGGAAAGAGGGAATCAAAAACCTGAATGGCGTGGGCAAGACAGAGATAGGGGGGAGGAATGAGCGAGACAGAGAGGGAGGGGCGAGACTCGAGAGAATATTTGCATTAAGTGCTTGAAAGTACCTTGAGGTGATCATTAACCACTAAGCGTTTTCACTTAGTAAACGTCAAATTTTAACCCTTTTTTTCCATAAATTTTGAATTTAGTCCCACTGTTTTAAATGCCTAAACCACCCATTTTCTCAACCCCAAAAACCATATACTATATAGTGGCAAAAGCGGTCCACCTATACATGCTTTCACCCTCGGGTAAGTAGGACATCATGATTTATGATCTAGAGCACTTCATGCATGTTATACTTGCTGTTAGGTTCATCACAAGGTTGTAAAAGACGCAAAAGAGTGGTTGAAAGCTGAAGTGAAGTTCAAAAGTTGCTGTGAGTGTTTCTGAGAGAGCTGTAGAGCATCATGAGCATTTTTGTCAGGAAAAACTTAAATTTTAAGACAGGAGACATTCTACGCGTAGGATGTCTACAGGGTGATCTGGTGGAAATTTGAAATTTTGAGTTGACCAATGTGTTCAAAAGGTAGGTTTTACCCTATTTTCACCTGCAAAGTGGAAATTTGACCATATCTGGACAGGATAAGGCTAGATAGACAGAAATTGCATGACATCCTACCCAAATTGTGCCAAGGAATTATTTTAAGACCAAAACCATAGGATGGCTGCATGAGCATGATCTGCATGATTTATTGAGTGCCTAAGAAGGGTTTCATCTCAATTGGGTGAGAAAATTGGGTTTTACGCATACTTTAGCATTTTTTACCGAATAGGGCTAGTATAGCTAAAATTGGGGTCTTTTGAAATCCAAACCAAAATCTAAGCATAGCATTGGGTTTCTGACATCAAGGGGAAGTTGTGGCTCAAGTCTGGGGTCAAACATGCCAAATAAACATCCTACACGTAGGATGTGTTTTGTGTGATTTAGCACTCCAAACCCAGAATTGAGCATACCAAAGTGATCAGCACCTTAAGAGGAGTCTATTCTTTGCATTTGAAGCCATTTTGATCAGTTAGACATGCTACGCGTAGAATGTCGAATGCATGAAATTGAAGCCAGAAGCTGATTGTGGGCACAGCAGGGTGTTGTATAGCCTGAGGCAAGCCTCCTAGTCAATTTTGGTCCAAATTGGAGTTGATTTGACTGGTCAGACCAACATCAGGTTTCTACAACAGATTTATGATCCATTGACCAGCTTGTACGTGTCCAAATCAAAAAGTAACAACAGTTGTGGACTCATAACATCAGCGGGAATCCATAGTGCAAAAACCAAGCAAAATAGAGCAAGAGACATCCTACGCGTAGGATGTCTACAGGGGCTTAGTGAAGAGAAAATTTGATTGAGGACATAGAGTGATGTTCCAATTGACTTAAGAGTTCCAGAACTTCTTTCAGAATTGAATTTGGACCTTGTTTGACCTTTTGACGGAGCAAAGATGGAATTAAGACTTTCCATGTAAATTGACCAACATCCGAGGGAAGTACAGTTCTAGATTAGCATACCTAATCCAGAACATCAAAAGTGTATAAAATACAGTAGTGGTTGAGGTTAACCCTCCAGTTATACCAATCATTACTAAGACCACCTCTAGCAGTTAAATGCTTTGATTCGATTGCTGAAATTAAACACTTGTGTACAGGTATATTCAACGGCAAAGCAAGAAGTTGAGGGGAAATTGATCCTTGCCAGGTGAGTGGTTGGATTTGTGTTAAATTGAATTGCAAAGTTTGATGAATTTAAAATCAGGAAGACACATTCTTAGAGACCAAAAGGTGGCAGGTGATCAAGGTAGCTTAGTGTCCACCGAAGAGAGTGTAACTCAGGCAATGCTAGATCCACTAGCACCGATTATGGAGGAGGGTAGTGATATTGACACTTCATCTGATAAATCCTTCTTCATGATGGGTAGTCAACAGCCAAGAGGTTTTTCCAATGAAGGACCAATGCTAGGAGGAAGCACCTCTCTAAATCCTTTGAACGACTCCAAGTTCATTGTAATCTTCTTAGTTTATTCGGACTATCGAGGATGCAAGTGTATTTGTATTGAAGAAAGACCTGCTCAGAGGCTAGAGATAATTCAAGTCTATGATGATGGAGGAGGATTCCGAGACAAAAAGGGGAACCACTATCTGATAGTTAGTAACCCTGAGGATTACAATAGATATGGAGATAACGTGGCAAAAGGGAAAATGGTTTCAGAAACTCAAGAACCGCCTCCAAACATTGATCGACCTAGAGCGCTTTTTATGTATGATAAGAAAACAACCAGGGTCTCAACCTATAATGAGAATGTGGAAATTTACAAGCATGAGAGCGAGGGAATAGTCTCTTACTTTTGTTGCAAAGAACCTTACCCAAACAAATTAAGCAAAGACGAAGTTCTTTACTTATTCTCTTATGAAATTTCTATGGGGAAGGATATTGTTTTTGTTGATAGGTACGGGCGAGAATACAAACGTATTCTCCCAGAGGAGGTAGAAAAGGCAACAGTTCCAAAAGCATCAACATATGCCCCCGAAGAAGTGCAAAGGGTTTCCTCCACCCCTAGCGAATTGACAAATTCATTTTAAGAAGAGTACGACGCGACCTCACATTCTACCCCCGCCGACAATAGACGTTCAACTACCAAAACCAACTAGCAACTCAGCCATCTTTGCAGGCATGGCTTCGACAAAGTGAAACATTAGAAAAAGACCGAAACCGAGATGGTTATAGAGACGCACGAGGGCTAAGGTATTTACAAGAACCACCACTCTATTCACAGTATCAAGGCAAGAGTAAGCCAAAAACGCAAGGGTCAACAGAGCCTGGAAGACCACCCATAGAACGAGTTCGAAGAGATGAACCATCTCTTGCAAAAACCGTTAGAAATTATGGCTTAGGAGCACCATTGGGAGAGGAACCCTCCCACTACCGAAGGCCAGAGGAGGTATATCGATTAGGACGAGGAGATCCAATAATGAGATTTGTAGACCATTGTAGAATTAGACCTTCTCAAGTGCAAAAAAGGGTAAACAAGAGGTGTTAGACTTCCCTACCCAATTTGTAGGGTTTGGACTAACCCTAGAGGTGTTAGACTTCCCTACCCAATTTGCAGGGTTTGGACTAACCCTAGAGGAGGATGCTGCTACTTGGTTTGACTCTGTGGAGCGTAGAGACTTTGAGTCTATGGAAGAGGTGTTTGAGGAGTTTATTGAGGAATTCTCACAAAGGGGCATAGCTCATAATACACTCTCACAAATCCATAAATTGAAACAGAAAGAAGGGGAGTCTGGCGAAAGGCAGCCCTACGACTAAAAAGATATGTTAAGTTCTGCCCTGTGGAAGAACTGCCAACTCAGTCCAAACTTATGCTTATATATATTCAAGGACTAAGAAATGCAGATCTCCAGAAGGACTTACATATGAAGAGGAGCACGGCATTAAATGAGTTAACTAAGGAGGCTCTTTACCTTAAGACAATTGTGCCGTTTACAAGGAGGGTGAATTCAAATATCTTGACGATGATTTATCCTCACAACAAAGTGGAAGCAAGTCCGCTAAGACAACACCAAAAGGATAAGTAGCTGTGAGCCAGGAGAAACTTGTAGAGGAAGTGCTAAAAAAGATTAAATTATATACCAAACCTCAGGCTAAATAGCCAAAATGGTGTGCTATTGAACAAAAATGGACAAACCACGTGACGGAGGAATGTTATTATAATAAGGGATATACGAGAGAGAGACCTTATGCTCCTCAAGCTCAGGTAGCATCTCCTCAACTTCCACCGATGCCTAGGTATCAAGCAGGCAACCTACCATGACCTGTAGGTGTAGAAAGACCACAACCAGTGTTGGGGCAGGAACAACCCCTGCTAGGATTACGACCAATTGACATAAGATACACACCAACAATAACCAAACCAGAGGAGAAGGCTTTGGTGCCTATGCATGCATATTACGAAGATCCCAATGGATATGCTGCAAATCTTGTCTATTATCCACCAGAAGAACCCCCAACGCCAGAACCATGGAGCATGATGGAAAGTGCAGGACCACCAACAGCTCCCCAGGCAGTAAGAGAAGGAAGATATAGCTTGGATGAACGAACATTGTTGTTCATAGCCAACGGAGGCATGGGAGGGTAGATACATGCATACCAACAAAGAGGAGCTCAAGGAGCACCTCAACAGCCTAAGGGACCCTGCTACAAGTGTGGTGGAGACCATTGGCTAAGAGACTGTCCTCATGATGAAATCATTAGAGTCAACGCATATTGCACCGAGTGTGGAATTACTCATTTAATTCTCGATTGCCCTAAGAACCCGAGCAAAGGAGCAAAAACTACTTTGAACATGCTGGAAGTAGTGCCTTCTAGTGGAGGGTCAGAAAACAAGACAGTAATACCTATTCAGGAAGTGACACGAGCCCAAGCTCAAAGAATGACAAATGAACCCATAATTGAAGAGCCAAAAACCGATGCCCCAAGTTCAGAAAGGAAAAATCAGAGATGCACTTGGAAAGCTAGAAAGGCGCGTATGAAAGCCAGGAGAGAACAAGAGCAAACAGCTCTATCCGAGGAGTCAAAACACACAAAGGATAGATTAGAGCGGTTAGAGGATCTAACTAGTCTAAGCTCACACACTGCGGTAACCATAGTACACAAGGAAATAGCAGAACCCAACTGTGCAGGATCAGGAGGATCAATGTTGGCAGAAAAGGTAAATGAGAAGTTAGACGCACTTTGAAAAGTCTACAAAGCCAGACTAAAAAACAACCAAACCCAAGAGCAAAGATGGATGACTTATCCATATGCCGAAATAGAAAAACAGTGGTTGGAAATGTGTCGAAAGATGATTGAAACAGCTCAATCCTTGATAGAAAACCCGCTTGATAAACCTGCAAGTTGGCATGAAGTACTAGCTCCAACCCCTATCAAACCAACTTTAGAGAAGCAAGTAGACACGAAGGAGAGACTCACGACTGCCTCTGAGTCTAGGGGAGAGCCTATCATAGTGCCAAATACAACAGAAGAGACAAGTGATGGGTTCCAGCCTAAAACATTGGTAGAAATGGGTAAGGATTGCAATGGTCTAGATGACCTGTGGAAGCAAATCCATGATGGCAATGAAGCTAACAGGGTGAGTTACCACATGAATAGCACGAGAAAAGAGAAAAATGAGATCTTACCTCCTATTGAAGAATTTGAGGCAAGATCACAAATGAACTTTGATATGCATTCACAAGGGGGAGACCAGGGATCAATTAGTTCAAGGCACAGCCAACCAGACTCGCTGAAAACTTTACCCTCTTACCTATGGGAGTATGAAGCCAAGTCTGAGGTGAGAGCAATCCCATCTCAAAGACTTTCTTCTAACAGAGTGATGGATTCACAAGGGTTGATTGAGTTATTGTCCAGTCTTGTGGCATTTACAATCACATTAGTCGAACTCCTAAGGCTACGACCAAACACGTGGACCACCGTAGGCAAATGCTTAGAAAAATTTGGAGTAAAAGACCCCACCTCAAAGCTTCAAGAAGGAATCAGAGAATTGGACAAGCCTCAACTAAGCACTAGGCCAGTACCTTTAAACAAGGTTGGAGAGTATTGCAAGGGAGAAGATGGAAACACCACGTTACCAATAAAATTCCAAGGAGTAGTTTCCAAAGCTATTCTTGATAGTGGAGAAGGAGTCGTTATCGCCACCAAGGGAATCTGGAAAAAATGGGGAAAACCGGCTTTGAGAGCTACCAGAATGAGATTGCAACTAGCAGATGGGTTCATGGAAAAGCCTCTAGTACTCTTAGAAAAAGTAATTGTCACCTCGTGCGGAATCGAGTATGAGCATACGTTTGCAATAGTCGATTTCAATAAAAAGAACAAATACGAGATCATCTTGGGAAGACCATTCATGAGACAGTTAAAGATGGTCCAGGATTGGGTTTACGACCACATATACCTCAGATATGGCGAGACTACAACCAAAATACATCTAAAATACCATAGTTACAAAGATGTTAACCAGACGCCAGTGGAAGAGTTTGATTCAGCTACATTGGTAGGGTCCGAACTCCCAGCATGGTTAGGGAAAAAAAAAGAGTTATGGATGTGCGGAGCTTCACATGGTGGGAGCTTGAAAAGAGAGGAATGCGTCTTAGAAAGAGATATTGAGGACAAGGATTATATTCCGGAACCTTTTCCCGAAGATGCCTTAGAAACTCTGGAATGGGAACACATACTAGCAACAATGGATGTCTGTACCATTACAGATAGCCCAACGACAAAATTTTGCGATAAGGATGGCTATGATGTGCTACCCTATTACATGGTAAGCCTTATACTAGGAGGAGATGAGAATGTAGAACCACCAAAACAAGAAGATTTTTATAACTCCTCTGAGCATCTAGAGGTAAATAAGGATGCAGATAATGAGTGTTCAGACAGCTCAAGCGAGCGTGGGGAGAAAACAACGAATATCAAGTTCTATGATTTTGCCAATCAGCACCCTACACGCCAGGAACGCTATAGGAAAAAATGAGCAGAAAACAAAATGAGAGAGAACCTTATGCCCAGTATAAAAGATAAAACTCACTATCTAATGCTTGTCAAAGCAGAGGATTGTGTAAAAGACCAAATATCAGGCAGATTCTCAAAAGTTCGAAGGGAACGGACACAAGAGGAAATAAAACAAGTACGGAAAGCCAAAACAGAAACAAAATAAAAAAAATCTCAAAAAACAAAACAAGAAAAAGAAAAAGACCCAGAGTGGACCAAATTGGAGCGTAAAAAGAAATACCAAGAACTAAAACAGTCATTACGAGAGTGTTGACCGCTGGGTCAACAACACAACCTAACTCAAGTTTCGTACCAAAGCCTTATCTTTTGCGAGTTATGAAATGCTGCGGATTATGGCTATAAACGTCATTTGTAATGAGTAGTTATTCTAGTTTCAGAAGCTGGGGTGCAATGGCACTTCCAGATTGTAAATACAAAACTATTTGACCCTTTCAACCCCATTTTTGGTTAAACCTAAGGTAGCCTTAGTATATAAGGTACCTAGGTCATTTTGTAAAAGGATTTTTCTATCATAATCAAAACTTAGCGCTGCCGTCTACTGTGTGTGAGAGAGAAAGAGAGTGAGCGTGAGCTTCATCCTCTCACTACGCCCGGCTCACTCAACACATTGGAGATCCGACTGCACCATTGATGTAGGCTCGAGGAGAGCTACGCAACGACGCCAAGCATTCCACGCGAGACAAAGCGCACACGCCAACGCATCTACGAGCTATTTGTGGCCGTAAGTGTATCAAACAATGTCTGTTTTCTGCGTGCTAGTAGTCTATAGAATCGTGGCGACATAAGCTACGCATAGGGACTCATAAATTTCAGTTTCGGGCACTCTCAAAATTCGGCTCTATCATCCTACGTGTTTTCCGCAGATGGGTTTAGAGTGAGGTTTTTGAGTGTAGAAGCTTCGGGACAGGTGTATCCTAGTGAGGGGATGGTGTTCCTTAAGTTTCCTACGAATCTAGCATGATTAGGTGAGTTACCTTCCGTATGTGTGTATGTGGCTAGGTGGTGTAGATGAGGGTACTGAGGTTCTTGATTGTGGTATAGTTGGCCTTTCAGAGTGTTGTATGTGTAGGATGGTCTCATCCTGACAAGCTTAAGAGATTTCCTCCGTGTGCCTATGGTGTCATCTGTGTCCTTGATTGACATTATGTTGATCTAGGTAGTGTTTGCATGAACTTCATGGGTGTGTGAGTCTCTCCCGTCCAACATTGGCGCCGCTTCCGGGGACACAAGGACCTAAGTAGGTTTCCTACTAACACTCGTGTGATGGTTGCTTGATTTAGTTTCGGCTAAAGAACTCGTTTTTCTTAAGTGGATCCGGAAGAGGATATTCCGCGATCAAGTGGATAGCCAGGAAGCGTGTGTCTTGCTGAGGGTCTGTGACTAGATAGGTTTAGTTAGGATCTGTGGATTAGAGTAGTTGTTGGTGGTCGAGTGATTTGTGAGGTGATAAAAGCGTTTACTAGTCCGTGTGTGGCATTGAAGCGTTTTTCTACTCATAGATGCAAAACCCCATATGATTTGTAGGAGTAGCTTTAGGTAAGTGATCCCGATTCTGATCTAGAGCTATTCAGCACTGAATTATTTGCTAAAGTTCTTGATTGCATTTGAAATCACGGAAAAGTGTGCTTCTGAGGGTCAAAATGCATTAAACAAGCTTTTGTGGATATTTTTGTATGACTGACTGATGCTGTGCATATGCAAGGGTTCTGTGAAGAAAACTTGCAATTCTGTAAACTTAGACATCCTACGCGTAGGATGTCTCAAGGGGATTCTGGAGACCAAATTTGAAAATTCTGACTGCACCAGTGGGTTCAGGGGTAGGTTTTACCCTATTTTCATATTGACTTGGGTGTTTTTCCCTATTTTTGTTGACCAAAAGCCAATAGGCGGAGTCAAAAAACGTTAAATTTCAGCAAAGGCTTAATTGAGTGATTTTTGCATGTTTTTGCAATTGTGAAGCATACGTGCACTTGTTGAGAGCATAAGGAAGCATCAGGGACACTTCAGTTTGAAAAAATCAGTAGTAGACATCCTACGCGTAGGATGTCTACAGGGTGATCTGGTGGAAATTTTGAAAATCTGAGGTTACCAGTGTGTTTAGAAGGTAGGTTTTACCCTATTTTCACCTGGAAAGTGGAAATTTGACCAAATTTTGACAGATCAAAGCCAAAAGACGAGAATTGCCAGACATCCTACCCAAATTATGTCCAAGGCCTAATTTTGAGACCAAACCATAGGATGACTCCATAGGCATGTTCTAAATGTTGTATTGAGTGCATGTGATAAATTTCATCTCATTTGGGTTAGTGAAAGTGAAGATTGAATAGACTTTAGCATTTTTGGATAGATAAAAGGCAAGAATAGCTAGTTTTGGGGTCTTTTGAGATCCAAACTCAAATCTAAGCATACCATTGGGTTGCTGACATCAAAGGGAAGCTGTGGGACAAGTCTGGGGTCAAACAGGCCAAATAGACATCCTATGCGTAGGATGTCTTCTGTGTGATTTTGGACCCTAAACAAAATTCTGAGCATACCACAGTGATCAGCACCTTAAGGAGAGTCTGTGGTTCAAATTTGGGTTCATTCTGAGCAAAAAGACATCCTACGCGTAGGATGTCTACTGCATAATTCTGAAACCAAAATTCTACTGTGACCATACCATGCTGTTATATAGCCTTAGATAAGCCTCCTAGGCAAATTTGGTCCAATTTGGAGTTGATTTGACTTCGGAATTCATCAGAACAGAAATCAAGCTTCTGGAATAGATTCTTGATCATTTGACCAACCTATAGGTGTCAGAATCAAAAAGAAAAAATAGCTGTGAGTTTAGCACATCAAGGGGAAGCTACAATGCAAGTTTGGACAAAATATGAGCAGTTAGACATCCTATGCGTAGGATGTCTCCAGCTTGATTTAGGACTCCAAACCAACCTATGAGCACACCACTGTGATCAGTACATCAAGGAGAAGCTGGGGTGAAAATTTCAAGTCACTCTAAGCAAAAAGACATCCTACGCGTAGGATGTCTCAAGGCCATTTTCAGGTCCAAATGAAATTCTGAGCATACCATTGTGTTGCTAGACTTAAGGGGAGTATCTGGATCAAATTTTGTTAAATTCTGAGTATATAGACATACTACGCGTAGGATGTCTCTAGGCCAGTTTTAGGGTCCAAATGTACTTTTGACCATACAAGAGTATTCACCGTGTCACAAAGATCCCAAATCTTTTTTTTCAAAATTGAAGTTGGACTCATTTTGACCATTCTAAAGTGCATTTCACTGTTTTGGCCATAACTTTCACAAACGGTATTGGATTGGAAAACTTTTTATATCAACTTTGAAAAAAACGTCGTTTGAGGCCTCAAAATTCATCCGCAAGTTAGGGGTGTCTAAAAGTGACAATTTGCGAGAATTGTGAGAAAACGGTTGCGGTTTTGGACATAGTTTCGACTTTTCCCTAACCAAAGCACTTGAACACAGTGGACTAAGTCTACTTGAACCAAGCAAAAGCTCTTAAGCCCAGAAATCATGTCTACCCTAGATTCAAACGAAGCTTACACAAGCTCGGAGATCCTGACGATAGAGGAATATCCTCCCACAATGGATCTTCCAAACTTGCAATTGATAAAGACCCATCTTGTTGAGAGAGTTTGGATGATTGGTCATGAGAGTGAAGGACTATATAGATAGATTGACGACAATGAGGTCAATCTTTATAGATGCTCAGATCCATAACTAGAAGAGATAACGGATTACAAGCTCTTATATGTCGACACATACGGAGTTGACTGTCAATGGAGATCTATAGTTGTCGACAAGTATGGATGAGAATACAGAGTTGTAGAAAGCACAAATCCACAGACTGTACTAGAAAGCGGTGGATATTTGGTCAAAGAAGGACCACAAATGCCTCCACCAAACACGAGAATTCCTATAGGAATTCTAAGAAGAGAGCCACCAGGATTCCCTTCAAGAGCGATAACGAGAGAAGGATTGGGAGAGTCTCTGGTTAGACTTGTAGACAATCGACGAGTTAGACCATCCCAAGTCCAGAAATGGGTAAACAGAAAATACTCTGGAGATAAAGATCCAAGAGATCACGTAGCAGCTTTTAGAAGAGTGATTAGAGCAGAGGAAGTTTGAGATTTTGCGACACAGTTTGCGGGATTTGGATTGACTCTAGAAGATGATGCAGCTACATGGTTCGATTCGGTGGAAAAATAGGAATTTGAGACCCTAGATGAGCTGTTTGAGGAGTTTATTGAAGAATTCTCGCCAAAAGGCATTGCTCACAACACGGTCTCGCAAATCCATAGATTCAAACAAAAAGAGGATGAATCAGTACGCAAAGAATCATTACGGTTCTAGAGATATGTTAAGCTATGTCCGAGAGCGGAATTACCTACGCAAGCACGACTGATGTTGATCTTTATCCAGGGAATGAGACATGCGGGGCTTCAGAAGGATCTGCATATGATAAGGAGGATGACGCTAAACGAGTTGATCAAAGAAGATCTTTATCTAGTGGATAACTGTGAGGCCTACAAAGAAATGGACTTAAAGAGTCAAGGAGATGACACATCCTCTCAGCACAACGTTTCATAGATAAGTGAGTCCATTGCCAAGCCAACGGCACCTATTGATCAAGAAAAGCTTATTGATGACTTGGTCAAGGGGTTGATTCCTCTTGTAAGGTTTGATTTGGGAGAGCCGAAGTGGTGTGAAATTGAGAGAAAATGGACGAACCATACGGGGAAGAGTGCTATTATAACATGGAAAATTCTAGGGAGAGGTATGTACAACCTGTTCCAGAAGCACCTACTCCACTTAGATACATTACGGGGAATGCGCTAAGACCAGTAGGAGTTTTAAGGCCACAACTTGTCTTAGGAAAACAACCTCCATTGCCAGGTGCTAGAATGCAGGTAGACATGAGATACATGCCAATGATAGAAGCATCAAATAAACCAACGCTAGTATCAGCTACAATGTGGTATAGAAACCAAAGTGAGTACTACCCTTCGGAGCAACAAAAGGTGAGAGAAACACATGGAGTAGTGAGGCCGGTACAATCTCCACCTCCTGGGCTTCAGTTGAAAGAAAGAAGGTATGAAATGGACGAAAGGACGTTGCGATTCATTGCAAATAGCAGCTTATCTAGGTCAAAGCTTGCTTGTAGCCAAGAGGAAATGCTAAAAGAATCTCCTCAACCAGAGACAGATTGTCACAAAAGTCATGACAACCACTTGGTCAAACAATGTACTCATACGGAGATCACTGAAGTAAATGCCTATTGTCTTGAGTGTGGCATCACTCACTTGATCCCCGATTGCCCAAAAAAACCAAACCAAATCAGGAAAATCACGACAAATGTATTAGGGATTGTTCAGCTACCTAGTATCAGAAAATGAAAATGTTGTACATGTGCAAGTGGTTACGAGAGCACAAGCTCAAAAGAAAGCTGATGAGAATATAGAGACAAAGAACACGGAAAGTGACATGAGTCCAATGAAAATGTTGTACACGTGCAAGTGGTTACGAGAGCACAAGCTCAAAAGAAAGCTGATGAGAATATAGAGACAAAGAACACGGAAAGTGACATGAGTCCAAAGACACATGATGGACCAAAGACAGACGCACCTAGTTAGAAAACCAAGAGCAAACGAAATAGTTGGAAAGCTAGAAAGACTAGGATGAAAGCACGTAGGGAACGAGAGCAAAAATCCCTAGCTGAGAAGCTTATCGAAGCTGAGGAGAAGATAAAACAACATGAGGAAAAGGAGGCACCTTCTCTTACACAGATGGTTAAACCTCTAGAAAAACCATCCATTGATGAGAACCCGAGAAGTGCTAGTTCAGGAGGATCTGTGTTGGCAGAGAAGGTTAATGAGGCATTAGATGCCCTCTTGAAAGCCTATGATGCGAGTCTCAAAAACAATCAAACCCAAGAACAAAGGTGGATGACATATCCCTATGTGGAGCTAGAAAAGCAAAGGTTTGAAATGTGCCATAAAATGATTCAAACAGCCCAAGCTTTACTATAACCACTAGTTGCAAAACTTGAGGATGTGATCCGTGTCATGCCTACACAAGTAATCCCACCAAACCAGGAACTAAAAGAGCCAGATTCTAGTCATGAGCTCAGACCCAACCTCAAAGACCCAACATTAGAACCAAGGATAGTACTGAATACCACGGATAACTCTTCCGAGGGATTTCACCAAGATGGTCTTGACGAATTGTGGAAACAAGTCAGAGAGGCCAATGAAGCTAATGACCTAAGAAGACAAGTAGACAAGACTGGTGATGACCGAGGAGTGTTTCTACCACCAATACAGGAATTTGAGACTGGATCTCAAATGAATCTAGACGTGCGATCGTATTGGGGTGACAAAGGATCTGTACAATCTATGGATAGTCAACCCCATTCGCTAAAAACACTACCATCCTATATGGGAGAGTACGAGACCAAGTCAGATGTGGTTGCAGTCCCATCACAGAGACTGTCTCCCAACAAGGCCATCGATTCAAAGGGCCTAGTAGATATTCTATCTACCCCAGTTACCTATACAATAATGTTAGCCGAGTTGCTCAGAATAAGACCAAACATGTGGGATAATGTGGGTAAATGTCTAAATAAATTTGGTGTAAGAACCCCAATGACTCAAATCGAGCAAGGCATCAAAGAGCTTGAAATGCCTCAACTAAATACTAGGCCAGTGCCATTAAACAAGGTAGGCGAGTATTACGAGGGAGAAGATGGAAACACCACCCTGCCATTGCAACCAAAGAGGTTTGGAAAAAGTGGGGAAAACCTGCCTTGATATCCACACGAATGACCCTACAGCTTGCAGACGGACACAAGGAAAAGCCCCTAGGACTGCTAGAAAAAGTACTTGTTACTTCTTGTGGCATTGAATATGAACATTCTTTTGCTGTTGTTGACTTTGGAAAGAAGAACAACTATGACATCATTCTGGGAAGGCCATTCATGAGACAATTGAAAATGGTCCAAGATTGGGGTTATGACCATATATACCTGAGACATATGGAAACCATAACAAAGATAAACTTGAGGGACCATAGCTATAGGGATGTGACGAGAACACCGGTTGAGGAGTTTGATTCCGCCACAGTGGCAGGATCAGAACTTCCAGCTTGGTTAGGTAAGCCTAAAGAACTGTGGATGTGTGGAGCTTCACAATGTGGTAGCTTGAAACGTGAGGAATGTATCCTAGAGCGTGTTATAGAGGATATGGACTATATATCAGAACCATTTCCTAAAGAAGAGTTAGAGCCTTTTGGATGGGAACACATCTTGGCTACTCTGGACGTGTGCGCCGTGGAGGATGCTCCCACAACAAAGTTTTGTGATGAAAATGGCTATGATGTCGTTCCTTATTTTGCAGTAAGTGTAATCCAGGAAAACGAAGAGATCCAAACATCAACAAGCTCTCGAAATAAGGAGCAAACAAGGAAATGTGGAGAATCAAAAGATGAAGAAGACGATGAGTTCTATGACTCTGTAGAACACTTCGAGCTTCAAGAAGATCAACGACCCGGGAATCAATGTCATCGCTACACGAATAAAGTGCATCAAAAGTGGATTCCAAAGTCCTCCGTGAAGATACAGCCACGACAAGCATCCTCATACATGGCTCCTAATAAGGATGCAAAGACTCAGCTAGGAGGAATACGACCAGAGAAACAAGCTAACAATGCTCTAATCAATGGGCTAGAAAAGTCCTCCAACAAAATACCACCCACGAGCACACAGACAGTAACTTTCCACTACCATCCAAAAAATCAAGGGAAAGTACAAGAAGTCAACCTTGCTGAGGATATTAGTGATAGTGATGAATCTTATGACATCCCCTATCATCAACTCAGGCCATCACTATCAACAACCCCTTCAGCAACAATAACCATGATAGGTAAAAAAAACAGGACAATAAGTCAAAGACAAAAAGCTCGACAAATCTGGATACCAAAAAGCCAGATCGGCCAAAAACAGATATGGATCAAGAAGACAAATATTTCTAATGACAAATCACAAGATCCAACACCAAAACAAAAACAAGGAAAGCGTGCACGAATGGGTAAGAATATCACAAAGTCGCAAGCTTTCACAACTCAGGTTTGGGCTCCAACGAAGTTGATTCAAGCACAAAAAAGTCAGGAATTCATTTGGATTCCAAAACAACCACAATATCAAATTTCAAAGCCTGAATCCCATCCCCAACCCAGCGTACAAGGGCTGAAGTAAAGACCACTGTTGACTCACACAACAAAAAGGTGGATCCCAAAGAAGTCTCTTCAAACACAAACGAAGTACGGGCAAGTATGGGTTCCCAAACGAGCGTCAGCAACAAAACAACCAATAATTGCAAAGAAATGGGTCCCAAAGAAGAACAACAAAACTGCTGTCATTACATCACCGCTTGAATTCTTACAATTCTTCCTACGATTACAGTACAGTTAGAAGAGAGCAAGTCGCTTCAATCAAGCAACGATACAGGAGCTTCAAAGACCATTACATTGCTTAGAATAGGAAGCCTTGCCAACAAATGCCAATAAGCAAATTTCTTATACCCACATCTTGCACAACATAAATCTTTTCCATGCATTGACTGTGCATGTGTAATAGGGCTACATTACAAGGCCTGTATAGGCACAACTTTTAATTTCCCAAGCACAACACATACCCTTTGCGATACCCTGTCGTAAAGGATGACTCCAAATAGGAAGGGGGGAGGCACTCTGAATGCGGACCTAAAATTATGACTATTAGAGGGCAATGTTTTGTGAGATGCATTGAATTTTTGCGTTTTATTGTGATAATTTTTTTGAAGAAATTTAGAGTATATGCCCTCATAGTAGTGTTACAGAGGAGTATGGGGACAAAATCCATATATGAGCCCCTAGGGACATGTGTATAGTGTACATAGCATTTAGATTTCTATTTGAATGATTTTTCTTTTGTTAAGTTTTTTTAAAGATTTTCTTTGTTATTATTAAATCCATAATCCACATGAAGAAAAGACCGACGAGAGGCCTGAGCACTACAAAGAGAAGAAGGTACAGGAAAATGATGAAACTTCATGAAGTATGTCTCAGCAACCACTACAACAGCTGAAGAACTTGTCACAAAGCAGTGTCAACATGCAACCGACAAGTCATACAAGTCAGAGTCGAGTAGCTAAGCCACAAAATGAGTGAGGTGTTAGTACCAAAGCTTCAAGTAATATTCTTTGTGGTCTAAGCGTCTTAGCTATTCTAGGTACTGCTCAAGATGGAAGAGTTGAGCATATTTACGTTGTGTCGCTCATGCTGGTATAGATGAGCAAAAGAGTCAAAGTCTAAGTACGTAAGTCTGGTGAAGTGAAGGAGAAGGTCCAAAAGACACTCATGTACTGAGAACAATGAGATACGAGTGGAGAAACTTCTACGTCAACAACCCTTCTTGGAAAGGTGGAAGCTATTGAGACATCTTCTGATGTCACATGTGCTACATTTATTCCTTGAAACACCCATCATCTCCTTCTTTCACATTGCATGCTTTTGTTGACAAATTTCTCATATGCATATAGAGTGTCCCATAATTGGCACTTGCATCAGGCACTCTTTCCGTGTTTCACCCAAGCACTCACCTTTCATGACCATGTACTTCACGTTCAACTGCTCAACTCCAATAAGAGTGTATACCAAAGGCATTTTTTTCCCACCGGGTTTTTTCCCTTTGGTCATCCAGGTTTTAGACCCTAATCTAAAGACACCTATCATCATCCTCTTGTACATATTCCTTCTACATCAACAATAATTAAATGCTAATCAAATCAATTGACAAATGAATTGGAGCACCAATTTCAGATCATAGCATACTTCTCCTCAATGGCAAGTCGAAGAATGGCCTACAATGACAAAGCTGCAGACAACTCTAACAACATGATTGCATAGGAACAAAGAAGTCCCCAATGAAAAAGAGCAGACATAAGGGTAATCAGAGGATCTCAAAATCTTGTCCTTGATAATGCGCATCGAATGCTCGGCAGTGTTTTGAGCCTCAAATTAGCATAATGAAGTCCTGGGTTCGGCCTGACAGACAGACTTTGCATTGGAGTGCAACTTGGCCTAAAGAAGTTAAGGGTTTAGCCATACAATTTCTACAAAATCCTTACAAAGTTGTCATTAGCTCACAAGATCAGAAAGCCAATCACTCAATTCTACAGATTGTAGAAGTTGTTTCTGAGAATCACAAATACTCCGAATTGACAGATTTGCTGCAGCAAATGATGGATGGAGCTTTCTCTATCCATGATGATAAGAGTCAATTTAAATGACATTGGGCTCTTTTTGAATTTAGATCTAGCATTAGACCTATAATGACAGAAACAGATGCTGTAGCTCGGAGCGTGGATGTGAAAGACATAAAGTTCGTCATCAATTATGATTTTCCTGAATCATGTGAAGACTATGTACATCGGATTGGACAAACAAGACAAGCTACTACAAACGCTATGGTCTATACTTTCTTTACAACAACAAAACGACAGCAAAGACCACATCGCCATCAAAAATCAGGTCATGTCAGGGACGACATGAACGCGGAAGGGGGGAATGTTGACCGCTGGGTTAACAACACAACATAACTCAAGTTTCGTACCAAAGCCTTATCTTTTGCGAGTTATGAAATGCTGTGGATTATGGCTATAAACGTCATTTGTACTCTAGTTTCAGAAGCCGAGGTGCAATGGCACTTCCAGATTGTAAATACAAAGCTATTTTACCCTTTCAACCCCATTTTTGGTTAAACCTAAGGTAGCCTTAGTATATAAGGTACCTAGGTCATTTTGTAAAAAGACTTTTTATCATAATCAAAACTTAGCGCTGCCGTTTACTGTGTGTGAGAGAGAAAGAGAGTGAGCGTGAGCTTCATCCTCTCGCTACGCCCGGCTCACTCAACACATTGGAGATCCGACTACACCATTGCTGTAGGCTCAAGGAGAGCTACGCAACGACGCCAAGCATTCCACGCGAGACGAAGCGCACATGCCAACGCATCTACGAGCTATTTGTGGCCGTAAGTGTATCAAACAATGTCTGTTTTCTGCGTGCTAGTAGTCTATAGAATCGTGGCAACATAAGCTACGCATAGGGACTCGTAAATTTCAGTTTCGGGCACTCTCAAAATTCGGCTCTGTCATCCTACGCGTTTTCCGCAGATGGGTTTAGAGTGAGGGTTTTGAGTGTAGAAGCTTCGGGACAGGTGGATCCTAGTGAGGGGATGGTGTTCCTTAAGTTTCCTACGAATCTAGCATGATTAGGTGAGTTACCTTCCGTATGTGTGTATGTGGCTAGGTGGTGTAGTTGAGGGTACTGAGGTTCTTGATTGTGGTATATTTGGCCTTTCAGAGTGTTGTATGTGTAGGATGGTCTCAGCCTGACAAGCTTAAGAGATTTCCTCCGTGTGCCTATTGTGTCATTTGTGTCCTCGATTGACATTATGTTGATCTAGGTAGTGTTTGCATGCACTTCATGGGTGTGTGAGTCTCTCCCATCCAACAGAGAGGTATGAACTACTGAGGGAGAAAGTGATGGTAAGGAGGAGTCAGAAAAAGGAAACATGAATGTACCATCCCACTATCAAAAATTCACCATCCAGGACAAAAAAATCATAATGACACCACCAGTCAAGAAAAGGATAAACAAGGAATCTTATGACGGGCTGGAAAATGGAAAACGGATAGACCTCCTTGAGCGAGGCGAAAAGCGTCAGCCAGTCTATATCGCAATTGATTTAGAGCCTGAAGAAGAAGAACTGCTAACAAAACTTCTGAAGAATTATAAAGATGTGTTTGCATGGTCCTACAAATACCTCAAAGGAGTTGATCCATCGATATGCCAACATACAATACCGTTGAAATCAGATGCCAAACCTAGCAAACACTGTCCTTACACATATAATGACACATTTGATAAATGAATCAAAGAGGAGATTGACAAGCTGATAGATGCTGAATTCATCTACAAAATCAAACATACAGATTGGGTGTCACCCATTGTGGTTGTCCCCAAAAAGAACGGAAAACTATGAGTGTGTATAAACCTCAAAAAGGTAAATGCAACCACCATAAGGGATAATTATCCCTTGCCGATCACAGAACATGTACTTGAGAGGGTGGTTGGGAAAAGGGATTATTCCTTTCTAGATGGGTTTTCGGGGTATAACCAACTGGACATTGCAATAGAGGATCAACACAAAATGGGGAATATATGCGTATAGACTTATGCCTTTTTGCTTAACCAATGCCCCAACTACCTTTCAAACGTTAATGACTCACGCATTCAAAGAATACCTGAGAATATTATTAGAAATATATATGGATGATCTTTGTGTACACTCTCTTCTACGAGAAGAATATATTGACCATTTACAAAAGGTATTTGAGAAGTGCAGAACATATCAAATCTCTCTTAACCCAAAAAAGTGCATTTTTATGGCTAGGCAAGGCCGCATCTTAGGACATATTGTCTCAAGAAATGGCATAACCACTGACCTAGACAAAATCAAAGTCATAGTAGACCTGCCCAGGCCTACTAATGCGAAACAAGTACAATCCTTCATGGGACACTGCGGATATTATCGAAGATTCATATATATGTATGCAGTCATTGCACAACCTCTGTATCGCTTGTTAGTCAGTTTTGACTGGACTGAGGAGTGTGAAACTTCATTTAAAATATTGAAGTAAAACCTTGTATTAGCACCTGTACTTAAAGCACCGGATTGGAAAAATATATTCCATGTTCACATTGATGCATATGCATATGCAATTGGGAGTATTTTGGCTCAACCTGGAGACGAAACAATGGATTTCCCAGTTTTTTATGCAAGCCGGCAGTTAAGTAGTGCAGAGAAGAACTACACAACCACTGAAAGAGAGGGGTTAGGAATGATTTATGCTGTAAAGAAATTTCGGCATTATTTTCTCGCAAAAACAAATTTGTGTTCTTCACAGATCATCAAGCTCTTTTGTATCTGGTAAAAAAACCATGCAATATTGGGAGAATTGTACGTTGGTTTATTATATTGCTAGAGTTTGATTTCACAGTGGTGGTAAAAAGGGTAAAACTCATCTACGGGAGGATCATCTTTCAAGGTTGCAAAACGGGAAAGCTCCTGAAGGAGTAGATGATGACATACCTGATGCTTATCTTTTCAATATTGAAATGATACCCAAATGGTCACAGAAAATTGTTAGCATTCTTTCCTTTGGAGGTAGATTTGATAACAAGGAAGACAGATCCAAACAACAAACAATTTGATATACAAAAAACTTCCAGTTGATTGCAGGATGACTGTGTCATCTAGGATCGGACCAGATTCTACGATTATGTATAAATCGTGGACAAGTTGAGGCCACAAATAGAACACTATGGACTGTTCTGACTAAAATTGTATTAGAGTCAAGGACAGACTGGGATCAATAGCTACACTCAACACTATGGGCATACAAGGTAGCTTACAAAACATCGATAGGAACAACACCATACAACATGGTGTTTGGTCTAAACGCTATATTACCCATAGAGTTTTTAATTCCAACTCTACAAGTAGTGAAAATCTTAGAATGGGTAGGGCATGAGATCTCTTCAAGAATAGATGATCTTGAAAAGCTAGATGAACTTCCCTTAAGAGCTGTAGCTTTGCGGTACATTTTTTCTCCACTCTTGACCTTCCTTGAGAGACAAAGTAATTGAAGCTGAGTAATCAACCACTATGATGCTGTCTTTTAAGAGAAGAGGCTGAATTTTGTGGTTTTTTTATAGATATGGGTAATTTGGAGGAGGAAAAATGAGACTAAGTGGTCAATTTTGGAATGGAATTGTGTGTGGGAGGTATGAGTTCACCATGGGTTCTCTTATTCTTCAAGGTTGAGGAGAAGGTGAGTAGGGTGCAGAGAGGAGTGGTGAGAGAGGTGGGGATGATGAGTGGAGAAGTGTGTGTGAAAGAGGAAAATGATAAAGTGGAAGAGAGAGTGTGGCTGCATAGCATGGGAAAACTGGGGTCCACTAAAAAAATCATAGATCACAGCTCGTAGCTCAAAAAAATATGAAAACATTTGAGGCTCAAGTTCAGCCCACGAGCTACAACTTTTGTTTGTATCACCTTTTCCAATTCGGAGAGCAAGTGAACTTTAAAAATTCAGCAAAACCGACCGTTTTTTCCACTGCACAAGGTCCTTGTGGGGTCCTTCTTTGGATGATTCTTTTGAATACCTCCAAGAGTGAGCCCTCCATAGTGCATGTATGCATGCCACCTACCCTTGATCTTATTTGGTAGGTCTATAATTGAAGATATTGTTGAGATTAGGATATAAGTGAATAGTACAACTAAGAAAATCAAATATTGAGGGGTCTAAAAAATATGTACATGTCAAATATAAATAATATAAGTGGAAAAAATATAATGGGGTCAAAAGAAATCTCTCTCATTATGAGGCTACCATAAAAAGATAAATATTTTTGGTGTTCTAATTTTTTAGAAAAAAACAAAATAGATGTAGGAAGGGAAAAATCACAATAGTGAAAAAATATACACATAAATAAAACTAGTTTTTTTGGATTTTTGTTGGGGTGGAGTTACACCAAATATAAGAGAAGCTTACATGAAAATATTTCTATATGGAATAAAGAGTATGAAAAATGGTAAGAAAAATTGTGGTAATGGTGAGGCAATGTACAAAGCATAAATAACACACACCTAGGTAGAAATATTTAAATAAATACCAAAATAATTATGAAAAAATTCTTTTATTTAGGCCCTATATACAAAGAAATATTTACATACGCATGGGCCATAATATACTTATTTATTTTATTTTTTTGGCTTAACTAGCCCAATGACTATCTAATTGAGGGTTTTTTAAGAAGATATGGGAAAAGTCCCATGACTCACGCACGCCTATGTACATTGAAATGGTAGGGATAGCCACAGTGTTTGGGTGATTTTGGTAGGGTGAGATAACTCACTGTGGCAATTACAAAGAGCCGAAAAACGGCTATCGTTAGCCCTCCCACTGGATGATGGTATATTCATGTACCATCATAGAGCATCTTTTCCAAAGAGAGTGCTTCAGAGTCCTTGACGAGATCTTTATTGTTTAGCCCCTCAGAATTTTGGCTAGAGTTACACTCATGCTTCATGTAACAATACTTACATGAGACAGTGGCCTTTTGACAGATCTTTGGTAGATCCTTTGGTAGAAGGCGACTCAAATAGGGCTTCAAGCGATACCCGTTTACTTTCTTGGAGTGCTCTTTACCATTCAAGTCCATAAGCTGATAGTAACTTGAATTGAAAGCCTTCTTGACTATGTATGGCCCTTGCCATCTAGTTTCAAACTTGGCATCAAAACGATTATCGAGTCGATTGTCATACCTTAGCACCAGATCTCCTTCTTTGATGCCTTTGTCCTTTAGTTTCTTGTCAAGCTTCTCCTTCGCCTGCGTAGCTTTCCTCTTGTAGCACTCGTATGCTGTTTCTCTTTTCCACTCAAGCTCAGCTAAGGTAAGAAGTCTATCCATCCATGCTTCTTGATCATCTTGTGCTGATTTGCCATGAAGTCGCATTGTTGGAATGTTTAGCTCAATTGGCTGTAAAGCCTCTTGACCATAGACCAAGTAAAATGGTGTGAACTCCGTGGCTTCCCTATATGTGGTTCGATACGCCCACAAGGCACCATCCAAGAAGTCATCCCACAACTTTGTCTTGTTTTTCACCATCTTTCTAATGATGCCTGCAATGACACCATTAGCTTTTTCTACCAAACCATTTGATTGGGGATAGTAGGGTGTACTGTGACAATGTAGAATGTGAAGTTATTCACAGACTTCTGTGAGCAATCCCTTTCTAAACCCTGGACCATTATCAGAAACAATCTCCAAAGGTGTGCCAAATCTACAACAAATGTGAGTGTAGACGAATTTGCTCACTGTCCTCTCATTTACCTTTGCCACACTTTGTGCTTCCACACACCTAGTCATATAGTCTACAGCCACTAGAATGTAGAGTTTACCATTTTTTGTCCTAGGCAGAGGACCCATAGCGTCAAATGCCCCACTTTTCAAAGGGTCCATTTGCAAGCACGATTTGCCTTGGACCATAAATCAATCTTCTATTCCCATTTACCTGACAATTGTGACAACTTTTACACCAATGTTGGACATCCACATGTAGACTTGGCCAAACATACCCCGCAAGCAAAATCTTCTTCACAGTTAATTCTTGGGCAAAATGACCACCACATGATTCTTCATGCAAACCTTTTAGAATGGCTGGAATTTCCTCAATAGTTGGTACTCTTCTGCATACTTGATCCCTCCCTCTTTGATAGAGGGACCCTTCTAGGAAGAGATATGTGCTTGCCTTCTTCATGAGTCTCCTCTTCTGAGCCTTCGTGAAGTCTTGTGGAAACTCGCCCTCCAAAATGTAGCTAATAATGGGAGTCAATGACTCCAATCCCTGGTATCTCGGTTGCTTGACAGTTGCTTCCACCATGATGACCTGCACTTCTTTCTCAACACATGTAACTACTTGCTGTGCAAGTAAATCGGCATCTTCATTTTGTTTCCTAGGAATATGATATAGTTGCACTTCTTCAAATTGATTAAACAATCTATGAATGGCATGAAATTTTGTCCGTAAGCTTTCATTCTTGCATGCCCAAATGCCTAAAATCTGTTTAACAATGAGAAGTGCATCTCCCTTTACCATGAGGCGTTGTATCCCTTGGCCAATGCACATCTTCAAACCATGAATTAGTGTGTCGTATTCTGCTTCATTGTTGCTAGCTGAACTTGGTAGATTGAACTTCTCTTTCATGACCACCTCTCCACTTGGGTTGAGCAACACTAGCCCTCCCCCTGCTTTTCCTGTGGCTCAACGAAAAGCTCCATCAAAGAACAAGGTAAAAGCATTAGGAATACTTTTTGGTGGTGGTAATGGTAGGGTATTTACTTCAGGCACCTTAATCTCCTTTTCGTGCACCCTATAAGTGAGAATCCCTGCCAATTGTGCACGCACACTATCTTCTACCTTGAAAGAGTATTGAAACTCTTGCAACTCCATAATCCACTTTGAGATCCTAGTACTAAGATTCATTTGAGATGACACCCAAGGGAACAAATTCTCTGCAGTGAGAATTACAAAAGGTTTTGGTAGCAGGTAGGATCTAAACTTTCTCACCGTAAACATGAGAGAAAGCATCATGAGTTCTGCTTCTGTGTAGTCTCTCTCCAAATCATTCATGACCCTACTAGCAAAGTAGATGGGTCGCATCCTTATACTGTGGGGATCTTGTTGTAGCAACACAGCACCAATTGTTTCCCTTCCAACACTAGAGCTAACAAAGAATGTGTACTCCCAACAAGGAGGCATGAGTGTTGGTAGCTCTGACAAAATGACTTTAATGTTACAAAAATACTCTTCAAGCTCATCAGACCATGCAAATTCTACTTGTTGTGTCAACTTTTGCAAAGGATGAAGCAACTCCGAAGCTAAGTGAATAAAGCGTGACATATACTTCACTTTTTGAATGAATGATATGACCTCTTTGAGATTATTGGGTGAGGGGAGCTCAATAAGAGCCTTTGCCTTTGAAGGATCCACCTCAATGCCTTTATAGGAAACCTTGTGACCAAGCAAGATCACTTCATCCTCAGCTATGTGACACTTGTCGGGGTTGACTTGACCTCCCATGTCGTAGAGCTTCTTTAAACCTTCTTCTACCCTTTGTAGATGCAATGATTTTGAGCTATAAATGCAGAAATCATCAATGAACACCCTAATTGACTTTCCAAAGAATGCTTGAAACACCATATTCATGAAATGTTGGAATGTTGCAGGAGCATTTGTCAGACCAAATGGCATGGCTCTAAAAGCATAACAACCCTAAGGAGTGATAAAGGTTGTTTTCAATTGATCCTCCAATGCAATCCCTATTTGAAAGTAACCCGAGTAGCCATCACACATAGTGTACTTCTCATGACCAGCTACTTCATTTAGTATCTCATCCTGAAATGGGAGGGGAAAGTGATCTCTTTTTGTTGCCTCATTAAGTGGACGATAATCCACACACACCCTCCACTTGCTGTTTTTCTTAGGAGTGACAACAACGAGAGAGACCCACTCTGAATTCTCCACTGGATAAATGAAACCTGCTGCTAGAATCTTTCTTACCTCCTTGAGTAGAGCCTGCTCCTTAATGACTCCTAGCCTTCGTAGCTTTTGAGCCTTAGGTGTGGCCTCTGGCTTCAACTCAATCTTGTGTTGAACAACATCTACTCCATGCACATCGGTGTAGTCTTTAGCAAAAATCCTCGGAAATTTCCTTAGCACACATTTGAACTCCTCTCTTTCATCCTTTGTAAGTGTTGTAGACAACATACCTTCTAACATTCCTTCATCTTCCACCTTTTGGTTCTCTTGGGAACCTACCTCTTCCAAACCTCGAGAAGAGGTCTCCCGGTTGTTTGGCTTAAACCTTACCCCCATGACTTCAATGGAGGACTCCTCTTCAGTAATGCTGCCGCTACTTTCTTCTTCTGAAGTGTTTTCAGTCCAATCTTCTTCCGTCACACTTCGAGATGATTCTTCATGGATCTCCTCTTGGCGTTGCTCCTTCATGTTAAAGACAACCTTCTTGTGATTGTCATTCCTACAAATTAGCTTTCCACTCTCCCAATCCTGCAAAGCTCGCATTTTCATTAGCCATGGTCTTCCTAGGATAAATGGGTAACCATTTCCCTTGGTAGACATGACATAGAAATCCACTACCTTCTTAATGCCAAAGGCCTCCACAAATTTTTTTTTTACAAATGCCTACGCACCTAGCCTTGCTATTGTTTGCCATTTTCACTTTGATTTCAGGTGTCTCATGGATGTGCATGCCTAGTCTTTGCATGAGCCCTTCTGTCATGATGCAAATTTGTGCACCCCCATCCACTAGACCTTTCCTAACCAATCTTCCTTTTATGTAACAATCTAGCACATGTGTAATATCCTCGTTCATTTCAGCATGTGCAATTTTTACAACAGGAAAACTCTCTTTTACCTTTCTCCTAGTGCTAACTGCCTTTGTTAAATCCCTCCTAACTTGTGGGCATAATGCAAGAAACTGAGGCCATGAGATATCAGGACCCTTACCTCGCATGTCTTCCAACAGGTTGTATGGAGCCATACCATGTCCAAGAGGGAAGTCTTGGAGATTGATACGACGTCGAGTCCTCTTAGCTTCCTTGGTCTCCTTTGCCTTCTTGCCTTGTCCATGGTCACTCTGTGATGGGATGCCCTCTTTCTCTTTACCTTTTCCTCGGCCACGCTTAATGCCATTTGCTTCCATGTCAACCTCATTTGAGTTTGTCACCTCTACCACATGCACATTTGGATCTGGCAAAGGTGGAACTCCTTCTACCCCTTGTGGAGGTGGTCTTGGTCCATTTGGCCTTTGTAGAAGCCTTGGTTGTTGACCAGCTCCTTCTCCTGCATTCATCACTGGGTAATTCAAGTTAGGTCTCCCTGGCTCTCCACGGGGCCAAGGACAATTATACATCCCATGTCCAGACTCTCCGCAATTCCAACATTGCAAGACTCTCCTAGGTCGTGGATCTCGCTCTTCAGACTTCTTTGCTTGTCCCTTTGGACCTATAGCTTGTGCAAGGTGAATTGACAGGCTGCTTAAAGATTCGTTGAACTTCTCAATTACTTCCGCCGTTACCTCAGGAAGCTCCCTCGATGTTGATGCTTGTGACTTACCTTTGGGTCTAAGACCTTCTATTGGAACCTCTCCCCTTAAGCACTTGAGTTTCCTATATTTCTCAGCAGCCCTAGTTTCAGCTGCATCAAAGGTAGCAGGTGAACCCGCCTCAATTTTTACCTTAAGGTCAGGAAAGAGTCCGGCTATGAACCTCTCCTTCTTTAGAAATTCTGCACCATCACCAGGGTTAGCAACATTTCGTATCCATAGAGCCCAAAGACGTAGAAACTCTTGCTTGTACAAGTAGTATTCATCTAAGTCTTTTTGCTTATGAGAAACAATGTCTTGCCATAATTTTTGAGTGTTTTGGTGATCAAAGAAGTATTTCTTGAAACGATTCAAAACTTCTGTGTAATTTCCCTTAACTTCCTCAGGCAAAGAGTCAAACCAAGTGCTAGCATCTTTCCTAAGGACCACCTCAAACATTTCTACACGTTCTTGATCAGTTATTATCCTCTTGATACGGCAAGACATCTTGAAATTCGCTAAAAATAATTCTGCATCCTCTCCAGGCTCTCCAAAGAAAAGAGGATACCCAGACATTTGGCGTTGGCTTTCCATTGAATTGATTATAAAGCGACACCCGTTTTGTTTTTCTTTCTTAAAAAGATTTACACAATAATGTTTTCTAGCTTGCAATCTATTCTACAACAAAATAAAGATATTCACATCAAACGACCTATGATAATCAATAAGAGGTAGGATGACAGGGTTTGGTGATGCGAGAATTTCTCCTACTCTTTGGGCACCAAACATGAATACCATACGTTGTTGAAAATGGATTTTCCTACTAATTGCAATGTTTATTCTAATGTGTGGAGTGAAATGGAAGGGGAAAACCTCTATTCCTGGGCCATTATCCATGGTCTATGCATGACCTAATGCTTAAAACAAAACAAAAATATAGACGTCCAAACTAAGGTCGTACCGAATGAGAGGCAAAATAAAAGGATTTACTGAAGCGTTTATCTCGGCCAACCTAAGAGGACCTAAAATTCTACGAATGACACGTTGAAATTGCAACTTAGTACTAACAATTATGTGTACCTTTTGCCTTGCAATGGGAATGAAGGGATCATACAAATTTTCGTGATTCATGCAAACTACTTGACTATGCTAAAGGGATATTCTACACAAAAATACACAAGCCGTCCTCAGTGGGGGCACCAATTTGAGGCGCTCCGGGGCGGGCAACAAGAAGAGCAACCTCTAGACACCCTTCAAGGCTCCCGTGCTGCTCAATGGGGCTGGGGCACAACACAACACAAACCAAAACAACAAACCCACAGCCAAATCCCAACTACACAAGGGGCACCACCTAGTTTAAGAGCGAACTAGGACGCAAAAGAGGAGAATCGTTAGAGCAACCCACAAACAAGCAAGGAATTTACACTAACCCTAACACCAATGGAACACTCTCACACACTAAAACACGAGAGAGAGAGAGAGAGAGAGAGAGAGAGAGAGAGAGAGAGAGAGAGGGAGGGAGAGAGATAGTGCATGGGCTGCTTTGAAACGTATCGGCAATAATCAAGCAAACACAACTATATATTTAAGAAAGAGAGAGAAAGCGGAAGGGGGTGCTTGTTGCATTAATACCTTCTTACAAATCTGTCATGACAAATCAAAGTGAGATTAGGATTTGTTCAACATAGCTTGCGTAAATTTCACCACAACACATCACAAAAAAAGCCACCCCAATTACTTTCTTAAAGCCAGGGGAGTCCTCTCCACCCTGTCGCCCTCTTACAGTATGTGGGATTTATGGCTAGATTGATGACAACACCAAAGACAAGCTATCAAGAACTTAACAAAAAACACCAAGACACTTACGCATCATTGTTGTCCATTACTTCACGTTGGAAGGGAGACAAAGTATCCAAGCTTAGTCCAAATCCACCCTCCTTGATTCAGCAAATGTTGAGCTTACACTAGTAGGAGAAATGATAGATTTCCTACTCTCAATTGAATGATCACTCTCTCTCTTACAATGGCATAGAGTTCCCTTGCTAATCCCCTATTACAACACATGCACATGCATAAGACAATGAGCTTCTACTCAAGAGCTCCTTCTAGAGAGGTTGAGCTTGGCTTCTCAAGCTATAGCATAGTGCTCTTGCTTATGGCTCTCCCTTTTGTGCTAGCTACACCCTCCTTTTATAGCAATTTTGAAGGCTAGGGTTACTCCTCTAACCATGGTTGGCTTAGATTTTCAGCAATTTATCTAATTTCTTTTGCTTGGAATTATCAAGAAGTTGGTGGGGAAAGAGAGAGCAGAGAAATGGAGGTGATAGGACTTTTCATAGTGGGTTAGTGTTAGTAGAGTTAGTATTAATTTACAAATGGAATTGGATATTTACAATGGGAGTATCCATGTAGGATACAAATAAGGAAGAAAAACTCTTAAGAGGTAAGAAAAGGTGGATTTCTTACAAGGTTGATGCTCCAAGTGTCTTGAGTAGGGACAATTTTGATGCTTGTTGACGGTCCACTAGCTTTGACGGTACATTTTTTCTCCACTCTTGACCTTCCTTGAGAGACAAAGTAATTGAAGCTGAGTAATCAACCACCATGATGCTGTCTTTTAAGAGAAGAGGCTGAATTTTGTGGTTTTTTTATAGATATGGGTAATTTGGAGGAGGAAAAATGAGACTAAGTGGTCAATTTTGGAATGGAATTGTGTGTGGGAGGTATGAGTTCACCATGGGTTCTCTTATTCTTCAAGGTTGAGGAGAAGGTGAGTAGGGTGCAGAGAGGAGTGGTGAGAGAGGTGGGGATGATGAGTGGAGAAGTGTGTGTGAAAGAGGAAAATGATAAAGTGGAAGAGAGAGTGTGGCTGCATAGCATGGGAAAACTGGGGTCCACTAAAAAAATCATAGCTCACAGCTCGTAGCTCAAAAAAATATGAAAACATTTGAGGCTAAAGTTCAGCCCACGAGCTACAACTTTTGTTTGTATCACCTTTTCCAATTCGGAGAGCAAGTGAACTTTAAAAATTCAGCAAAACCGACCGTTTTTTCCACTGCACAAGGTCCTTGTGGGGTCCTTCTTTGGATGATTCTTTTGAATACCTCCAAGAGTGAGCCCTCCATAGTGCATGTATGCATGCCACCTACCCTTGACCTTATTTGGTAGGTCTATAATTGAAGATATTGTTGAGATTAGGATATAAGTGAATAGTACAACTAAGAAAATCAAATATTGAGGGGTCTAAAAAATATGTACATGTCAAATATAAATAATATAAGTGGAAAAAATATAAAGGGGTCAAAAGAAATCTCTCTCATTATGAGGCTACCATAAAAAGATAAATATTTTTGGTGTTCTAATTTTTTAGAAAAAAACAAAATAGATGTAGGAAGAGAAAAATCACAATAGTGAAAAAATATACACATAAATAAAACTAGTTTTTTTGGATTTTTGTTGGGGTGGAGTTACACCAAATATAAGAGAAGCTTACATGAAAATATTTCTATATGGAATAAAGAGTATGAAAAATGGTAAGAAAAATTGTGGTAATGGTGAGGCAATGTACAAAGCATAAATAACACACACCTAGGTAGAAATATTTAAATAAATACCAAAATAATTATGAAAAAATTCTTTTATTTAGGCCCTATATACAAAGAAATATTTACATACGCATGGGCCATAATATACTTATTTATTTTATTTTTTTGGCTTAACTAGCCCAATGACTATCTAATTGAGGGTTTTTTAAGAAGATATGGGAAAAGTCCCATGACTCACGCACGCCTATGTACAGTGAAATGGTAGGGATAGCCACAGTGTTTGGGTGATTTTGGTAGGGTGAGGTAACTCACTGTGGCAATTACAAAGAGCCGAAAAACGGCTATCACCGCATCTCGCAAGAAGTTGGGAGCACATGTCAAATTTCATGGAAAGTGGTTTGGGGACCCCAATTATAAGATATTTTCACTTCATTTTAAGCTCATTTGTACTATTGCCCTTTGAGAGAGAGCTCTTGCCACCTAGAGCGATCGGGACTTCTAGCAGCTTCTACGATGCGCACGACCACCCGCCAAGCTCTAGACATGAGAGGTAGGCTCACCACCTTGAGCTTTTTGTGCATGTTTGTTGTTTTGTCGCGAAAACTAGCATAGGGTTCACACTGGAAGCGAGCGGTAGAGACCTACAAGTAGAAGTGGCCACCTAACAGCTAACTCAAAAGCAATGAGACTTCATCGGCAGCTTACCCTAGCATAGGAGACCACTCTTGGATGCCCAAAGGCAGTAGAAAACCCTCGGGAAAAACCCTAACTTCTAGAGGCCACCAAATGGGAAATCGGCGGAAAGATGTCCAAATGCTACCAAAACTCATGGGTAGGAGCATCTCGACATGCTCGACAAGTCTATATATCCCACATGGCCATAAGGTGACCCGAAGCAGCACTAAACTTCAGAAACGACATCAGACACGCAAAGCGTCAAATAGCTCTCGCGGCCAAATCGCATGCTCATTTGCCACCAAACTTCACGAGCGGCATTCCTAGACCATCAACAACCAAGTCCTATGGTGGTAGACCACCACAAGTCATCGACGACATGTAAACACAACCACAGGCGCTTCCAGAGCGACAAATTGCCAAACGGAGCTCCGGTGAAGCCAAAGTCGACAAAAACCATATGGCAAGGATCCCCAAGGGATCGAGAAGCTATGTAGGCCAACATCAAGAAATTTCATCGTCGAAAAGCACTCCAAAAGTCAGAAAATGGCTCGGAGGCTCTAAAATTCACACAGGGAGCTTTTTTGTCGAAATAGGGCTTAAAAGGGACTCAGGGGGGCTCAGGACAGGCACCAGTAGCACTCACCATATAAATTTCATCAGGATACATCCTACGCGTAGGATGTCTCAAGGACAATTCTAGGCACCAACCCCAACATCTCTCATCACACACTGCTTCTGATAGCTTGTACATGATAGCCACCAAGTTTCATCACATCTGGACAAAAATTGACCTCATATGCATCAAAAGATGCAAAGTCAGAGCATAGAGGCAAGAATGGGCCATAGACCTACCAAAACTTGTCCAAATCAAATTAAACTTGCACAATATACTCATGAGCACATTGCCAAGCTATCTGTGGGGTCACATGTGAAAAATTATGAAATAGAGATCCTACGCGTAGGATGTCTAAATGACCAATTTGGCCCCCAGCTGGCATTTTTCAGTTCTAGATCTCCTTATAACACCTTCCTAAGCTCATATATCAAGTTTCAAGCCATTCTCATCACATTTGGCCCCCAACACCTCCAAGATGCACTTTTTTGAGCCCAAAAACACTACACATGCTCTTACCAATACCAATTCGACTTTCAACCCATTTGAATATCATTTTTCCCTTGTTGAGGACATCCTACCTAATTAGTGAGCTTAAAGCCTAATTCTGCCCAGGATTGCACTTTTTGATGCCCAAACCCAATTCCATCACATAGCCATGTTGCATAGGTCCAGGGCCTTCAGCCTACCAAGTTTCACTAGAAACAAGCAAGGTAGACATCACGTAGGATGTCTAGATGATAAATTTTTGCCAGAAAGGTAGTGTGAGCACATGAAGAGTTTCCCTAGTTTGTTTTAAGTTTTATTTTCAATTTTCAAGTCATTTGGATAGTTAAAACTCAGTGAAGAAGAGGATGACAATAAAAGACTACTTGAAAGAAGTAGAGCCATTTGTGATCCCAGAAGGAACCTTGAAGCCAACCAGCTCATGGATTTAGGATGATTTGCTAGAGTCCAATGATTTCAAGATCTACCAAGGAGTGTTCAAAGATCTTGAAGTAAATGCAATAGAGCTACCCATTATACCACGGGAGCTCAATGAATTTGTAAGAAGCAAGATGGGAGACTACCTGGAGAAGTTGGACCTCCATAACTACTTTGAAGCTTTGCCAGCGGGGATGGAAATCAAAAGAGTGTGGAAATTTGTAACCACTATCAAAGAAGATGGAGGGGCCAGAGTCACTAGTCTGCAGGGCAAGCCAGATACCATGATTGTCATCAAAGAGAGGGTGGTGGCAGCCGCAATAGACATCTCGAACAAGGGAGATAGTGTGACAGAGAGGAGAGATGAAGTCAAAGTCTACTCAGAAAAGAAGACCAGCTACACATTTGAAGATATTGCAAACCCAAAAGTGGCTATCATGAGCCAACTCTACAACCAATACCTCCACATGTGTACAAAGCGGCCACAAAGATACAGAATGCCACCTGGAACCATTGCCACCACCTTCACCTAGGCAATGCATAAGAGCAAGTCGAAAGTGATCAATTATGCTTCTTACATCCATGACAACCTGGTGAAGATGGGCAAAAAAAATCCCACCTACATTGTACATGGTGAGCTAATAACAAAAGTGGTCTATAGAGCACTGCATGCCAAGGGAAACTGGCCTGAACCTCCTTCACAGAATGACTGACTAAAGCTGAAAGAAGATAAAGAAGAAGAACCTACCAGGGCACCCAGAGTTGCCACACATTTGAAGTGTCGGTTAGAAACTGTGCTAGAAGAGCCGCCAGAGTCAAAGAAAGGAAAGAAAGAAGGTCTACAAGTGATGATCAAAGAGCCCAAGTCACAGAAAGCAGCACGGCTAGAACAACTAATGGAAAGCTTTAGAGCCGAAAGAGCACTCAAAGGAGATTTGAGTGAGTTGTGGAAGCCATCCCTGGAAGCCATGTCGGGATCATCTCGAAGGGTGCATAGAGATCGGTTTGAAGACTACATCAAAAATTTTGAGATTTTAGATGCTACGACAGAGAATATCCGTCACATCCCATTTATAGAAGAAGAAGTGAACGAAGTACGACGGCAGCTGCTAGAAGAGCAAGAAGGCCAAGAAAGGGAGAGAAAAACCAAGGCTGACAGAGATTTCAAGAAGAAGCCAGCGACTCCACCGTCAAGCCCGGAGTCTAGCCCACCCCCATCTCCACCTCCCCTTAGCCCTCCACAAACCCAACAAAAGGAGGATGAACAAGAATATTTCAAGGAAGAGAAGAGCCAAGAAGAAGAGCAGAAAGAAGAAGCTGAGCCCAAAGAGGAGAAGCTAGATCCAGAAGAAAAGAATTTCATAATATTTCTTGATCTACTAGCTGCGGGTTACTCTTGAGAAGAGGCAGCTACTGTGGCATTTGAGTTGACAAGCACAAGGTCCAAGGAATAGATGCAAAGCCTGCGTTTAGTGAAATTGAAAGAGATGGCCACCGATACGCTGGACCTACAGCCACCTACCAATGATTGGGATGTGGTGATGCAAAAGCTAACCGGGATCAGGGCAAGATCAATGGCCACTAAGAGTGAGATTGATACTCTCAAGACAAATGAAGTTCTTATCAAATCTGAAGTGGACTCACTGCAAAGACAAGGCCAAGAGAATATCGAGAAACAAAAAAAGCTTCAAGCCAGTCTAGACGCAGCATTACAAAAATGCCAGGAGATGGAACAACAAAATCAGGAAGCAGAAAACAAGCTTCAAAGAGCTGAAGAAGAATACACATTAGGCAAAATTTGGACTCACAAAGGGGCCTTTTAAGGAGTTTGACTCTACCTCTCTCTACCAAAATGGGCGCATGGATATTTTTTTTGCAAAAAAACTCCAAAGTTGGCGGAGGTTTGACAATTAGAATGTCCTCTTCAAGCTCTATCTACTGATATATAGCACGCCATGAGATTCATCATATTTTAGAAGATTCTTTTTTTGATTCACTTAGATTCCGACAAAGTTGTCACATCATAGGTGAATCAAAAAAGAATCTTCTAAAATATGAGGAATCTCATGGCGTGCTATATATCAATAGATAGAGCTTGAAGAGGACATTCTAACTGTCAAACCTCCACCAACTTTGGAGTTTGTTTGCAAAACTTTATCCATGCGCCCGTTTTGGTAGAGAGAGGTGAAGTCAAACTCCTTAAAGGGCCCCTTTGTGAGTCCAAATTTTGCCTAATGAGAAAATCAGTAAGTCATTGACAGATGTAGAGAGAGAAAGGGACAACCTGACTCTACAACTTGCTGAAGAGTCCAAAGAAGTGGAAACCCTGAGGAATGCCAAAGAAAAGGCAGAGATAGATCATGAAGCGAGCCAGAATGAGCTATATTAAGAACAAATGAGGGAGCTCCAAAAGGAGTTAACACTGGAGAAGAAGCAAAGGCTGATGCTGGCCGAGGGATCTATGGTAATGCAAAACCGCCTAGAAGAAGAAAATTAGGCCATGAAGAATGAGCTAGAAGCCATCAAGAGAAAGCTCGAGGAGGCGGAGAAAATAAATGAAGATCTAAACGACCTCCTAGTAAACATGGGAGATCAAGCGAAAGAGGAAAAGAAGACACTTCAGAAGCAGATAGAAGCGCTGAGAGGCCAGCAGCAAACGAAAGAGCAGCAGTTTAGCACCGAGCCAGCAGCCATGGAGGGAATTGACATAGAAAATGTGTCAAATCCAGTGGACACCACCATGCAAGAGGAAATCCTTGTGGGACCCTCACAAGAGACCCAAGAGCCCCAAGATCTGACACAAGAAGAGGAAGAAAAGCTGTAGAAGGCCATAGAAGCGGCCGTAAAAGACACAACCAGAGAAGCATTGGAGTGGGAACAGAGGGTGTTTAAGTCGATGACTATTCAGAAGATAGATGCCAGTAACCTTCGGCGCGAATTGCTACAACCCTCTCTCCCATATCCTCTGCTAAAGTATGAAGCTGCTACGATCAACAAACGAATAAAAGAGGAGCCAACAGTTCCAATGTACAAGGCAGATATCTCCAAACCTGAAGGGGTCAAGCTGATAGTGGGTTCTCAGCCCAGGTGGAGAAAGGCATGGCTCACAAAATATCCGCAATATCTAATCCATCTGGTAGAGGCCCCTAAAGTGATCAAAGATAACCTCAGTTTCTGCCCTCTACCAAGGATGAGGACATGGAAAGCCCATGAGCTATTGCAGAGAAGCCAACCCACTTGGCTCAATTACCCGAAGCTACCAGGCTTAAAGGCATGCGAGAGAATAAGTGAGCAATACATGGTGAAAACCCTAACGAGCGCCATCAAATTGTTCACTAGCTCGCCTAACCTATCTTGCATCATGATGAGAAAGATATGTAAAACCCTTTTGGCAGTCTTCGAAACCTTCAAACCAGGCCAAGCGACAGAGAGTATCTTTTTATTTCAAGATACATACAGATGTGCATACGATCTGTCTACTCAGCGTTCCCACAAGGTGATACATGCGCTTTATTAGAGAATCATGTTTTTGCCTTCGTATCACCTCCGGGCCTTTGAAGAAGCCTTCCACACCGGCTTATTCACAATCAGTACAGATATATTTGACCCGATGCTACTGGCTCCGCATGCGAGATATGAGTCCCTTCTCAAGATGAGAGAAAGACTACACTGAAGAAGTATCTCAACTGCCATGTCGGGAACGACATGAACAAGGAGGGGGGAGTGTTAGCAGAGCTGGACTACGGAGCTCAGTGGAATATTATTTTTTGTAACTATTCTTTGAGAAAAATCGACATTTCACCTTTGTAAATATTGGGGCTTACAGAAGCTTCCGGATTGTATCCCATTTTTTACATTTAGATCGAGTACGTGCTTAAATTGGACATTAGGGTTTGAGATTATAAGGTATTTATACCACTTTTGACCTTAATGGAAAAACCTTTTGTCATTTTTAAAAAAGTTCTCTCTGTGAGTGAGCGTACTGTGTACGAGAGAGAGTGACAGTTTCATCTTGACGCTACGCATGCACCGGTGGTCGGAATCGAGTGGGGAGAAGTGTAGCGTGTTGACCCCGACGAGAGCTACGCGCCAATACGTACATTGCGGGCGTACGGTCTAGTTTTGTGAGCTCAATCCATGAGCTTCATGTGGTGATTCGGTGAGCATACGTTGTCCGTTTTTGCATTTCAGCATATCCACGGGTTCGCATCGAGTAGAGATACACATTAGGCACTTTAGTTTCTGGAAACGACGACCTGCATATTTCGGCCAAACATCCTTCGTGATTTTGTACCAGGTGTTTAGGGTTGGGATTTTGGTTCACGGACCTTAGGGAGAGTGACCTATTGGTCTTAGTAGGGTCTCCTTCAAGTTCTGTGGCATTTTGAGAATGTTTGATGGGTATTTGGCTCTTGGAAGCATTGTAGGAAATCTCCTCTTATACACTCGTGAAAGCTGTAGACATTGGGTAGTGACCTCTGTAGGAATTAGTGGAGAGTCCGTCGAGTGTTGATTGACACCCTATGCTTGCTTCCATGCACCTACGGGTCGAGCTTCGTCCTTAGCTGACAAATCTTGCTAGGTGAGTTCTCGCTGTGCTGACGTCCGTCGCGGCGTATCCGCCAACAATCTTCAATCATAAGTTCATCGAAGATTGAGTCTGTCTACTCTCTAAAGCATGTCTCAAGCTAAGGACAACTCTTTCTTTTTGTTGGGGAGTTTGTAAGGTGCCTCCCTAAACCCTAAAGCCATTCAGAACTTTTTCAGCCTAGAATATAATTTAGAAAAAGCATGACCGACAAAGAAGTCATGCGAATAACGAGACTTTACTCCAGAATGAAAAGATAAGGATATTCCGGATAAGAAATAACATGATCTCTATATTTTTCCAAAAAAACAAATTAAGATTATTTTTATACTTCTTCATCAAAAGCCACGTGGAAACTGATCTAGATCCAGAACTGACAAAAAAAGGGACTAACTTGATTGGAAGATAAAGTTAAGAGCTAGGAATTGAGAAGAAATTGGGGTCCAATAGGAATTGAGAAGAAATTGGGGTCCAATAAGAATTGAGAAGAGAATTGGGATCCAATAAGAATTGGGAAGAGAATCGGGGTCCAATAAGAATTGAGATCCAATAGGAATTAAGAAGAAATTGGGGTCCAATGAGAATTAGGAAGAGAATTGGGGTCCAATAAGAATTGAGAAGAGAATTGGGGTCCAATAAGAATTGAGAGGAATTTGGGGTCTAATAAGAATTGAGAAGAGAATTGGGGTCCAATAGGAATTAAGAAGAGAATTGGGATCCAATAGGAATTGAGGAGATAATTGGGGTCCAATAGGAATTGAGGAGATAATTGGGGTCCAATAAGAATTTAGAAGAATTCAAATTGAGATAAAATTCTTTGATTGAAGAAATCAATTTAAAGTAAAATTCTTGAATGAGTCAAAATTTGCAACTTTCCACTCATTCTCTCTCTAGCTTGCATTGAAGGTGAGTCCAACCAGCCTCCCTCTCTCTCTACTTTAGTGGGTTTTTAGTAGGACTGTATTTGTCCTTTTTCATCCACCCCTCTCGAGTATATACACTGTATTCTACCCACCATTTCCTATATAATCACCCCCTCTCCTTTGTAATTTTACACACATTACTAAGCTACTTGCATACTTGCCATGCTCAAGATTATGCTTAAGTAAATGAAGGTTTCCATTAAACGTTGCTCTTGCTCTCTCACTCTCTTGAACGCCAAACCTTTGAGGGTTTTGTAAAGAAGCTCCTCTCTCCTTCCTCTTCATCCTAAATCCCTTTCCTTCTTCCTTGAGCCTCACATCTCTTCAAGAAGGACTTCAATACTACGTCCCTCTTGTTTAGAGGAGGTAATTTTCATTTCTAACAGGATTAATTAACCTAAACCATGTGTTTTAATACTATGAAGGTTTATGTGCATCATATTTGGTCTAGGCTTTAATGGCAACCTTGCCTTTAGGTATAATCTCTAATGGTATCCTTTCTTCCTTAAGTTGAGGCTTAATGGTAGATTTGCATCCTTAAGCTAAGCTTTAATACTAAGTTTGTACTTAAGTGTAAGCTTTAGTGACTATCTTGTATTTTAAGTTTAAGCTTTAATGGTAACCTTGCAATTAGGGTTAAGTACTAAGAGTATCTATGCATCATTAAGTTAAGCTTCAAAGGTGGATTTTCACTCTTAAGCTAAGCTTTAATGGTAACTTTGCACTTTTGTGTAAGCTTTAGTGACTAATTTGTATTTTCAGTTTAAGCTTTGATGGTAACCTCGTAATTAAGATTAAGTGATAAGAGTATCTATGCATCATTAAGATACGATTCAAAGGTAGATTTGCACTCTTAAGATAAGCTTTAATGGTAGCTTTGTACTTAGGTGTAAGCTTTAGTGACTACCTTGTATTTTAGGTTTAAGCTTTAATGGTAACCTTAAAATTAGGGTTAAGTATTAATGGTAGTTATGCATCATTAAGTTAAGCTTCAAAGGTAGATTTGTACTCTCAAGATGAGCTTTATTGATAACTTTGCACTTAGGTGTAAGCTTTAGTGACTACTTTGTATTTTAGGTTTAAGCTTTAATGGTAACATTGGAATTAGGGTTAAGTATTAATGGTAGTTATGCATCATTAAGTTAAGCTTTCAAAGGTCAATCTGCACTCTTAATCTAAGATTTAATGGTAACTTTGCACTTAGGTGTAAGCTTTAGTGACTACCTTGTATTTTAGGTTTAAGCTTTAATAGTAACCTCGCAATTAGGGTTAAGTGCTAAGAGTATCTATGCATCATTAAGTTAAGCTTCAAAGGTAGATTTGCATCCTTAAGCTAAGCATTGATGGTAATTTTACACTTAGGAAAATCTTTGAAAGACAAGCTTTCAGTTTAGGGTTTAGCTTTCATGGTGACCTTGTGTGATTAGGGTTAAGCTTCCATGGTGATCTTGTGTGATTAGGGTTTAGCTTCCATGGTGACCTTGTGTGATTAGGGTTAAGCTTCCATGGTGACCTTGTGTGATTAGGGTTAAGTGACCTTGTGTGATTAGGGTTAAGCTTCCGTGGTGACCTTGTGTGATTAGGGTTAAGATTCCATGGAAACCTTGTCTCATTAAAGAGAGAAAGGGTTAGTCTCATTATGGTAATCAAGCTTAGGGTTTGCATGTCTCTTTACAGTAGGAAGAATGTATGGTTATAATCCTCTCTTCCAAGCTTTAATGGAAACCTCTAGATTTCCATTTTATCCCCAAAGCGAGCTTTAATGGATAGCTTGAAGACTTATAAATTATAGGACGACCTTCTAGCTTCCTAAATGGAAAGCTAAGTACCATAAAAAAATAGTAGTTGTCTAATCTCGATAAAAGTTGGTATTGAAGTGTATTATAAAGTTGTCAATTTCAAGTTTGTTTCTAAATAAGGGATGGAGGAGATAGGGGATAACTTTGTGGAATTGACCTCCGTGTTGTTTTGAACCAAGAACTATACAAGCTTGCATGGAGATGCCCCATGGATGGCAAAGGATTGCAAAATCTAGGATTCGTACAAAATGGGGATTGAACTTAAAGTTGGCATTTTCGAAGAGACATTAACTATCAAAATGCCTATGGCAAAAACTCGCTTGTATTTTCTAAATAAACTTGGCTGGTAGATGATTAATGAAAGTAGGAATTAAGGACGTTGATAAATGAATGAACCTGGAAATTACCAACTAGGAGTTAAAAAAGAATCTTGAGAGGTGATAGGGATAGCCCATTGCAAAACATAGATTTAACTAGGAGTTTGGAAGATTGTTTGGAAATGACCGGAAACAAAGATGGATCTTCTTGGGGTCAATTTGATTGAAAGGCCGGCCTAGTGAGAGGATTCTCTTGGGGAACTTGACGGAGATTGGCCCTTTTCGGCTAGGGCAGCATAACTGGAAAGTTTGTTATACCTAGGTCATTCATGCCCAAGGAATAAGGGATGAATGGGTTTGTTTTATTTTTTCCCGGATAGGTGAAGTACCTGCGGTTTCTTATTAGAAAACGGCCATAATCCGGGTATGGCCTGATGCCAATAGTTGGATGAGGAGGTCATATTGAGGGGGGATGATGTGAATTGAATTAAAGAAATTTTTTTGATTTGGTTTTGTAAAAAGCAACTGGACAGGCTAGGAATAATAGGGGCTATCCCGTGCATCTGTCACCAGATGGTGCTATACCTCTTGAATAAAATGCTCTAGAAGGAATGATCAAATTAGAAGAGCCTTTTACAAACACTTAATTCCGGTAAATATTTTGAAGATGTTGCCATTTTGGTGGCTGTAACAGATTATCTCGGTCCTAAGTAAGGCGAGATGAATTGGTTGAAGCTACATGTATTGCATGATTAGTTAGGGAACTAGTTACAAACTACTTATAGCAGATAAAGGAAAAGAAATAAATTAAAAGTTTCTAAATAAAGATCTGATGGGAACAACCAGATGAATTTCCTTGAACGAGGGTACGAAAATAGATTGTATGATGCTTGTTGTCTGACGATGTCTAATAGACTGTCTTCCTGATTTTGTAGTAGTTAAGTACTACCTCGGGAAGGTATATTCATGAAATGGTTCGGTGGGTGGGCGGATCCAAAGGGTCAGATGGCCGGATGTTGAATAAAAAATTATGTTAAACCCTAGGACTCTGCGGGATAAAAACGAGTAAGGGGAATGAGCGAGACCAAGTAGGATTACAAGATCCCTCTTCTTAGGGGAAAGTGATAACTGCCGTGCCTGCTTGTCAGGAAAAAGGGGTTATCGCCATGAACCAAGGGAGAACAAGAAAGCAAGAGCAAATTCTCAAGTTAAAGATCAAGAGAATCAAGACTAAGGACCACGATTTCGGGTGTGGGTGACTGAAAGATGCCAAGGACGGATTAAATTATGATAAGCAGAGAGAGACATCAAATTGATGACATTTACCCCCTTGGGTTGGCATTCGAGATAGACTGGAGTCTTGCCTAGGTGTCGGTCTCAAGTGGGAGGGATACCTGTAGATAGATTTATGTCATTCCCTGGAGCAGTCTGGAAGACTAAGGGAGGTGAGTAGGGTCGAGTCTGGGTCTGGCCCTCACATATTACCTCTAGCTTTGATGGATCCATCTGGATGCCATCTTGAGAGATAATGTGACCTAAATATTGAATCTCCTGTAAGAAAACTCACTTTTCTTTCTATTAATATAAAGTTTATTCTCTCGTAAAACTTGAAATATTACTTTGAGGTGTTGCTTGTGTTCGTCTAGTGAATTAGAGTAGATAATTATATCATCAAAGAACACTCCAGTAAAGGTTTGGCTTCTCCATCAAGCGGTTAAATGTGACTGTTGCATTGGTCAAGCCGAAAGTCATGAAAATGTACTTGTAAAGACCAAACGTAGTGCAAAATGTGGTCTTACAATGTCTTGGTCAACTATCCTTATTTGATAGTAACCATTTTTTAGGTCAATCCTACTGAAGTAAATCGACCCTTGTAGCTTATCAAATAGGTCTTCTACCCTTGGAATGGGAAACCTATTTTTGATAGTGATCCTATTTAGTGCTCTATAGTCGACACACATACGATATGTGTTGTCTTTCTTTTGCACTAATAACGATGGTGAACAAAATGGAGATGAGCTAGGCCTAACCATGCCCTTCTTAACCAACTCATGCACTTGCCACATAATCTCCTCTTGTTGAGCTTGGGAAACTCTATAAGGAGGTTTATTAGGAAGTGAACTTCTTGGAAGAAGTTCAATTGCATGTTCTTCATTGCCTGGAATTTTTAAATTGATTAGACTAATTTACTCTAGCATGATTCTCATTGGTCCACTTCTATGTCCATCCAATAGGATTTGAGGGGAGGCTTGGGGCAAGTGACCTAGGAGCTTGACATGTGTTCACTATTCCCTTTGTGTGAAGGGAAGCCTTGGAGTGTGTGTGTGTGTGTTTCTCTCTCATCCCCTGCAAAATGGGCTTGCCCCCTCCTTCCTAGGGATGTGGAAAGAACTTTTAGTCTTCCCCATGACAATCCAATTCCCCTATGCTTTGTCCATTGGATAAAAGGTTAAATTTTTGGAACCTTAGCCTATGGAAGTCTTAATGGAGCTGAACCTGAGGTCTTTTAAGCCCCATTGAAGCACGTTTCTCTTTTGCAGGCTATCCCCCTTTGGATCCCTATTTTCCCTCCTTTGGATCCTTGACAGAGACTACCAATATTCTAGCTTTTACTCTCCCGGTACTCCCCCGTATTAAATGATCGAGTATTAGATATTAGTTTTTATGACATAACATCACTGAAAACAAGCTTTCCCTTAGAGACAGAGTTACTTATGCGTGTATTGAGTGTATCGCATGAAAATGGCAGCAAACATAGCAAAAAGATAGCCACATCGCATCATCAAAGTTAAGACCTTTGGCAGTAAGCTATGAAAAAATATTGTTGAACTCATTCAAATGAGAGATACTGCTGCTACTTTCTTTCATGTTGATACACATAAGTTTCTTCATAGGAAAAACCTTGCTCCATGCATTTTTTCCATCCTAGGCGGCACATAAAGCATCCCATAAATCTTTGGCATTGGTATTATCTACTGTTGTGAAGTAAATAGATTCACTGAGTGCATGAGAATGGTCACCATAGCATGCTCATTAAAATTTTCCCACTGATCATCAATGTACGCATTCTCTTTTCATGAGCACAAAAGAAAAACCGGATGGCGAAATGATGGAGGGAGTAAAAGCACAAATCCACCTCCTTGTAGGGAGTAAAACACTCAACAAAGCACATTCACTCTCAAGTGCTAGTGACACATAAACTAGATGCATCCAAAACTCCCACTAGAACTGTAATGGCTATCATTACCAACGATGTTCATAGATATGTTGTGTATAGATGTAGAAAATCAGCTCCATAAAATACCAAAATATGCATACATGGTTTGCATATCTACCTGCAACTTCTCAAATACCCTGCAATTGATTAACCAATATCTTTCAAACCGTTCAAAATTTGCTAAAACTTCCTTCTGCAAAGTTGTAGATCTCAAAAAAATGGTAAGTGGAAGAAGGAATGGACATGAAATATGCTGCTTTTATAGGTCAAAATAGATCTATAAAAATCTGCAGTACCCTCGACCTGTAGATAGTTTGCCAAACGTACAACAAAATTGGTGCTGAATTTGAAAAAACTTTCAACTGGAAAGTTGTAGACCACGACGTTTTTTGGTAAGGTCAACAAGAATCAAGCTGAAAACCAACCTTTTCCTTAGCTCCAATTCTGCTACAAAACATTGTTGAAACTTTTAAAGCATCACTGCAATATTTGTCGCAATGTTGCAATGATGCAAGGCCTTCACTCCGACTGTGATACCACTTAGGAGTTCATGGTGCATGCAGAGTGCGAGGGAGAAGAAGAGAAGACATGACTGCAATATGGATAGAGATCTCAGTGGGGGGTTTTGGAATTCTACCTCACTACTTCTTATTGTTATGGGCGATCGGCTACTTGGCTTGAACCCTAACAAAAGAGAAGTGGATTTTAGCAGCCAAGGCCTTGGAAATAGAGAAACAAAGACGAACGGCTTGGCATGATCAACACTTGAAGGCGAAAAGGTTTGGAAAAGGCTAGTTATTTTATATAAGGTCAAGTCCTTAAAGAAAGAAAATAAATTGCTCCCAATGTGGCAAGGACCATTTGTTATCACACCAATATTATTTCTCAAGGAGCTATGCAACTACACACCCTATCTAGAGAATCTCTACCATTAGTCAATGGGTCTTTCCTTAGGCCATACCACACTTAGAATCACTAGTTTGCACATGCCTTTCCTAACACCTAGTTTGACTAGCTTTTGGTTTCCACCAAGCTTTCCCAACCCTCACATTAGCTCCATCAGTTCGCCCTCCGGTTTTGGCTTTGCCAAAGCATTCTTTTTCCTCGTGCTTCTATCCCATCTTTGTCTGATTGTCACCTGCTATCTTTATTTTGATAATTGTTGTAACTGCTGGATAGCTTCTACCTATTCTCGAGGATGTCTTTATAGTGTTTCCCTCTTTCACGTCTTGTTCAAGATCTCTCTCTCTCTACTCTTGAATAGCTTGTTTTTTGGTGAAACCTTCTTGTAGTCTGGTGGATATCCGTATTTAAATACAACCCCCTTTCAATTAATTTCTCTTTGGTCCCTTACTTAATGATTTATCCTCCTGCTGTTTCTCTCCTATACTCCTTACTCTCCTCTCTTACCTCCACTCATCCCTTCATTTCCCTTTCTCTTTTTCCAACTCCCCATATACTCCTCCATCCAATCTCTCCTCTACTCTCTCTCTTCCTTAAAATCCCACTCTTTATCTCTTTGCACTTTTCCTCTTCTATCTCTCTCTCTCTCTCTCTCTCACACACACACACACACACACACACACACACTTTTCCTCTTCTATCTCTCTCTCTCTCTCTCTCTCTCTCTCTCTCTCTCTCTCTCTCTCACACACACACACACACACACACACACACACACACACACACACACAATTCTCTTTCCTTCCTTTCATTTCTCACCCACTTTTTCTATCCCCCCTCTCTCTCCCCTCCTCAAATACACACACACACACACACACATAAACACACACACTATCCCTCCTCCAAAACTCTGTGTGTGTGTGTGTGTGTGTGTGTGTGTGCCATTTTTTGACCTATTAGACAACAGTTCACTCATTTTATCATAACGTTTTCATTTAAACTCCAATTTAGGTGATCTATAGCCTCAATCAAAGAGCACGATGCCCTCTATATATTGAGTTAAAGACATAATTTTTGTGTGCAATGGAAGGCTTTGCTGTAACAGCATCTCGGAATTGAAAAACATGTCAAAACTTTATGTTTTTGTTGCCGGCTTGAAGGCAATGTCGAACAAAACTTGCAAGGGTAAAAATACACACTCTCCATGGAGAATGATGCAAAATCTCCAAGGAATTTGGATGCTAATCCAACCATATCATCTACAGTAGAAGAAATGATAATGGCTTACTTGGTTTCATTACAAGAAATCGCTAACAAGCAAGGTGAAGAGTTGCGCACACTTGCAATGGAGAATGGCACTTTAAGAGTTCTTGTTGTGGATAATGAGCACCTCAAGAAGGTTCTTGAAATGCAAACAACACTCTTGATGCATCTTGAGAATGAAGTTCAAGAATGTAAGCGCTCTCTTGTTGACATGAATATATTGAAAAAGCGCTTGAATAAAGTTGAGAATGATCATGTATTGAAAGAGGAAATGATAGATACAATACAACATGATATGTGTGAGATGAGAAATGCATCCAAATCATGGGCTGATATATGTAAGGATAATGTGGTTTCTACATCTCCTATCACGCAAGCCGTTGTCCAAGCAAAGAATGTAGAGAATGTGGACACTCAAGAATTGCATGATTGGACAAAACACTCAAAGAGTCATCATTCGTGGGATCAAGGAGGAAAGCATGGAAACACCCCAATCTCTTGTGGTTTCCATTGAAGAGTTTTTTGCTACATACTTTGGCATGTCTAGTTACATGGCTTATGGTGCAAATCGAGTTGGAAAACTAGGAGTACCTCGCTCGAGAGAAAGACTTACCAATGACTCCAATGTGATACTTCTTGTCAAAACATAGGAGGATGATGTGCAAAAAATTCTTGGATTTGACAAATATGATGTGCATTCTTTGATGTGGGCCAAAAATGCAAAGCAATGTAGAGGCCAAGGAGGCATAGCATGTATGATCAAAAAGGGTTTGAAAGATGTTTCCATTGTCAAAGAAGATAAGTATAAACGGTACTTATGACTGAAAATCAGTCCACCAAATGGTCAACTCATGTTTGTGACTGGTTGCTACATTCCTCACTATGACTCCAACTTTTATGCTCGCTGAGGGATATGGATAGAGATCAACCCTTTTTTGAACTAGAGGAAGACATTGCTCATTACAAAGACCAGGGTTGAAGTCATTGTCTTTGGAGACATGAATGCTTGCACAAATATGGTACAACACAACACACAACAAGTTGACATGCCGCATGTCTTGAGAAGAATGGATGACTCATACATGTATAATTGAAGTTCAAATGATGCAAAAGAAATGGATCACTATGAAAAGTCACTTCTACATATGTGCAATAGTACCGGAATGCTCATTGCAAATGGTATATCTTTATGGAAAGGCACCAATGACTTTACATGTATAAATCACAATGGTGACAACATGATTGACTATATATTATTTTTAGAAGCCACTCTAGAATGCATACAAAGCTTTACACTTGGTGAATGGAATCTAGATTTGGATCATAGAATGTTATGTATGGACCTGAAGTGTGGTAAAAGACGCGAGTATGTAGCCTCCAATCATGATGTAAATCATTTGTACCTACCTCTAAACTTCAGACGATCACTTATATATGCTGATATGGTGGACCAAATGTTAATTCTGATAGATCAAAAGAGCCCAACATTAGAATGCAAGTGGAAAGTTCTCAAAGAAGTAATTTTCTCTTGTGCAAAGGAATGCTTTTCGGTGAAACACATGTCTTGCAAAAGGTCTAGGAAGGGTAGCACCAAGAAGAAATGGTTTGACATGGAGTGTAGTCAAGCCCAAAAACACTTGCTAAGTATGGATTCAAACAAAGACAAGGAATTTTACTTGGAACGTTCACACACATAAAAAGCACTTGTTCAAAAAAAGAGGAGAAGGTAGGAAGTCAAAAAAAAACTTCTTTTAGTGCAAGAGAAAGCACATGCATGTGGCAAGTTTTGGCAAGATCTAAAAGGCAAGCATGTTGAGAGCTTTGGTGACTTGACTCTTGAGAATATGCATACTCATTGGAAGAATCTCTATGAGCAACCCACTGTTGATAAGATGGAGTGTTGTAGCTCCCTTCTATTTATGCCTCCCTTATTTACCATTGAAGATGTATGCCGTGTGCTTGAGAAACTTGCTACTCGCAAGGCAGGGGACCTTCAAGGTGTCAAGGCTGAAATGATTAAATGGACAAGCAAGAAAACATGATCTTGGATACACAATATGTTTAACCTTGCACTTCAGTATGGCATGCCTCATGATTGGATTTCCAATTGGATCAAACCTTTGCACAAAGGAGGAGATGTAAACAATGTGAACAACTATCGCACTATAATGGTTGGTTCTTTGATCGAAAAGTTATTCGAATGTATCATGGAGATGAAGATAAGTGAATGGGCTAAAAAGAATGGCAAACATGTGTTTGGCCGAGCAGGTTTTCAAAAGCATCAGATCACTATTGATCACCTTGTCACTCTTCGAGTTCTTATGGAAGCCTCTTGATTGAAAGGAAAAAGTTGTATTGTTGCTTTGTGGATTTCAAGAAAGCTTTTGACATGGTACCACGAGGAAATCTTTGGAGACATATGCAAAGCCTTCAAGTGCCGAGAGAATTTATGCATGGAGTCTTTCGTATCTACCAAAAAGTGATATGTCAACTACGTATGGGAGATGGAATTCCAGAATTTTTTCCACACACCATTGGTGTCAAACAAGGATGCCCACTTTCCCCAACCCTCTTTGGTATACTCATTGATGAATTGAAATGCATGGTTCTTGATTTTATGCAGCAAGAAGGCATAGAAGAGGTCAAAAGCGGAAGTGTTGTGATCATGCTTTTGCTTTATGCCGATGATGTAGTGCTCTTGGCACATACTTTAAAAGATGCACAAAAGCTTATGAGTGTCTTGGAACGCTTTTGCCTACATAGAGGGCTGATCGTGAATGGATCCAAAACCAAGGTTATGCTTGTAAATACCCTCAATGAAGAAAATCCATGCATTGCATACAACAATGAGGAACTTGAAGTGGTAGATAGCTTCAAGTACCTTGGCCTTGAGGTTCCATCCAATCATAAATGGAAGGATTGTGCAATGCGTCGCTTGGAAGCCAGAGAGAGGGCTTATTATGCATTTGAGAACATGTGCAATGTTGTAGAGATCAAGTGTTGGGCTCTCAAAAAGTACCTCTTTTACACATTGGTGACACCGGTGCTTCTTTATGGAGTGGAGGTGTGGGGTGGTAGCATCGGGACTTCTACTTGGAAAGAGTTTGAGAATGTCCAAAAGCGTTTTCTCACCAACTTTCTCCAAGTCAAGACACAAACACCCTACATGCTCTTACTTCTTGAGTCACGATTTCTTCCCATTGAGAACTTGGGGATGCAAAGGGTTGTGGAGTACATGCTTAAGACACAACGTAGCCCTTTGTATCGACTTCCTAGAATCGCATATGAAGAAAGTCAGAAGATCCAAAATACATGCAAGAGCAAAATACTAAGTTCGGGGTGGATGCTTGACATCAAGAAATGGTTTGGAAGATGGGATGCATGTCACTTGGTCAAGGATGCATCAATTGAGTCCCAAGTTAATGAGGCCTTCTTACAATGCCAATGTATCACAGCTTGGGAGATATCCGGTTGTTCTTACTTCAGCCATTACACTACACATGTTGCCTCAAACTACAAATCTCTCTTCTTCTCTAAACGAGGTAACCGAACCCAGCCATACATTCTTGAGCCCATACCATTGAGTGTGATCTGCACCATTGCCTCCATTCATCTTAGCTCCCATTCTCTACGTTGCAAGATAGGACACTAGGGAACTAGCGAGGAGTCTCATTGAATTTGCACCTTATGTCCTCGTCAAGTGCGAGAGATTGAGTACCACACACTACTTGAGTGCTTATCTTTTGACCACATTAGGTCCTCTTTTCCCCATATATTCAACCATGAGATCTCCCTACATACCTTCCTCTCCCAACCATGATGTGAACTCTCTATTGCGACGCTCATTTCAACCATTTTTGAGCATCGAGTCACTTATGACCTCCACTCACACCATGTGACATGGTCATTTGGTCCCATAGGTCATATTTGACCTCCAAGGATGATAATAGAACTATCTACCTCTCTCTCTCTCTCTCTCTCTCTCTCTCTCTCTCTCCAAACCAATTTTTCTTAGACTTTTCTTCTATTCGATATTTTGAATACATCACTACAACCTCATCTTTCACTGATTGTCCCACTCGCACCCATCGCTAAACTACCCCTCTCTCGCCCCCTCTCACCCTTGGCTTGGTCACCCCATTCACTCTATCTCTCTATCTCTTGCCCCTCCTAACCCTCATTGCCTCAATTGCAATCTTTTATCACGCTTGCCCTCATTTTTCTTGCCCACCCTCTTTTATGCCTCTCCTTTGCTTGTACTAGCCTAGGCTCCCTACTATCTCACTTATCAATCGCTCGCTGCGTCCCTCGTCTACCCTTGCATGCACTCACCCTATCACCCCTAACTTCTCCTACTCGTCACTTTCCTGGGATGGTTTGAGTACTTGCCCCACTTCCCTCTTGCTTTGCTTGCATTGTGGGCCCTACTCCCCCAAATTGTTGCTTGTCTCTTGCCTTGCTACACCTCTCCGCTCATACTTGCCCCTTTTACCACTCTACCCCTCACCCGGACTTGCAATATTCCTTAGCAGGTAGAGGATCCGTTTTTACCCTAGGACATCATTCCAAGATGGATGACTACTCCATTTGGTGCTTGGGAGACGTAGATGTCACAAGCATGTCTTCTCTTTAGTCCATTTCATTCTCCCAAGTAGAGCGACAAGTTTTACTTGGTATTTGAGAGACGTCGTCATCACAAACATGATTCTAAGTATGTATACAACTTAAATTTGTGCACAATAAAAAGAGAACTAGTCTTATAAGACAAAAACATTGGTCATTTAGAAGAAATTTATACATTTTCTTACTCTAATGTAGCATTGTAAGCATTGACAAGGTTCATCCTATCCTTAAGTTGTATTTCTTGCATCCATCTAGCATCTTAAAAGGATAATTTTTGAACTTAATAAAATACCATCGGCGGATAATCTTACCATGTCGTACTACCTTGTCTTCATGCCAAAGGATAGCTTCCGGTTGTAGCACCTCCTCTTGGTCTTCGATTTTGGGAGGGTCTTCAATAATTGGTTCACTTGGTGGCTCTTCTTTGCAAGGCTTAAGTAGGCTCACATGAAAATCATTGTGTATGAGCCAATGGTTGGGCAACTTTAATTGATAAGCCATATCATTGATTGGATTCAAGATTTGAAAAGGACCTTAGTATCTTTTTGCTATTTTGCATAATAGTTTTGATGGCCCGTAGGATTTTTGCCCATCGTTTTCCTCAATCGAGCCTTGGGAAGCTTAAGTAAAACCCAATTTTTTTCTTTGAACATTAAGGCCCTTCTGTGCTTGTCAGCGGCAATTTTCTGCCTTTGTTGAGAGATGGATATAACCTCCTTAATCTTTTGAAAAACTTCTTGTAGGTCACAGCTATACTCATCGGCAACTAAGATCTTCCCATGTACTTTAAGTATCAAGGCACTTTTAGGTCTTCCCTGAGTGATTCCAAAAGGTTCTTTTCCCATAGAAGTATGGAAAGTATTATTGTACACATAATCTACAAGACGTAAGTCTTTTACCATTGTGAGCGTTGATCTACTTGTGTAACATAAGTCTTTAGTAAATCGAGTATCATAAGATTGACTATCTCACTTTGGCCATCCGTTTGTGGGTGATAGACCAAAGAGAAACTCAATGTTGTATCTAGATTTTCAAAGGGACCTTTCCAAAAATTAATGGGTCATTCTAGGATCTCTATCAGACACGGTGGATGTTGGAAATCCATGGTTTTAAAATATGAGATATGAAGAGAGTTTCCATTTGGTGTGCCTTAATAGTACTTTTGATAGGAATAAAGTTTGCTTGCTTGCTAAACTTGTCAACTATTGTCCATATTCTCGTATTCCCATGGATAGGCTTGGGTAATTCAAAGATAAAATCCATGGATATACTCTCCCATGGTGAATTAGGGTTTGGCAATGGCTAGAGTAATTGAGGTTGCTTCCCTCTATCGTACTTAGTCTTTTGGCATACTACAAATTTTGAAACATACTGTTGTATGTCCACTTTCATGGTAGGCGAATAGAAGTACATCTCTCCTCCTTCAAGAGTAGGTTGAATGCCTCTATGCCCTTCAGAGGGAGGAGCATGGGATTCATACATAAGTTTCTCACGAAGGGAGTGGGTAGCACATAGCCTGTTGTTGTAGAGAAGATGTTGGGGCTCAACAACACAAGAAACTCTCTCTCACACATGCTCTCAAACAAAGAATAGATACTCACTCCATGATCAGACTCAACAAAAGACACAATCAGATAACTTTAGACTCAACAAACAAAACATAGAGAGAAGATCAGACAGAGCAAAGAACACCATGGCTAAGCAGAACCTCTCAAATACAAATATATCCAAATCAGATCATACAAAATAAACTTATGGAACCAAAATTCAATGAGAAGTCCTCTACTCCAAAGATGAAGTGTAGGCAAAAATAATTCTTCTTTGATGGAAAAAGACCATATAAACTCCATCGGATCATCCTCCTTGTTGAAATAACTCCTCATAAATTCCATCAGATCATCCTCCTTGCTGAAAACTTGCAAAACCATCAGAATCAACATTAACATGGACACTTTAATTGTAATTTAATTGTAAAAACCACTCCTGAAATTCCACATTCTGATTATCCACCATCAATTCTCCCATATCCGCAACCTGTTTTTTCACATCTACCACCTGTTTATGCACATCAATTGACATTCCCTCTGGAAAATATTGCTCTGTAGATATTTCACAAATCCGTTGCATTGTTGATATTCCGCACTGTGGATTATCCGCACTTCCAATGAAATTTATCCAATCCTGTATTTTGAAAAACTGATTATCCTCCTTAGTAAAGCACAATCCACTAAATCTATTTGTCAATTCCGCGTGAAATTTTTGAGAATGCAAATTTGCCTGAAATTTTTGAATATCCATTAAAATCAAGTATATAAGCTTCTTATAATCCGCATAGATCCTGTCAACTTGATGAGTTGAAACTGCATCCACAAACAATAAATTTTGATCATTATGCACTTTGTAGCACATTCCTCTTCCAAAAATTAGCAACTCCAAACTTTGGACACATGAAAATCTGAATTTTGATATTTTGCCATCCAAATATGATAATCCACTCTGTAAGAATCCACTTCTACTACATCATCAACTTTAAAATAAAACATCCTCCAATAAAAGCATGTTTGGATTGAGAACAACTTGTCCCACATCAATTTTAGAATATACATTCATTGATATTTCATCATTTTGTATTCCAAAGATGATTGCCTTGCTCCACAAAACCTGTTAAACCTATTTTATACTCTTTAAAGACTTTCTCTTGACATTCCTCATGCTCAATATGATATGTGAGACCTTTTCCTGATTCATCCCTATCTAGATTAGAACAACAATCAATCTGATTCTTCCAATTCTTTGCAACTGAAACATATCCTTGCTTGAGATCAACCTGTGACATCAAAATATGTCCTTCAAAACATTCAAAACCAAAATTTTGATTCGCTTGATCATCCACAACATCTGGTATAGTGGTCTGATGTTTTGTTTGAATTCGATCAACACAATCAGCATCTATAAACTCCTTCAATGTTCCTTCAAAACCTTTTTGTAGCATTTTCACCTGTAGGGGTATTTTTGGTGGAGACTCCTCTTGAACTGATATGTTTTCCAAAAATTCATCCTCTGCAACGCTGATTTCAGGAAATCTAATTTTAGGAAATTTGATTTTCAACAATTCCTCCTCTGCATTCATCTCACTATCCACCTCTTCAAGTGGGCTTTGAATAACATGAAGAACATCATGGTTACGTATGACATGCTTCTCCCCACAAATAGGGTAACCGTATTTTCCATATGCAAACAACATAGTTTTAAGCAATGGATCTTCTTGTTCCACTCCATGGGTATACTCTAGTGGTAGGTTAAGGGTATCTAGGGGCTCTTCTAGGCTCTTTTGGCCAACCTCCTTTTGCATATCCTTTTCCTCCATCTTTGGTATCCCTACTTGGTGGATTACGGGCTCCATGATCCATCCATCATCATCATCATCATCATCACTCCAATCCCCTTCAAAACTCATTCGCATATGCATCCCTCAGCTTCTCACATGCTTTTTGCAACTTGAAAACCTTCTTTCTACTAGAACATGATTTTCACCTATCCCGTCTATGATCATCTAGCCATTCATATGCATTATCCAAGTCATCTTGAAAATCATCTAGCTTCTCTAAGGCTCTTTCCATTTTGTTATAGGAAGTTGCCTTTTGCAATTTGCGGCTAATTTTGTGAAGTTTTGTGCACAAATTCACCATGCACCACTTCCTACAAGCATCTCTCTTTGAGCACTCATCAACTACACATGGACAATCATCCACCTCATGCTTCTTACTCATGCAAACCTCACATTTCTCTTTCTTTCTTTTACTCCCCATAACATTCACTTCATTAAAATATAGCAATCATGTTTAGCCCTCAAGATCGATGCACCACACCAATCTGAGACCCAATCAATTCGCTATACAAAGAGCCACGGATGCTGTGCCGGGATCCGCATAGTCCATCTAATTGGTTGCTTAAATTGATTGGGATATTTTAGTTTAGTGATGTATTTATATGTTTTGAAAGATTCAATAAAAGATACCATTCTTGAGTTTATTTGCTTTGACATATCTGATTATCAACATCAGATTCAGCATCAAATTTCTCTGTCTGATTTCAAGAAAATGTTTTTTTGTCTCTGCAAAATCATCCAAATGTTTTCTATTTTGCACAGTCTAAATTTGTGCAGCATGAATGTACAACACCTTGTTGAATGTGTGCAACCTGAATCTTCAACACCTTGATGAATCTATGCAACTTGAATCTGTAGCACTTATAGCAACAAAATCTAAATTTTGAATCTGCAGCAATGCTTCCAATCAAACATGATCTGCTGCTCAGTCTAAAAATTTCTCCTTCGGGATAGGTTCTTTCATAGCATCATTACTCTCGTGAAACATAAACACCAACCTTGAATGCGAACATAGAAGGTAATCAGACCCACCAAACATACCATTACATTATGTAATCAACAAGACAAGAATGTCAAACATAACACACAAAAAATTGCAATAGGTTCACCAAATGTGTTGGGGGAACCTTCAATGGCCCAACGGGAAAAATGAAAAAATCAGAGTTGGTCGTTGTGACATACATAATCAGTTAATGAAACAAAGATACCCGCAACAATGCTGACACTGAGAGAATTTCGACCAAACCCTAAAAAAGCTCTAAACACAGCAGGATTGCCAAATGTGTTGGGGTTCAACAACACAAGAAACTCTCGGACTCAACGGGAATCCGACTCAGCAGTGAAATCCAACTTCAAATAAATATCAAACTCAACAATAGTAATCCAGAATCCGACTCAGCAAGATTTGATTGAGAAACATCTGACTCACCAATAATCAGACTGACCAAATATCAGACTCACCAATATGCAGAGTCAACAACTAATCAGACTCAGCAAGATCCCAGTCATCAACAGAAGATAACCATCTTGCAAGGTGAATAGTTCCTCTTTCTTCCCCAAAGCAAGGGTTGACATTATGCCTTTAAAGTCAGGGTCAGTAGCATACTTATCTATATAGAAGATAGATCATTGTGAGTTGCTATAGACACCGCATCAAATTTTGGTTGTCGTGAAAGTGCATTGGCCCCTTGATTGTGCTTACCATAGCAATGTGAAAATAAAATTGCAAAAGAAAATTTTCCACCTCATTTGTGTTTCGGAAAGCTTGGTTTGCATCATCAAGTATTTAACACTTTGATGGTCTGTTCATAAACTAAATGGAGTCCCCAATAGATAGTGCGTCCATGTGTCTAGGGCATGTAGAACAACTAAAAGCTCATTCTCATAAATTCCTAAGACCCATTCATCCGTGTTAAGACTTCGGCTCTCATATGCTATGACATGCCCTTCTTGAAGCAAGACTGCTCCAAGGCAATCACCACAAGCATCACATTGGACCTCAAATGGCTTTGAGAGATCCGGAAGCATGAGGAATGGTTGGGAGGTAAGATTCTCTTTGATCTTGTCAAAAGTATTTTTCTCCTTAGGAGTCCATGAATACTTAAGTTTCTTCTTTGTCAAGTCATGTAATGGTCCTGCTATTTGAGAAAAAATTTCTATGAAGCGTCTATAGTATGCACAAAAACCAACAAAGATTCTTAGCTCATGTAGATTCCTTGGATTAGGCCATGCTTTTATTACCTGTTACCTCTATGGATTCATATGGATACCATCTTGAGAGATAATTAGGACTAGGTATTGAATCTCTTGAAGGAAAAATTCACTTTTCTTTTGGTTGAGAAAAAGCTTGTTCCCCCTCAAAGCTTGAAAAATCACTTGGAGATGTTGCTTGTGTTCCTCCAAGGACTTGGAGTAGATGATGATATCATCAAAGAACACTCTAGTGAATTTGCAGTAGGGTCTAAAGATTTTATCCATTAGATGATTGAATGTGGCTGGTGCATTGGTCAAGCCAAAAGGCATGACTAGATATTCATAAAAGACCAAACGTTGTACGAAATGCGATCTTTAGGATATATTCATGCATTATCTTTATTTGATGATAGTGGCCACTTTTAAGGTCAATCCTACTGAAGTAGGTAGAGCCTTGTATATTTTCAAATAGATCTTCTACTTGAGGCATGGAAAATTTGTTTTTGTTAACAATATGGTTTAGTGCTTGATAGTCCACACACATACGGTATGTACCACCTTTCTTTTGCACTAAAAGGATTGGAGAACAAAAGGGAGAGGAGCTAGGCCTTACCATCCCTTTGTCTACCAATTCTTGTACTTGCCTCATGATCTCCTCTTGTTGAGCTTGGGAAACTCGATAAGGAGGGTTGTTAGGCGGTGAGATTCCTAGTAGGAGCTCAATTTGATTTTCATAATCCCCTCATTTGGAGGTAAGTCCATGGGGATATCATCAATGAGCACATCTTGGAATCCTTTTACAAAATTAACCAAGTATAACTCTTCTTCATTTCTACCATTGAGGATCATTTAGGGACTCTGACAAAAATCATCTACGTAGCTCTTCATTGATTTATCAAAAGCAGGAGGATTTACAAGTGGTATAGTATGACCAGACCCACTAGCATCTATATACATGTTCTTTCCCCTAGAGGTGAAGTAGATTCTCCTTTTAGAGAACTTCATGTTGGCAACCATGTGGTTGAATCATGGTGCCCCTAGGATAGCATCCTCATGTTGGAGAGGAGAGATGAAAAAGTCTTCTTTGTCGAAATAGCTTTGGACATGAAGGCTCAACTTCCCAATCAAGGGAGTATCAAAGGCTTGTTGTCCCTTGAAAGCTATGTCAGATGTTACGATATCTCTCATATCAAAAGCTTGAATGCCCAACTTGGTGGCCAACTCCATTGAGTAGAGCCAGGCTCAAACAAGATGAAGGCATCGTGCTCCCTTACCTTTCCCCAAGCATAGGAGAGAGGCGATCCTTTGCAATGAGCATCCTCTTTTAAGGCTTTGATGATGTTAGCTGTAGGAGTCTCATTGAGGGCATTTCTCTTGGGGCAAGAACGATATCCATGTCCTAGGTCCACACAGTTAAAACATTTTTGGTCCTTGCGAAAACCCTCAGGATCTTCACGAGAGAGTTTATTTTTACCTTTGTAAACTCCCTTCTCCTTGGACCAATTGTTGTTGTTGTTGTTGGAATTGCCTTGGAAAGAATTTTGGGTATTGGTTTTCCCCCTTGCATCATTTTTGTATTTGATTTCCATGGGCTTGACATTCCATCTAGCCCCTTGTTGGAAATTGATGCACGAAGAAACCATAGTGTGGTGGATTACTTTGACGATAGAACCAGACCGTTGGGAGTTTACGTACTCGGTCATCTCTTCACGTAAGCCCGCACAGAGTTGTTGCTTTTTCTTGCAAAATTCTATCTTTTGAAAGACAATAGCCTTGAGATGTAAATCCCAAAACTTGTCTACATATTTGTGGATAGACTCATGGGACAGAAGCTTCAAACTACACCATATGGTAATCACTTTCTCCCCTTTGCATCGCTTGCTTGGAATTGCTTCATGATGGAAACTCATAAAGTTTTCCATGTCTTTGGGGCTTCTCTGTTTCCACGAAGGCTAGCCCACCATTGACGAGCTTCTTTCTAGTGCATAGCTACATGGCGTAGCTTGGAGGACTCCGTGAAGCCCTCTGTAGACATGTAGTAGTGTTAGTGTGTATACGCGCTTCACCAGGGGCACTTTTCTCCCACTGGGTTTTTCCCCCTGGACATCTGGTGTGAAAGGACACCTTATCTCTTAGGGTCTCATATAAGCTTTGTAGCTCTGAGTTTGAATATACATTATTATTTTAATACAGAGAGATAGACTACAGAGATCTCGTACACAAGCTCTGTGTCTTCTCCTTCTCCATCTTCTTCCTACTCTGAGCTGCTATCTTCCTTCTATTTCCTGTTTCATCATCTTCAACAATTGGTATTAGAGCAAGGTGATTTCCAGAGCCTCTACTTGCGTTTTCGCGTCCGCGCGCGCAATCACAGTTTTCAGGCAGTTTTCGGAATATTTGCTCGTGGGAGAATCCTTGACATTCCGGGAGTATTCTGATCAGGCGACCTGGGGGTTTGACCCCCGTTTTTGAAGCCGTTCGAGCCCTCAGAATTTTGTTATGAGCAGCATAGCAGAAGTTACTTTTCGGAGGCGTTTTGATCAAGAGGGTGTGCTTTTTGACATATTTTCTTCAGGTAAACAGTTCTTTTGGGAAGCAGCTTGTCTTAGCTTTTTGCTAAGATTTTGTGTAGAGTTTTGCTTGCATTGGAGAGGAGATTTTTGAATCTCTTGGAGGTTCTTTTGCTCTCTTGTGTGCATCCACAATATGGCTCAATCTATGGAGAAAGAGATTTTTGGTGCGTTTACATCCGAAGACAAATTGGATGGTACCAACTATTCTCTTTGGTCTTTTATGGCCAAAAATGTTTTGGTTGGTAAAGGATTGTGGGATTATGTATCTGGAGATGAAGTTCGTCCAGGTAGCATTGCACCTGCCACGCCTGGTCGTGGTGCATCTGTTGGTGCAGGACCCTCACAAGTCACTCCAGAGCAAAAGAGATGGGATACTAAAGATGCACAAGCTATGGCTGTGATTGCCTTAACCATAAAGAGGACAATCACACCACATATCAGATCTTGCAGAACTTGTGAGGATGCTTCAAACACTCTGCAAGCTATGTTTGGAGGAAGAAACGCTGCCAGAATAGAGTTTTTGAAGAAACAACTTGACAAAATACAGATGGACGAAGGTGACGATATCATCGAGCATCTTACAAAAATCAGGGATCTTAAAGAGCAATTGCTTAGCATTGATGAAGTGATTCCAGAGAAGGACTTGGTTTCCAAAACACTCAATTCACTACCACCATCTTATTTGACTTTTCAGACTTCTTTGACTCTGTCTTTGCGAGCTAATCCTGAGCCTCTTCATTTTGAAGAGTTAGTGGCTTTGATATTGCAGGAGGATCAATCACGTAAGAACAATTCTTTACAGGTGGATGGTATGGATCATGCTCTTGTTGTACAGAACAGAAACAAGGGTAAAGAGAGTGCTCATCACTCCAAGTCTGGTGCATGACAATCTTTAGAGAAGTCTAAAGGTGATTCGGACAAGTCCAAGAAGAAAGGTAAATGTCACTACTGCAAGAAACCTGGTCACTACATTAGTGAGTGTAAAAAGTGAATTGCTAAAGAAAATAAGAAAGATTCAAGTTTGGTTGTTTTAGCTTCTGGTGATTCTTCTATAGCTAAAGAAGAGTCTGCAAACTTTGTGCAGGATTCTTATGCTTTCTTAGTATATTCAGATTTTTCTACTTACAGAGTTGACGAGACACAAATGATTTGGTACTTTGATAGTGGTGCATCCAGGCATATTACTTCAAGGAAGGATTTGTTTTGTTCATTGGATGCAGCTCCAGCAGGAAAGAAGGTGACATGTGCAAATAATGCTTCTTATCCAATCAAAGGCGTTGGTAAGATTTTGATTACCATTTCAAATGGTTAAGATTTATGCATGCCAGATGTCTTATATGTTCCAGGGATCAAGAAGAATTTGTTGTTTGTATCCTCTCTTGCAAAAAATGGTCTTCGGGTCATTTTTGAGGATGACAGATGTGTTGTACGAGATCGAGAGAATGGTTATTCTCTTATCACTACAGGTACGCTTGAAAATGGACTATTTGTGCTAGATCGTTATGAAAAGCAGATTCAGGTATGTATTTCAGAAACAAAGACTCCGGCCATGTAGGATGCTGAGTTGTGGCATGCTAGATTTGGGCATGTTAGTTATGGCAGTTTGATGACTTTACAACGTCACAATATGGTACATGATTTGTCTTTATTGGAGATGCCACCAAGACATGTATGTGAAGGTTGCGTTCTTGGAAAGATGCACAGATTTTCATTTTCGCAGGATGGTTCAGTTAAAGGGAAACAAAAGTTGCAGCTTATACACAGTGATGTATGTGGTCCTATGAGGACGCCATCTATAGGAAACAGCCTTTATTTTGTGACCTTCATTGATGACTTTTTGAGGTTTTGTTGGGTGTATCCACTCAAAGAAAATTCAGATGTGTTTGCAATTTTTCAACATTATGTCGCCATGGTTGAAAATGAAACAGGTTGCAAAGTACAGACTCTTCATACCGATCGAGGAGGTGAATACATGTCAGGTGCATTTAAGGATTTTTTGGGAAAGAAAGGCATTAAACACCAATGCACTATGCCATACACACCACAACAGAATGGTGTTGCAGAAAGGAAGAACAGGTCTTTAATGGAGACGGCTAGATGTATGCTCAAGGCTAAGAGTTTGCCTCATAAGCTATGGATGAAGGCAATTGCTTGTGCAGCACATGTTTTGGACAGGTATCCTACTCTTGCCTTGAAGACCATTACTCCATATGCAGCTTGGTATGACAGAAAACCTTCAGTCAGTTATCTTCGTGTTTTTGGTTGTCTTGCTTATGCTCACATCCCTTAGAAGTTACGTGGGAAGCTTGATGATAAGGCAATCAAATGTATATTTGTGGGGTACATTAGTGGAAGTAAAGGTTATAGACTTTACAATCCTGCTACAAACAAGATTTTTGAAAGTCGTGATGTAATTTTTGCAGAAACTACTGCTCAACCTATGGTTGCTTTTGATGTACCTCATATGCAGACACATGATGTATTTGAAGGTTTACTTCCTTCTTTTGTGGAGAATCAAGAATCACAACAGGTTGATAATATTGATCAATCTTTTGATCAGCATGTGACACCTCATGATGTAGAGGAAATTGTGCGTGAAGAGCAAGAAGTTCTCAGGGAAGAAAGAACCTTGCCTGAATGGGTTCAAAAAACTTTGCAAGATAGCAAGTTGGATGCACCGTTGCCACGAAAAACACGTGCTGGTACTACTTTTGGCAGAGAGCAAGTAGATTTGGCTTGCTTTAGCACTCTTTGTGATGCAGATGAGCCTGAATCATTTGAACAAGCTTTAGAGTGTGTTCAGTGGAAAGATGCTATGAAGCAAGAAATTGATTCTATTCATAAGAATCATACATGGGATCTAGTGGACTTGCCTACAGGTAAAAATACTATTGGTACAAAGTGGGTTTTTAAGGTAAAACGGAAACAAGATGGTACTGTTGACAGGTACAAAGCAAGGCTTGTGGCAAAAGTCTATGCGCAACAGAAAGGCATAGATTATGATGAAACCTTTGCTCCTACTTCTCGGGCGTCCACAGTTAGATCACTAGTTGCAATTGCTGCTCATCATGGTTGGAAAGTGCATTAGTTGGATATCAAAACTGGTTTTTTGAATGGTGATTTGCATGAAGAAGTTTATGTAAGTCAACAAAGTGGTTTTGTTGTAAAAGGTCAAGAGCAAAAGGTATGTAGATTGCGTAAAGCTTTGTATGGTCTCAAACAGGCTCCAAGAGCATGGTATGAGAAGATACATACTTATTTGATTGGCCAGGGATTTCAGAATAGTCCAACAGAAAGTACTTTGTATGTCAAAAAGAGAGATGGAGTTCTCATTATGCTAACACTTTATGTGGATGATATGCTTCTTACAGGCAATACTGCAGATGAAATTGAAGCGTTTAAAGATGCTTTGAGAAAAACCTTTGAGATGTCTGATCTTGGTTTGCTACATTATTACTTGGGTATTCAGTTTGTGCAATCATAGGATGGCATATACATGTTGCAGGAAAAATATTTGCATAAAATTTTGGACAAGCTTGGTATGCAAAATTGTAAACCATTCTCTACACCCGTAGAAACTGGATCAAAGTTGAGCATGCACGATGCTGGAGAACCTTTTGATGTACATACTTCTGCAACAGCGGTTGGTTTCTTGATATATTTGGCAGGCAACACTCGTCCAGACATTCAATTTGGGGTTTCACAAGCAAGCAGGTTTATGCACAGCCGAGGCATGTATCATTGGCAGGCTGTGAAGCGCATACTTTGTTACCTTTCAGGTACCCCTAATCTTTCCATGTTCTTTCCAAGGGGGGATATGTATGGAAAGCACAGTTCTATGCAGCTTCTTGGTTACAGCGATTCAGATTGGGCTGGTGATTTTGACACACGACATTCCACAAGTGGGAATTTTTTTTTCTTGGGAAATGAATGTATATCTTGGCTAAGCAAGAAGCAACCCATAGTGGCTACATCAACTTGTGAAGCTGATTATAGGGCAGTTTTCACGGCAACAGTTGATTGTGTATGGATACGCAGGTTATTGGCAGATCTTTGTGAGTGTCAGCAGGCACCCACTACCATTTTCACTGACAGTCAGAGTGCTATGGCAGTTGCAAGGAATCCAGTATTTCATGCAAGACCAAAGCACATAGAGGTTCACTACCACTATATAAGGGAAAGGCTACATGCAGGGGAGATCACACTAACTTACTGTCCTACACAGGATAACATTGCAGATCTATTTACGAAGGCGTTATCACGAGAAAAGTTTGAAGCTTTCCGAAAATCTTTGGACTTACTCTCATACACATGATGATATGCTACCTTGTACGGATTCACACTATCACTACAGGGGGGATTTGTAGACATGTAGTAGTGTTAGTGTGTATACGCGCTTCACCAGGGGCACTTTTCTCCCACTGGGTTTTTCCCCCTGGACATCTGGTGTGAAAGGACACCTTATCTCTAAGGGTCTCATATAAGCTTTGTAGCTCTGAGTTTGAATATACACTATTATTCTAATACACAGAGATAGACTACAGAGATCTCGTACACAAGCTCTGTGTCTTCTTCTTCTCCATCTTTTTCCTACTCTGAGTCGCTATCTTCCTTCTGTTTCCTGTTTCATCATCTTCAACACCCTTGTCTCCAAAGGCTACATCAAATTGCTGGATGAAGGCCAATACTTTGTCGGCAGTACCAAAGGTGTCATCATAGGTGAGAAAAGAGATATTCTTTCCTCCCTCTTTGAGCTTCTTGAGCTTTTGTGACCTTCACCATGCAGGGTAAGATATGCAATGTCCTCCCCTCTTTTATTATCTAGGAGAATAGCCATAGATTTTGTCGAAAGAGGAGGAAGGTGAAGAAGAAGGAGAAGAGGGTGACGAAGAAGGATTGTGGGTTGATCATTTCCTCTTGGAAGGAGTTGGCAATGATCTAGACCACCGTATTCGTGAAGCCACATCTTCATAGGAACTTAGGGATTCATTAGTTTCTCATTATTTGGATTCGTCCTCTTATATGGAAGAGAGTTTTCTTTTGGGGGTCTCATCAAGAGGCCTCCTAAGCTCTCCAAAATCTTGTAGAGGAAAGGAAATCCCATAAGCACGAAGTTGTTGAGTAACTTCAGCTTGCAAAGCAGGGTTGCCCATAGCTTGTTGCAACCCAGTAACAAGATAATTGACAAACATGGGGGCATCATCATTAGCACCTTCATGTACAAAATCAAAGTTATCAATATTCATTCTACTCTCTTGGTTATTGTCAGTCATGGTAATTATAATTACGTATAAAATACTTTGTGTGTTTACTTAGTGTATTCTTTGGCAATTCAAAACCTTAGTTGCTACTCCTCTTAGCCTTTGAAAATCAACACTTAAGCATCTACACCCACGGCTCGAATGGGTTAATTATAGAGAGTAGTGGAGTGGTCCTAATATTGCAGAATTACTGAGGGATAGCTCCTTATTTAGACTTCTAATGGTTCAATAATGGTAAAGCCATAGGAAAGTCAAAAAAGACCCCATTATGAAGACCAAATCTCCCGAGGTGTGCACCATATCTCACATAGTGGGCTTAACAAAACCAATAATAGATCCCAGTCCCACTTACCCTAATATAATTAACAAAATCAACCATTAAATGGGCCACTTAAGGATCTCTCTTCTTAAGAACAAAAAGAGAAACCAAATGATCTGATACCAATGTAATGAAAATGGCCTATGAACTTTGACAATAGCCCTAAATTAGGACAATTAAATAGAATTTTTGTGAGACTAATTTGAGAACATAGAGGGTGAACTAAATTTATAGAAGCAACATAATCATAGTACTTAACTAACTTGGCATGAACAATAATTTTTCAAGAGAGAAATTTTAGAGAACTTGATAACAATTGAGGATCGGATTTATGTGAAGCCAATACCCCCTCCAATAAGTATTTGTATTATAGATTCTCCCATCAAGAGAGACTTGGTACAATACAATCTTTGTGTTCCTTGTGACCTTGGTAATGGAATGAAGATGGAAAGCTTCATGCATCACGAGCATAACATAAACTTTGTGAAAATCATTAACTATCCCAAGCCTCAGTCCTAAGGCCTCAAACACCTTCGAAGGTGGAGAGCGCTAGCGGGGAATGAGGGTAGGGAAGAGGAAGAAGAAACATCCGTAGGAGAAAAAAATAGTTTCTCACTTATCATCACTCTTCATGCTAGAATACATAATAGCATAGTAATGAAGATGGAGAAGATGGCACTCTTAAGCATTGACGCATGGCTCTTGGTTGGATTTGCATTCCATAGCCAAGAGTGTTGGTGTAGGCTCTCAACTTCTCTACATTAGGAAGAGAATGGGGTCTAGGAGGGCCTCTTTATTTGGAAGTTTAAGGAAGTCAAACCTTTAGTATTAAAAACGTAATCAAAGGACAACTTTTGAATCGAATTCAAAGTTTCCCCCCAAAATGGAATTTAAAATCTAGTGGGTAAAATCATATCATGTAGCATATCTATGGAAAGAGCTCCATGTGTAGATTGCAGATCTATGATCTCCGCTGAAATTGGAGATGGTATGTGGGAATGATGGAAGGCCAAAATTCATAAAATTTTCCACCTCTTGTTTGGGCGAGAAAGTGCATCTTTTGACTACTCTTACACACCCACCATTCTTGCACACATGGCATACACCTATTTGTCAAAATGTTAATCACCTCCATAAGCTCATGGAAAATAAAGAGGCCCTCCTTCACCCCATCCTCTTCCTAATGCTAGCTTGGAGAAGGAGATGGAGCTCTTGCACGTTTCACTTCACACAATGAGAGTCTGTGTGGGAGAGTATACCCCCCAAGCAACCCCCCTTCTTGCCGCTACCATATACATGTGGTAGTGATGTGTGTGAACACACTAGGATAGTCGCGGCAATTTTTCCCACTTTAGGAGGTTTTTTTCCCCGTGCATTGTATACACGTCCATCACTCTAGGGATATCTATCTTTCCATTGCATACTAAGTAATACACTCTCTATTGTGTGCCTTGAGCTTCCTTCATCTTCTCCAAGATGTATGTGTTTCCCTACAACCCTACTTTCAACGATTGGTATCTAAACAGGTTGTGTCCTCCCGGGCTTAGTTGCCACCAACTCCAGCACAAGCTTGCTTGCTTTCTCCGATTCAGTGAGCTTTGGCGAGCGTTCACAAGTTGACAAAAATTTCAATTGATCTCATTGACTATAGTCTGCTCAGATTTCTTATTCGGGCTCATTTCGGCCTCTGTTTCCACTATAGACACTTCTACACAAGCAATTTTGTCATTTAGTGCAGAATTTTGTCATCACTGCTATTTTTTGCATAACAGGTCCCATATAGTCTACTGCGGGTTGTGCTATATAGCACGTGCTAGTCTCATTGAGTTTCTCCTCATTTTGGGTAGTTTTCACATCAAGTCAAGACCTTTTCTATGGCTGACAACAACACAGATGTGTTCAAAATGTTTACTGATGGGGATAGGCTAGATGGGGACAATTACCCTATGTGGGCTTACATGGTGCAACATGTTCTTGTGTTAAAGGGAGTCTAGAATCTTGTACAAGGCATTGATGTACATCCTAGTTCTGAGGATGTAGGCGATGTTGAGGATGTGGCCGGTCTTACTGCAAAGATTTTTGCTATTCGAGTTGTTTTGCCTATGGTAAAACAAGCTCGTTGGGATGTAAAGGATGTGCAGGCTCATGCATTGATTGTGTTGTCTATGGAGTGCACCATTACTCCTTACATTTGTTCAAAAAAATCTACAAAATAGACTTGGGATATTCTAGCAGGTCTTTATGAAAGCCGCAATGAGGCTAAAATTGATTTGCTGCATAAAGAGCTGGCATCGAAGATTATGCATGAGGAAGATGATATGGACACTTTCCTTGCTGGTGTCAAGGATATCAATGAGCAACTTAATTTTGTAGGTGAAGTCATTTCAAACAATTCCCTTGTGTAGACTGTTCTTGATGCCTTCCCAAATTCTTACCAGACTTTAGCTAGTACTTGGAGACTTATGACCCATTGCAAGGAAATCCTGAACTTGTAAAGTTTGATGCATTGTGCACATTGCTATTGCAAGAGTCACTTTCCAAAAAAAAAGGACTAGACATCATGCAGTTGAACAGGCTTTTATTGCTTCTCAAACAAAGGGTGGTAACAACAATGCAACCACTTCTTATGGTTCTTTCACGAGTGGAAAATCACCTGTTCCTAATGCTTCTACTGGCAGAAATTCTTTTGGAAATTTTGGTGAAAAGGGCAAAAAGAAGATGCATGGCCAAAGAGGCAAAGAAGAAAGAGGGTGGTTCCAGTGCAAATGCTGGTTCCATGACAAATGTAGCTATTGTTGAGTCTTCTGTGAAAGGAGACTCTGATGCTGATGTTGATGCAGAATGGGCTTTTAGTGCAGAGTGTAACTATAATCCCGCTATCCATGATGCATGCATGTCAGTTGCTGCAGATTCACATGTGTGGTATTTTGACAGTGGTGCTACAAAACACATTATCTCACATCGTGAATTGTTCATCTCTCTCGAGTCTGTCGCTCATGGGAATTCAACCACTTGTGCCAACAATGCCTCTTATCCGGTTCAGGGAGTTGGAAAGATTGTGTTTACTGCTACAAATGGCAGTTCTTTCACACTTGTTGATGCACCTTATGTACTTGCAATCAAGAAGAATCTTTTGTCTTTATCTACACTTGCTAGACTTCAACTTGTAGTCAAATTTGTGGATGTCATATGTACAGTTCATGATCTCAATTTTGGTGATGAAATTTCTCCATCTAGCCTTTTGTTCCATGGGCCGTATAAGCTCACTTTGTATGACAAGTGTGCACAAAATTTTGCGAATGCAGTTTGAAGATTCAAAGGCTGTTTTAGATGCAAAAATGTGGCATGCACGTTTTGGGCATCTGAATTTTACCACTTTGCTGCGTTTGTAGAAATCTGATATGGTTGCTTCTTTGCCACCTCTTGAAGCATTTGACAAACATGTTTGTGAAGGCTGTATTTCGGGTAAAATGTAGTGTTTTAAGTTTCCAAAGGATGGTTCAATTAGGACCACATACATGTTACAGATTGTACATAGTGATGTTTGTGGACCCATGCAAACGCTGTCCTTGGGAAATTATCTTTACTTCATGAATTTCATTGATGATTACTCTAGGCATGCATGGTTATTAACGCTTAAAGACAAATCCAAATTTTTTATGTGCTTCAAACAATATTTGGCTATGGCTGCTGAAAAAGTCTCAAAATGTCTATGGGCACCCTCCATTCCGATCGAGGGGAGGAGTATATGTCTCATGAATTTAATGCATTTCTAGTTAGTCATGGGATAAAACACCAATGTACAGTGCCTTATACGCCTCAACAAAATGGTGTTGCTGAGAGGAAAAACAGGTCACCTACGAAAATGGCACAATGTATTGTCAAAAGTCAAGCTTTGCCGCATTCTTTTTGGCTTGAGTCCATCATGTATACCAATTATGTAGTGAACAGGTGTCCTACGAAGGCTTTGCAGTCTATTACTCCATATGAAGCATGGCATGATAGAAAGCCTTCTATTGAGCACATGCGTGTTTTTGGCTATTTGACACATGCTTTGGTGCCACAAACACATCATAAAAAACTGGATGATAAGGCTGTCAAATGTTTTTTTTTTTGTTATAGTGCTGAAAGCAAAGGTTATAGGTTGTATCATACGCAAACAAAGTGTATTCTGGTTTCACGGGATGTAGTGTTTATGGAAGATTCTGTTTAGCCCTTGCTTTCATGTACTAGAGACAATAATGTAAGCTCACAGGACATTTATGACACTTTGTTGCCTCTATTCAATGGTGGAAGTTCGAATGTAAGTTCCAATCAGGCAAATGTACAACCTATGGGGGTTTCCAACCTATTACTGATGCACATGTACATGATGTATATGATGAGGAAAGGACTGAAAATGAGCAGGCTAGAGGTATGCCAAAATGGCTGGTGCATACATTGTGTGACAGTAAATTGGATGCACCTTTGTCTAGTCATACTCATTCACGCTCTTGCCATGCATCCTATGCATCAGATTGTTATGATTTGGCTGTGTCTAGCTTACATGATGTTGAGGAACCTCTATCTTGTCACGAAGCACAAAATCCAAAAAATTGGATGGCTGCCATGCAATCAAAATATGATGCACTTATAGAAAATGACACATGGACTTTATGTGATTTGCTCCTGGAAAAAAGGCCATTGGTACAAAGTGGGTTTACAAGTTGAAACGCAAGCCAGATGGTGAAATCGATCACCATAAGGCTTGACTTGTTGCAAAGGGTTATGCACAACAAAAAGGCATAGATTATGAAGATACTTTTGCTCGCACTTGTTGTATGACTACTGTGCATTTTCTATGTGCAGTGGCAGCTCAATTTGGTTTGGATGTACATCAATCAGACATTGTTACTGCTTTCTTGATTGGTGACATATTTGAGGAAGTTTATGTAACGTAGCCTTGCGCTTTTGTCAAGAAAGGACAAGAGGACAAAGTGTGCAGTTGTAAGAAGGTTTTGTATGGGTTGAAGCAATCTCCTCATTCTTGGTATGGGTAAGATGACACTCATTTGGTCAAGCAAGGCTTTCATAACAGTTCAACAGAAAGCACATTGTATGTAAAGCGTGAGGGTGATGCACTTCTCATTGTGGTTCTTTATGTAGATGATTTACTGATCACACTGAATCAAATGAGAGACATATTTTTGAATTTAATGCTGATATGAATGCTATTTTTAAGATGAAAGATTTGGGATTGTTGCATCATTACTTGGGTATACAGTTTAAGCAATGTGATGGTGGTATTGCCTTGTGTCAGAAAAGTTACATAGAGACATTGCTATGTAAGTTTGGAATTGAGGATTGCAAACCTATTGCCACTACCATGGAAACATGTTTGAAGTTAAGTCTTCATGATTCTAGTGATTCTAAGATGTCACTCTTTACCAAACTGTTGTTGGATGCCTCATTTTTGTATTCAACAAGAGGCCGGATATTCAATTTGCAGTTTCAAAGGTTAGCAGATTTATGCATAGCCTAGAGCCTAAGCATTGGCAGGATGTCAAGAGGATTTTCCGCTACCTTAGTAGCACTTTACATCTTGGTTTGTTTTATCCCAAGGGGGGATCATTGCCACCAGACTTACATACTTTTTAGGACTCATATTGGGCTGGTTGTTTTGACACGAGAGTTTCCACAAGTGGTTTTTGTTTCATGCTTGGGAATTCATGTATATCATGGTTGGGCAAGAAGCAACCTAATGTGGACACCTCTAGTTGTGAGGCTGAGTATAGGGTAGTGTTCACATCTACGGTTGAGTGTGTATGGCTTAGACGCCGTTTGGATGATTTGGGTGTTGGAGAGGACACTACCAACACTATCTGGATTGACAGTCAGATCGCATTGGAATTTGCAAGGAACCTACTTTTTCATGCTCGCACAAAGCACATTGAGGTGCATTATCACTATTTGAGGGAGAGGCTTTCAGCAGGACAGATCAGCTTGGATTATGTGCCAACACAGGACAAAGTTGTAGATCTTTTCACGAAGGCATTGTCTTGTGAGAAGATTGAAGCTTTCCGCAAAGCTTTGGGCTTATTCCCCTTTGTGGACTGATCATGTCCTCAGGGCATGGCACTTCCCTTTACTCATGTGCTAGCTCTCGTTCACCATATCACTCTATGGGGGATTTGTTACCATCATATACATGTGGTTAGCAAGCTAACTCAAATAGCATTTTTGGAAGCTTTTATTGTAAAAACACTTATTATTTTGATAAATCTAGAATGTTGTAACTCCTATTTTCTAGATAAATAGTATAATTGATGAGCTGGGCCTACAAGCTTTAGATAGAGCTCCTAGATTATTAGTTTTGACCAAAGAAACCTTGGCTAAGGTATAAAAGCCAATTTTTGTAAGTATTTTGTAAGTTTTTGGATAATAGAGAACAATGTGAGCTAAAAATGCTCAATTGTCTTCTTCTCATGCTTCCTACTCCCTTCTCGGTTGTCACATTGTAGTGTTGTTTATTGCGTTGCAACCGCAGGTAAGAGCTCTACGCGTTGACGTAAACATTTCATGGTAATCCGTAGATTTTGATGTCGCCGACCCGTGGCCTAATTTCATCATAAGTAGGAATTTAAGCTATAAAATTATAAAACAAGTATAGGTGGAGTGTTGGGGCACCATTGCTAAGCATTTAGATGCATTTTGGGTCGAAAACGACTAGGTCAAAAACTCACTGCTGTTAATAATCGTGAGTTTTGCACTTGACCTAAAGTGAGATTTGAGACCATAAGCATGTGTGGTTAGGTCTTATAAACATGTCATAGAAGTTTCGTAATGTTTGGATGGAATTTAATGTTGTAATGGTTATGATTTGTTTATCGATTAGCGACTAGCTTTTGGTGATTTCGGTCATTTGAGTGTAGCCTGAGTTAAATGCAAGTTGTCTGTTTTTTTCCAAGAGATTGACAACCTCTTGTAGCCTCTATGCACTAGTCGAGTCAGATTTTTCCCATGGATGGACAATTATGTTCGTGGTTCTTGCTATGTTTGCAATAAGATAGAAGTGAGGTTAGAAACCCGTCCCACATCCTTCTAGATTGCAAATCTAAATTTTTTGATTTATATCTTGCTCTGTTTCAAAGTGGTCTATAACTTTGCAAAATAAATTTTTTCCAAACTGATTTGATTGTTTGTAGGTCCTGGGTATATATCAATATATTTTTGCATATCTGTGTTCACCCACTTAGAAGTGGCTTTTCATTCTTGCATTCAAGGTTTTGACTAATTTTTTGTGCTCTACAACTTTGGAGAAGAAAGTTTGTATAAATTCCACGCCAATTTGGTTATTTATTGCATCAGAGTACAAGGTGGTATAGCTTTGTAGGTTCTTTTGCATGCTTACGCGACAGTCCATTTCTTTCTGTATTTTGATTTCAGTTGATGGTGGAGAGATTTCCAGCTGAGATTTTTTGGTCACATGCTACATTTTTTAGTGTGGATTTGTGTGACACAGGTCTTATGCTCATGGATTGACAATTATGTTCATGGTTCTTGCTATGTCTATAATAAGATAAGAACGAGGTTAGAAACCCGTCAGACATTTGGCACCGTTGTCGAGGATCGAAGAGACCTAAACTAGGGAAAACATGAGTGTCTTGTGTAGTTGTCCTTTAACTTCCTCTAGGATCACCTATAGTCAAAACTTTCTCTTTAAAACCGTATAGCTTAAGATTGTCGTCTTTTGCTATGTAGAGGTACCTTGGAAGTAACTATACTTTCTAAGTACCTTTTAGGATTGTAGGAGTAGATTAGGACTTTGAGAATGATTGATGGACGGTACAAGTCTTAAGATCAAGTGTCAGAAAACCATAAGAAACAAGAAGATGAGTGTTTGTAGACACTTTCCACAACCCCATTGCAATAGAACCTAGGAGTACGGCAAGTAAAATCCGAGGTGGATCTCAGAACATTGCTCTCTCGAGAAGAATCAATTATGATTTGTTTATGTAAAGTTGCAGACTTTCAGGTCTACGACTTGAAACAACACCAAAAGACTGTCAACCACTGAATCTGGATTGAGATTATGTTTTAAAAGTTGTATGGACCAGTGGGTAAGCTTAAGGACGCATTTGAGGTAAATTTTCAAGAGTTTGCAAAAACTCAAATTATTTATTTTTCTTGACACTTTATGCCAAATTAAGTTTTGACTTGACTTAGAGGCTTAAAATAGATCAGAAAAAGACTGTCCCTTGAAAAAGCTGAAAAAAGTGTTCATTTAGGGCCAAAAGTAAATAATCACGATTATCAACTTTCAACTCCAAAGTGACAAAGGTTGATACTAAAGACTCTATGCATGTATACAAACATCTTTTGTAAAGACCCATAGAATTTGGATCACCAAACTGACCAAAACCTTGATAAAAACTGAACTTTGTAGTGATTGTCGAGAACTTAAGTGTGACTTGGGAAAATCTTGTTCAAACTTAGTGAAACTTGACTCAGAGGCTTATATTGAAGTGTTAAACAAGTGTACATGCTTTGTTGACAAAAAATATGCAAAAATGTTACAAAAGTAAATCGTCGCAATTATTTACTTTTGTCCCATTTCTCAACATTTTTTAGCAACCCAGCATACCACTAGTTTTAGCATGATATATTAAGCCCAACAAACAAATTTGGTAAGCTTTGGATCATTGAAGTAAAAATTGTGGCCAAATTTGTAAAGTCAGTCTGCAGACACAAAACTGTTGACAAATTGAACAAGGATTATCCGAGTTTGATGAAACTTGGCTAGGGAGCTTAAGTTGAGCTGCTTAACCATTCTGTGTCAACATTGTGGCAAAAAGTTCCACAAAAATACCAAAAATAAATAATCACGATTATTTACATCTACTATAAAATTGGATATTTTTTTAGCATACCTCAAGGACAAGCATGTCAAGTAGAGTCCACAAAGCAAATTTGGATCACAAAAGTGAGAATTAAGTCAAATTCTCAAAAACTCAGTCTACGGACACGAAACAATTGATAACTTGGACAAATTTTGTTCAAACTCAGTGAAACTTGTCCAGAGACTATAACAAGTTGATTACCTGGCAAAACAAGCGTAAAAAGTATAAAAACTAAGAGAAGTAAATAATTGCGACCATTATGAGACACAGAGACAAAATTCTGGACTTTTGAGCTTGTACAATGTTAGAACAACTCAATACAAGGCCATCGGTCAATTTTGGGTTCAATCGGATCCAAATTAGTACATGTTCAGTCAGTTTCCAGGTTGCAGATTAGTCCTTTGGCTTTTTGCAAAAGTAGAATTTGAAAGTCTCAATTGTTGATTCACTTAACTCAAATTGAAGTGATTCACATGGACCAGTCACAATAGTTAGCAAAAATTGTACAGTCTTTGTGAAAGAATAGATAACTTGATTAAAACTAATATAGGAATCAGGTTGCAGACAAGGAATTGAAAGCTTGATAGGAATTGCATTTGAGTCAAGTGGAAGAAACTGATAGCAAGTCAATCTGATGCTAAGTACTCTATCCAGGGCTTCACAAGTCTATATGAACCTTACATCTAGTCGTATACTAGCAAATCAAGGCATATTTGGAGAGACCGCTAGTAGAGTATCCACTCAAGAGAGTGTGAACCAAGATGATCATTTGGGCACTATCTTTGAAGAAGTCTCAGACACTTTTTCAAAATCAACATCTAAAATTTATTCCTATTAGACTCATTCAGGAACCAGAACGACAGTTTGATATAAGCACATACTCACCTTTTATAAGACTAATGGCAATGGATCTCAGGTTTACCTGGATGACCACAACATATAATTTGAAGAGGAAATCAGGGAAAATGTATATGGATAAGAACCAGACTCAATATTTAAAAGTTGAAAACCCTAATGTGATAGACAAATGGGGGTTAGAAGGAAATACCATAATTTTGGATATGGCAGCAAAATAAGGACCACCAACTTTAAAATTTGAGGGATACGATCAAGTTGATTTGAATCCTTTGATATGGCTTAGCATGGATAATCCTAGGATTGGAGTCTATTGTTGGGAGCATAGAAATGTCAAAAATCTTCTATGGACTTCTCATGCCAAATCAGGACAGTTACCATCCATGAAGATCATCTATATCTTCAAAATCAAAGACAAAGTTTCAGTAGATCTATGAACCTACCTATTTAGGGATTTTCATAACAATAAATTTGTTATGATGAGTCCTAATGAGGTGGAACAAACCAAATACCAAGGGTACTCCATAAGAAATTGGATATTGGGCCAAGGACCAGAAACTATTCCAAGAGAGGAACTCCGCCAGAGATATTTTGGGAGCAATGTCAAAAAGCCCGAACCTACCTCATCGCAGAAAACCGCATGACACCAAAGCCAGTCTAGGGCTACATGAGTCACTATTTCCAACATATTGGTGTGAAGGACTCGGGATAGGAGACCTAGAGTTTAACCAAATAAACATGTCAGACCAGCTGATTTTCAAAAATGGATCAAAAAATACAGTGGATCTGGGGATCCATATGACCACTTAGCAATCTTTAAGCAAGTGCTAAAAGCAGAAATCATATTTGATTTCCACACTCAATCTGAGGGATTCAGAATGACATTAGAAGGAAAAGCACTAACATGGTTTCAAAATATTCCACTAAGGTCAATCATGGATTTAAATACATTAGCTCAAGGATTTGTAGCTGCATGTTCCAAAACAAGGATCAAACATAATACGGTAGCTCAAATATGTAGTTTCAAATGGAAACAAGGTGAGTTTGTTAGGGATTGTGAAACTAGAATAAAGCAATACATTGCAAGATTCCCAATACTAGAAATACATGTAGAAGAAAGATTAGTGTCATTGTTTCTAGAATGGCTGTTAAACAAAGAACTTCATGCTATATTGTATAGCAAGAAACATATGACCCTAGACAAGTGAGTATTAGATGCCATTGACATGGGAGGCAATTGTGATATTTTCAATGAAGAAGATGTCCCTAAGGATAATCAAGTGAGAAAACAACAACCACCAAACTAACACAAGTGGCAACGGCAGCTGCAACATCTCTTACAGCCATAGAAGCCATGCTCAAAAGGATGAATGAAATGATGAATAACATGCAAAAAGCACCTATGACTAGACCAGGACAAGGGATACCTCAACACGGACAATCAATTAGGCCGCAAAAATGGTGTGCAATCAAGGGTAAATGGACCAACCATGAGACCAATGAGTGCTATTACCGACCAAAGTATGATGGAAATGTTTAATATGTGCCTATGAGGCCACAAGGACAACCCATGTACAAATGGTTTGGTTATATAGTCTACCTCTTGATGTGGACACGGATGTACAATCCTTGTATGGGGATTGCGGCTTTGAAGCTTCAGGAATGTCTAAACCAATGACTCTGAAAACATTACCCTCTTACTTGGGAGATAATGAAGACGAATCCATAGAGTGTAAAACCAATCAGATAAAAAGAGCGGAACAGACCCTAGAGGTAGACAACATCCATTTAATCATGTCTACACCCATTCAATGCACTCTTACTTTAGGAGAAGTGTTGAAATTTGATCATATTTATGGAATGATCTACAGGAAACTCTAGAGAAGGTGGGGATAATAGGGCTAATCGCAAAAAATTTGGAAAAATTGAAAAGAAATTGGATAACAAAGAGATTAGATCCATCCCAATGAACAAGGTCAGAGAATACTACAAAGGGGAAGAAGGAAACACAACCCTTCTAGTGAGATATAATGATATAGAAACCATGGCCAACTGGATAGTGGGGCAGACATAGCCATAGCTACGAAATAAGTAGGGGAATCATGAGAAAAACCAACCATTAGACAAACTCAAATGACATTGCAATTGGCTGATGGACACATCGAAAGACCCTTAGGACTTCTTGAAAAAGTGATAGTTAGTTCCTGCGAAATTGATTATCAACATAACTTTGCAATAGTGGACTTTAGAAAGAAAATCAATTATAAAATCACCTTGGGAAGACCTTTCAGGTGACAAGTACAACTCATCAAGATTGGGGAAACAATTACTTGTACTTGAACCAAGTGGGATCAATAACAAGGGTTAATCTAAAAGATCACACTCATATAGATGTCATGAAAACACCCATACAAGAATTTGACTCAGTCTCTTTGGCTAAAACGAAGCTTACATCTCGGTTAACAAAGACACACCTATTTGGATGTGTGGAGCCTCAAAAAATGAGAGCTTAAAACTAGAAGAATGTATCTTAAAAAGGGGTTGCACAGGTAAAGCCTATATACCTGAACCCTGTCCGGAGAATTTCTTTGAGCCATTTAATTGGACTCAAATTTTGGCAACAATGGATGTAAGTGTGAATACCTCTATGCCTAATCAATTTTGCAATGAGGATGGCTATGACACAATTTCCATAAAAATGATTTCAACTCTTCGCATTGAAGACAAAATATAAGAACCCAAGGACTTAAGGAAAGCTCAACAAGTCTTTTCAAACCTCTACTATGATGCAAAAGACAAGCTAGAAGAACGTTCAGCTACCTTTGATGATTCAGAGTCGGAAAAAGAATATGTGAGAGCTAACTACTCATTAAAGGAGGGGAGCAAAAGTTTTTTGACTTTCCAAACCCGAAATCGAGAAGACAAAAATGGTATAGAAGAAAAAGAGACACCAAAAACTTGAAATTTAAATCCATGCCATTAGTCTCTAGTAGAACACGGTTTCTGATGTAGATAGATGCACATTCTTGTGTCAAAGACAAAACACGGGTAGATATCTTTCATACGAAAAGCAAGAAATATAAAAAACATCGAGAAAAACAAGAAAGGAAACTCGAGAAAAACCTAAATATCAGAACAAGGATTCAACCATGACACAAGTTGAGCGAAAAAACAAGTATCAAGAGTTGAAGAAAACGCTAAAGAGATGTATACCACTAAAATGAAAACAACTGAGGAAGAGGGTTAAGATGTAACGAGTGTTCCATCCCATTACAAGAAATATACTCTCCAAGACCGAAAGATTTTAGTCGAACAACCTATTAAGGAACTAAGAAAACAGGGCGAGTCCTATGAAGGACCAAAAAATGCAAAAAAAAAAAAAGGCCAAACTAGGAGAAGAGCTTAGACCTGCCTACATTGCAAACGACATGACTAAAGAAGAAGAAGATCTTTTGTTAAGCTTACTGAAAGAATAGCAGAATATCTTTGCTTGGAATTATAAGGATCTCAAGGGTGTTGATCCAAAAATCTATCAACATACCATACCTATGAGAGAGGATGTGAAACCAAGTAGACAAAGGCCATATACTTATAATGAAACATTTTCCAGAAAGATCAAAGAAGAGATGGAAAATCTCAACGAAGCCGAATCCATTTATGAAATTGAACAGATAGATTGGGTGTCTCCAATTTTTGGTGGTAACCAAGAAAAACTAAAAATTAAGAGTGTGTCTCAATCTCAAAAAAGTGAATGCATCCACCATTAGAGACAACTACCCTCTTCCAATCACCGGGAATGTCTTAGAACAAGTTGTAGGAAAATAAGATTACAAATTTTTAGATGGTTTTTCAGGGTACAATCAACTTTTGGTTGATCCCAAAGATCAGCATAGAACTGCCTTTGCAACCAGATGGGGTATTTTTGCCTATCGGATTATGCCTTTTACATTTACTAATGCTCCTACCACCTTTCAAAAATTTATGAGCCATGTTTTTAAAGAATACCTTTGAATTTTTTTGGAAGTATATATGGATGATTTATGTGTACATTCAAATCAATCCGGGCTGATCATTTTGAACACCTCAAAAAAGTATTCAAAAATTGTAGACTTTATAGGATTTGCTTAAATCCTAAAAAAGTGCACATTTATGGGTACAGAAGGAAAAATTGTTAGACATATAGTGTCTAAAAACAACATAGCAATTGATATGGATAAAATTCATGTTATTGCTGAATTGCCTAGACCGACAATAGTCAAAGGGGTTCAAGATTTCATGGGACATTGTGGATATTACAGACGATTCATTTACATGTATGTTATAATTGCAAAACCCATGACATGATTACACTCTTTGTATGGAATGATGAATGTAAAGAATCCTTCATGAAGCTTAAAAAAGCTCTCACTTCAGCCCCGATATTGAAAGCACCATATTGGAATTAGATGTGGGCCATATACATGTTGATGCTTCCAATTTTACCATTGGATGTATATTAGCTCAACCACGAGACATAAAAATTGATTTTCCTATTTCATATGCTAGTAGACAATTGAATGTGACAAAAACAATTATACAACCACTCAAAGGGAAGGATTAGGGATGATCTATGCCATAAAGAAGTATAGATATTACCTATTAGCTAACAAATTTGTGTTCTTTGTGGACCACCAAGCTTTGTTGTACTTGGTCAACAAGACATGAAACACAGGAAGAAAAGTGAGATGTTTTATCATTATTTTGGAATTTGATTTCACTATAGTTGTAAAAAAGGGCACCACACACCAAAGAGAAAATCATCAATCGATAATTATTTCAGGAGAACCACCAAAAGGGGTAGATGTTGATCTACCGGATGCATATCTGTTCTCTGTGGAAACGATACCTCGTGGGTCGGAAGATATGGGTTTGTTGATGACCATACCTCAAGTGGATTCTTAAATACAAACTCCTATTACACCCGGATTAATTGAGCAATTGGCTATGTATCAATTACTAGCTAGAAGACTATACAAAAGAAATCGAGATGGAATATTTCTTTTTTGTATTAATCTTGAAGAGAAAACCCAATACCTAAGTCAAGGGCATAGTACCATAGTAGGACTTCACTTTGCGTAAGACCAAACTATGTAGTGAATCATGAGACTTGGAGTATTTTGTCCAACCATGAGGAGTGATGTTCACTCATTTGTAGAAAAATGTCAGTGCCAGAAACAAGCACCCATGCCTCATTGTGACATTGTTCCAAATGGGTGAAATCATGTTAACCTGTCATGCTTTTTCATGTCCCAGACAATGCTAACTAGCACAATTTTGACATATGCTAAATAGTACAATAACTTGAGCTACATCTCCAAGATCTATGACATATGATATATCAATAGAAAGCACTTGAAACAAGGAATCCAAATGTACAACCTCCGATAAATTTTGATATTATTTCTAAAAAATTTACCGGGCCCCCAACTTTTTGAAGATGTGCTTATTTGAAACTGCTAGCTAGCACAAAAAGCGCGATAGGTTAACATGCTTTCACCCAAATATCACTACAAGAGGCTATTCATATTAGTGACGCTCACACAGCGACGCTCAAAAAAAATAATTCCCGGCGTCGCTATGAGCGTCGCAAATTAACAAAGAAATTTGCGACGCTCATAGCGACGCCGACTGGGCTAAAAAAATAACCGAGCGCGCCCAAAAACTCAGATCTCAGATCTGAGTTTTTTGGCGCCCTCAAGCAAGGAGCAGGTAACGCTCTCCCTCTCTCTCTCTCTCTCTCTCTCTCTCTCTCTTTTTCTTCTCCACACACACACACACACACACACACACACACACACACACACACACGAGGAGAGGAAGGAGAGCCAGGTATGCTCCTTCCCTCTCCTCATTCTCATGTTCCCTTCCCCTCTTTCTCTCTCCCTCTCTCTCTCTCTCTCACACACACACATAGTGTTTTTGAGAGAGAGAGAGAGAGAGAGAGTACAAACATAAACAAAAACGCACACACACATACATAAACAAAGAATGCACACACACATTGAGAGAGGAAAAGAGAGAGAGAGAGCATGCATAAACAAAAAACGCACGCATTGAGAGAGGAAAAGAGAGAGAGAACATGCATAAACAAAAAACGCACACATTGAGAGAGGAAAAGAGAGAGAAAACATGCATACGATCCAAAAAAACGCACACACATTGAGAGAGAAAGAGAGAGAAACTAATTTAACGTCGTAGGAAACTAATCAAAATTAAAAGACCTAAAGATCTAGCCGACGAGGAGTTGAACTCAAGACCTATTATTCAAGAGGGAAATGGCATAATCAATCTATCATACTTGGCATGGGTGATAGAAAGGTTATACCATTTATCTCTTTTTATTGGCACACACATCCACACACGCGCACACACACAAGAAGAAGAGAGTTATAACGTCGTAGGAAACTATCTTAAAAGACGTTAAAGATTAGGTTATATGTAGACTTACATTAAATTAGATTTAGGTTTATTTTTAACTAGATTTACGTTTATTTACGCTAGATTTAGATTTACGTTATATTAGATTAGATTTGCATGCTTCACAATCCAGTGATGCAAAAGTGGATTTCACAATATGAGGATGCAAAGCAAGAGCGACAAAGGGCACGAATCGAGTGGAGACGGGGAAGACGACCACCGATGCACTATCCAGCGGTTCTGGAGAGCCTACCAACCTCCATGAGCTTAAGATGGTTGCACAACCAATTGAAAAGCGCACAACAATGCGGTGACGAAGTGACTGAGGAAGAGTGGGAGTACTCTCGGGGTTGCGCGACCAAGGTAAGTTTGCAATGTACGACTAGCTAGTGACTTTATTTCTAAAAGTTTGAACGGCCACTCATAATCTTTGTTCGTTGTAGTATAAGTCATACACAGCAGCATGGTGTAAAGGTCGACATTTTAGGGTGGAATGAATCGACAAAAAGCGTTTTACTCAAGATTGTGAAATCATGGCAAAATTTGAACAGTCTAGTGGACGACGTTCCTCTGATGCAGATCCTGTGGTGGTGGAACTCACTTACTTCGGCACGCTGCAAGAGATTTTGAGGATCGATTACAGAGGATTTTTTGTCGACTTGTTCGACGTGCAATGGTTCAAGATAATCATGGAGGGTCGCAACGCTATTGTGCGTAGAGGAGAGTCTGGTTTTCTTGAGGTGGATTCTACTAAGAAATGGACTGACCTAAGAGACACTTTCGTACTACCCGAGCATTGTGAACAAGTAAGTATGTAAATAGTTAACATCCCCCTTTTACAAGTTATGTGCTTGAAATCTCTCATGTAAGTTATGTGGCTCTGACAGGTAATATTTCATCCTACAAAGTCTACATCAAACTGGTGGTACGTCATAGAGGTAGCCCCTCGTAGTGCAAGGACGTATGAAGGCTACCATGTGCCAATCACAACGGAATCAATGGAGGAGATCAGAGAAGATGCTCAATCAGAAGCCGCTGCGGTGGTGCCAGACGAGCATCAAGATGCTACTACTCTATATGGGGTGCATGCAGAGGAGCTACAAAATGAAACAGAGGAGATGTGTTTAAACGGAGAGCTCTATATAGATATAGGAAGTTATGCTGAGTTATGCGAGGATGAGAGAGAGATCTCTTAAAGCCACAAATATTGTATTTGAACAATTTTGCTCCGTGTTGTAAAAGCTCTGGCTCTCTAAGTACCTTCCATGGTGTATAACGCTCTTTTCTACTCGCGCTCACATCTTTTGATTGAAAATTCTGAGTTTTCGACTTGCCTCTTCTATCACTCAATTCATTGCGTCATTGTATTTATATGCGTCATTACGTCATTGTATTTAATGGTCTTTGCGTCATTGTCTACTCTATTCATTCAATATTAAGTTTAAATATTCGTGTGTTTAATGCAGGTATGGATGATGAGGAGTTTCTTTCTTCTTTGTCACCGCAGCAGAGATAGTGGTACGTGGAGCGTCATCGCTTTGGCGCATCATCGCGCGTTCCTAATCCATCCGTATCTCCCTCTCTTTCGGAGCATTCGGCGCGCTCCGAAGCTTCGGCGTCAACGAGACAAGCTTCACACTTGTCTAGACACCGGCGCTCTAGTGGTGGCGGTGGCGGTTGTTGTGGGAATTCTGCCACCGATGCCTCCACACCGCCTCGTGTTCAATGAGGCTCTTTACCCTCCCCTTCTTTGCCCGCCTCCACACTAGCCACAGCATCGCCATCTACGCCAGGTTTTGCATGGCTGACTGTTCCTAGAAGCTACACACCTCTACCTACTCCGCCAGGAGCCACCCCTCTCGACACTCCTCGCTTCGGGGCCCAGACGCCGGTGGAGACACCTGACGTCCGTACCCCCATCGACACGCTGCTAGAGACCCCTTTCGGGACACCCAGGTTCACGCGTCACCGGCCAGAGGGCTTGTCTTACTCCATCGACTTCAGCGGCGGCATCATCATGGATGATGACGACAAGAAGGTGATCTCGCGCATGCGTGGTCTTTGCTCTCAGCTGTTTAGACACTACATACTAAACAAATGGAGTGAAGTACCAAGTGATTTAAAAAACAGAGTCATCAGCATACTTCATGATGAGTTTCCCGTTCCAACACGGGATCAGCGCTTCAATGAAGACCTGATGAAGATTCGAATGCGCGAATACTGCAAACACAAGCGTTCCGAAGTACAAAAAGCAATCAAGAATGGGTGGAACAGGCCAGATTGGCTGGCCAAAGAAGATTGGAAGAATGCAAAGAAAGCAGCGCGTGAGAATCCCGACAAGTGGAAGCAACAAAAGGATGCAACCAGAGCGCGAGTAGAGGCAGGGAGCTTGCACCACTTGGGGAGCGGTGGATGGGCATCATTTGAGGCCGATTTTGTAAGTGTTTTCACATTTCTCTTTATGTTCGATAGTTTAGGGTTTATGAGTTTTTTAATTCTAACATAATGAAATCTTTGTATGTTTTGATAGTGGTCGATGACAGGACGTGATCCCACACCGTACGAGCGCGAGTACGCAGGCAGGAAGGGCTTAAACGCCCTGATGGACATTCTCAGTTCTCGCGGCGGCATGGTTAGTATTAGGGTTTACTCTTTTTTATTTTTTGTATTGTTTTATAAATGTCGTTATATGTTTATACTTACTGAAAGCTGCCTTATTGTCTTTTTTTGCAGAATTCTACAGATACGCCGCTTGGACGCGATGAGATGTCTGACTAGACGACGTCAGTTTAGCCGTAGCTAGATAGCATTAGTTTAGGGTTTCTCATAGCTTATGTATCATGAGATGGATTTTATACGTCTTTTTGAACCATGTATATTATTACATTTGTCACCGCAGTTCCTTTTGCCAATCAATTCTTTATGCCTATGATGTTGTACAATTGTCATTATTACATTTGCCAATCAATTCATTTTGCCTATGATGTGTACAATTGTCAATTTTGCAAACAATGCGTCTTGTGGGTGACTATTTTGGGTCTATTATCTACCCTTGCACTTTTTTTAAAAAGTGAATCAAGTACAATATGGTTGATGGGTGGCAGGGCATTCAATGCCCTGCCACCAAAAAAAAATTCTCTCGGGCGTCGCTATAACCGTTGCTATTTATGGCTCTGTAGCGTCGCTATGAGCGTCGCTATAGTCTTCAGTGTAAACGTCGCTATAACCGTAACTATAACCGTCGGTATGACCGTCGTTATGAGCGTCTCTATATAGCGACGCATATAGCGACGCTCTCGTAGCCACGGTTTTAGCGACGTCGAGGGTTATAAAAACCCAGTGTATTTCCGTCGCTAACAGCGTCACAAGAGCACACAACCTCTTGTAGTGTATTACTTGTTCCTAAGTGGAGTCACTGTCTAGTTACTTACATATCAAGCCAAACATTTCTTGAGGATATGAGTAAGTGCCGCAAATGAGAAATTGAAACTAGAGCAAGAGACTATGCTCTTATTGGAAACGAATTGTATCAAAGAGGAAAGGATCAACATTTGCATCTTTGTGCAAATGAAGACGAATATATTCCCATTATAAAACAAGCACATGCTAGATTAGCTGGAGGTCACTTTTCTATTGAAACCTCCGTTAGAGTCATCTTAATGGCAGGCATATGGTCGCCAACACTTTTTTCAGATGCCAAAGACTATATTCAAAGGTGTGATGCATGTCAACCAGCAAAAATGCCAATATGTGTAGATAGCATGCCTTTAAGACCAATTATGGGGGCTAAATCTTTTGCAAAATGGGATATAGATTTTGTCGTGCCAATACAACCATCGGCTTATAGAACTCAAGATCAATACATCATTGTAGCTATAGACTATTTGACCAAGTGGGCAGAGGCTAATGAAACTAGGAAGAATGATGCCAGAACCACAATCACGAACCATAGCCGCATTCTTATATGAAAATGTGTTCACAAGATATGGACTGCCAATAGAAATTGTTAGTGATAGGGGAACTCATTTCCTCAATGAGGTAATTGAGTATCTGCTGAGTGAATTTATGGTCATCCATAACAAATTGGC